>NC_141078.1:40059136-40510095 GCF_041138505.1 Cibotium barometz | reverse complement strand
CCTGGCACACACATGTGTATGTGTATGGATGCCAGTGGAGCATAGCTGCGTTTGACAAGCTTCAAGGAATCAAGGAACGAAGCTACTCTCAAGTGAAGCTATGGATTCCATCGTCTACGACAAATTTGTTTGCAATGCTGTTTTCATGATCATGGATGCACTTGAACAGTTTGGCATGTGAATGCCCGTGAGGCTTGTAACAGTTTTCCTTGATAATAAAATCTATTACAAGGGGGGTCGGCCCTTTCCGGCCCTAGTGCAGTGTGCAAAAATAAAATTCAGCTTCTTACTCTATTGTGTTGCGCCATTTAAATTGTTTAATTATGTTAATAGCTTAAGTGTTTGCCAAGATTGTGCTCAACCCCGACCGGGGGAATCTCAGCACGATTGAACATCACTGCTAGAAGCTCTGCCAGCATGTCTCTCGCATGAATAAAGTGCTCAGCAACCAATCCATCGTGATCATATGCTCTCCCAGTCTTCATCCTATCAATGGCCTTCCTTACCATCTCTGCGGTAAAGAAAGTACATGTCTGTGGGCATGGTGCTGGCGGGTCAGGAAAAGGTGTCTGTCCAGGAACTGTATATAGAGATGCTGCATAACTACCCCAGACCTCTGTAGAAGTGATGGCCAAAGCAGGGGAGGACTCATGAAACAGACGCCAAGCCTCCCTCGAATCCTGGCTCAAGAACAGCTGGTATAATTCCTGCTCTAGCTGAGCAAGGAAGGCCCGCTTCTTCCTTCGCACAAGGCGTCGGAAGGCAATACGTGACTGTCGGTAAGTAGTGACTCCCAAAGCAACCTCCCGCTGCAGTCGGGCTCTGGTCTCTCTGCACTCCTCATCATACCAGCTGTTCTGGGGCATACATCTAGAATGCTGTCTCTGTCCAGGCTGAGTATGTGGATATGCCTCTCTCGCTGCATCATGTAAAGTCTCTGTCAGTATATGGGTCAACTCCTCCAAAAGTCTCCCTGGCTCCTCTGTGTACAGACGTCTATAAATCCCATCTGTGTAGACAGCATCAGTCTCTGAGGTAAAAGTATATCGAGTGTGATCTGCCCCTCGTGTCCTCTGAGCTGTGGTAAAGTGAAAAGAGATAGTCAATGTCAACAATGCATGATCCACTACTACCCCAATGGGCCGAGATCCAACTGTGAAGTCCTCAATGCATGAAACAAAGCTGGGCATAGCCATAACATAATCCACTGTGCTAGCACCATGTCTATGTGGAAAGCAAGTAAATCCAGCTGCTGACGGAAACCTCTGCAAGCCATTAAGTATGGCCAACCCATGCGCAGTCCCCATATCTACCAAATATCTCCCATACTCTGTGCACTCCACATCCTGTGAGCTTCTGTCTAATCCCATATCCAGAGTGTCCAACTCTCTCAGCATCTCCTCCGAGGTATCATAAAAGGCTGTCTGGCGGTTGCCCGTCCGGGCATTAAAGTCCCCTAACAGGATGATGTCTCCATCCCTAGAGAACTCCCATATGTCATCATCTAGCACAGAGAAAGGAGACTGCCCTCTAGGTGCTGCATATGTCGATGTACTAGGAGCAAAATAGCATATGGCAATATACAGGAATCTGCCTGTGTCGGCCCTCAGTCTCACCCACATATATCTGGCCTGATCATCTCTCCGAACTATGTGTATAAGCGGTTGCAGCTCCTCCCTGAAAAGAACTGCCACCCCTCCTGATCCTCTACTACTGTGTACCGATCTCGTCCCTACTCTGCAAGCTGTCTCCCATCTGTATCCTGTCACCTGTGGCATCATCTGACCAGGGGCCTGGTGAGTCTCCGAGTAGAAGACTATATCTCTATCTCTAAAGCTGTCCTCAAAGGCACCTACATCAAGTCTGAGGGATCCATTGCAGTTCCAGGCTGCCAGCTTTAATTTGGTCCCATAGGTCTCGCACCGTCATGTAGAGCGTCGCTCCACGATGACCACCCTCCCTTCTCTATAAAATGCTATCTTACCCTTTTCTCTTGCTGCTCTAATCTCTGGCATGACTTCCTTCATATGTGCAAGCTGTGAAAGAGTAAGATCATCACCAAGAAAAATGCCTGTATTCTTTAAAGTGGGTCGTCTCTTCAAGAACTCCTTCTTCGCCTCAATAGAAGGGAAGCGAAGTATGAGAGCTCTTTCCTTTGATGTTTTCCCCGTTGCCTCCGCTTTTTTTGCCCACTCTCCAGGCTTTTGCGTGTGTCGGACTGTCAATCCCCATCAACACCATAAGCTCTTTCACCTCCTCTTCAACTTTATCCCCGTCTTTAAGGCCGGTAATCCTCACATGCAAAGCACGTGTACGTCTTCGTTGTTCCTCTTCCAAAGTCATATTAATGATTGTAGGTGTAGGGTTGTTATCTCCTTACCTTTACCCTTCTTGGCGACCTCTATCCACTTCTCCGCTTCATCCATCTTCTTTTGCGTCTTGGTGATGACTTCCACCCATGAGGAAGTCTTTGCTTCCTGTTGCTTCTCTTCTTCCTTAATTGTCCGTACTTGTTCCTTGATAACCTTGAGCTCTTCTATCATGGATGGCTGAATTTCACCTTCTTCAAGTCCACCATTTGCCTTGGCCTCTGCAAGCTCCCTCTGAAGAGCTGAAATTACGCCTTTGAGCGTGTTGACTTCCCCGTGAAGGTCTTTGACTTCCACTATGAGGTCCTCCTTCTCCTCTTTCCACCGCTTACCCTCATTGAATACCATTTGGAGAAAGTTTGCTTTCTCCTTCCACCATCCCTCCATCTCTGCCTTCCATTCCTTCATTTCCTTTTCCACATTTGTTATCCTCTTGTTTGTGACCATAAAGGTCGCCTTCGTCGGGTTGCGCAAGGGTGAAGCCATGGAAGAAGTGAGAGAGAGAGAGTTATGCTGCTGCCTTGGGGGCCTGAGCAAGGGTGGGTGGGTAAAGGGCGCAGAGCAAGGGTGGGTGGGTAAAGGGCGCCAGACCTGTGCGGCGTACAGCGAACAGGGCAGCAGGCGGGGGAAGCGAGCAGGGCGGCGGCAGCGGCGTACAACGAGCAGGGCGAGCAGGGTGGCGGCGGCGGCGGCGCACAGCGAGCAGAGAGAGAGGCAGAAGCGAAATGGCGGGGAGGGAGGCAGAAGCGAAATGGCGGGGAGGGAGAGAGAGAAAGAGGGGGGGGGGGGGGGCGCAGGCGGAACAGCGGAGAGAGAGAGAGAGGGGGGCGCAGGCAGGTAGCGGGAGGGGTGGGCGCAGGCGGAACAGCGAAGAGCAGCGAAGAGAGAGAAAGAGGGGGGCGCAGGCGGAACAGCGAAGAGCAGCAAAGAGAGAGAGAGAGAGTGTGCCCAGTTCTGGCCGTACAGTGCTGTACGGCTGATTCTACTCAGAAAAACAGCTACAGCACACAGCAAATCAGTCGCCTTCTCCTTTCTCTTGAGCTTTTCCACGATGGTATTCAAGCGCATGAGGGCTTCTCCACTTTTGCTACACGACTCCCCAAAAAGGGAAGAGAGAGAGAGAAGAGAGAGAAAACTCCTCCCCAATTTAATCCCTAGGGCCCCAACTTTAATAAGTTCCTAGGGCCACTAAGGCCTAGGGGCAAACTCCAATAAACATTAAAAACTTAATGTTTCTAGTTCCCCCCTTCACACCTAGGGATGTCCCACACATCTTAAACTCTGTCCGGGCACCCCCCATGTGAATCATAAAATATTCTGACTCTGCAACCACCATGCCCACACTTGTCCTGCTCCATTTTCACAGGGCCATGACAAGTACACCTTGTACAGCTGCCGTACAGTGTACGGGCAGCAAGGTACAGAAAGTACAGTTGCTGCAGAGGTGTTAACAGGTGCTGGACAGGTGCTGGACAGGCTTGTTTTCTCAAATGCAGGCAGGTACAGAAGTGGACAGCAGGCTGTTTATGCTAGTACAACGCCTGGCACGTATCCCGAGGCGGTACAGACGGGTACTGTGCTGATTTTCAGATCTGTACTTTTCAAGGACAGCATAGGAGTGAGCATCAGGAGGAGGATACAGGCAAGTGCAAGCACACGTGTGAAGCAGGATTGTGGATTCAAGTGCCTGCAGGCACAGATTGGTGCTGTTGCTTCCTCCAGTGCTGTTTCACGAGCTGAACTTGGTAAGCCTTGTCCCTGTTCATCCATCTCTCTTTCTATTGCTTGATGTCTGCTGCAGGTATGTGTTATCTGGCTCCTTGTGAGAGGAGGAGTATGGCAGATTGACAAGGGATTAAGACAGAGATTGAACAGCACATGTATGTTTGAGCTGAGAAGATGTATCATGCTCTTGAGATATGCCAGATGTATGCCCATGGCTGGCCTGCTTTGTGATCTTGGCTGATCAGAGGGAGGCACAGTGTGTTGCTTGAGGACACAGATCTGTGTGCATAGATCCTCTGTGCTGAGAAGGATTTGTGGGCAGTCAGATTGGACTTACAGGTGTAAACTCTTGGCTGGTCTTTGTGTTGTACTCAGCCATACATATTATTTTAATTGAATAAAGAAATACCGCAAGGGGCGCCAAGCTTTGGGGCCAACAGGTGTCGCTGTGTTTTCAGATTTGGGCACTCTAGCTCCAATCTGTGTTTTGTTTCTCATCTAGACTACAAGTGGACGGGTGGTTGCTCCTACCGCACTCTGGGTTTCTATCAGAGGCCGGTTTCAAGGTTCCGTCCCCGGGACCAATCATCAACTTTCTGAAGGGGGTGAGCTCGTGGTTGCTTTGGAGAAAGCCATCGCTGAAAATTCAGCAATCATGTCTGATACAGAGGAAGAGTACTTCTATCATGAAGAAGAAGAGCAAGAGTCTTCTCCTGAAAGAGATGTATCTGAGGATATTTTTGCAGGAGAACAGGCTGCAGATGTTGAGCCTTATGAGGATGTAACACAGCCAGAAGATGTGCATGGTAAAGAGGATGATGATGCTCGGTTCAAAGATCGCTTGGCTAGTGTTATGGATATTTTTATGCAGCTCACTCAGAGTGAGAGATTTGCTGAATTTTTGAGATCTCGCTCAGAGCCCCGCACAGAGCCCCAGAAAAAGAAGAAGAAGGTTCGTTCGAAGAATCTTTCTCAAGGTCATAGTGGTACCACTCCACAGGATCCATCTCCTGCCCAGCTTCCGAATATGCAGCATGCTTTTGGTGCTAACCCACAGAGTTCCTTCTATGGACAGCCACCTATTCCTCAGCAGAACATGCATCCAGGGTATTTTGGTGGTGGCTCGGTGTTCCAATCCATGACTGGGGGTTATCCTCAGGGAGGCATGGGTATGTATGGGCCTTTTGGAGCCAATTTTCAGCCTGGCATGCAAGGGAATATGTATGGTGGTATGCAGTCCGGTATGCAAGGAAATGTGTTTGGAAGCATGCAACCTGGGATGCAAGGCAATATGTTTGGTGGCATGCAGCCAGGTATGCATAGTGGAATGTATGGAAACATGGCTGGAATGTATGGTATGCCTGGCATGGGAATGGGAAATGTTGACCCAATGATGGGTATGAATGTTGGGGGCAGCAATCTTACAAAACCACTTCCATATGATAATCTAACGCCTATGGGCAAGGCGAAGGATTACAAGGAAGGGGGAGCTGCAGTGAAGTTTGACACTTTCAGTGGGGCCAAGGATAAATTGAAGGCACTTACCTTTTTACAGCAGTTTGATGCTGCTTTTTCTGGTGGGAATTACACAGAGTCCTCAAAGGTGAGGAAAGCTGCCACTTTTCTCAAGGGCAATGCTTTACAGTGGTGGTCTACTCTTCTTTTGCAGGGCATAGCACCCACTACATGGGTCCAATTCAAACAGGTTTTCTCTTCCGTATGGCTCACATCTACATTTGAGGTGGATGTTATGACCGCATGGCACAAGCTGGATGCTTCAAAGTGTGATAGTTTGGAGGATTATAACAAGAAGTTTTGGGAAGCTCTACTCCCAGTGACTTCTTATCGTGCCGTGCCATTATCTGAGCAGGTTGAGAAATATTGTTGTGGGCTGCCCAAAGAGGTACGAGATTATTGTATAAAGACAAGAGTAACGAACATGTCACAGATGATTGAAAATGCTATGACAGCTAATGCGTTACTCACAGGTGGTTCATCTGGGTTTAAAGGCAGTAAGAAATTGGGCAAGAAAGCTGAAAAATTTGGGCATGCTTCTCGTGATGCTAAAGGGTCTTCAGAGACAAAGTATAAGAAGTTGCCAATGCCCAAAAGGACTTCTGAGGAAAGACAGGCTTTGAGAGATGCTCAAAAGTGTTTTTTCTGTACTGAAGAGGGGCATATGTCATTCAATTGTCCCAAAAGAACGTCCAAAAAGGACCCTGACAATAAAGGAGAGCCCAAGCCAAAGAAACAAAAGCCTTCTGCAGGCTTAGTTCCTGATCTTGTGGGGGAGCAGCTAAGTGGTGAAGCTACAGAGTTGTGCAGGGCATGGGGCAAAGTGAGAGATCAGAATGCTTTGATCTTCTTTGACACAGGTGCTAGAGCCAACTTTATTTCACCAGATTTGGCTGGCCGATTGGGGATTCGCGCAGAGGAGATGGGGCCGTTACATGAGGCAAATATGGCTTGTCCAGGGTATGCAGAACCCGTCACTCCTATCATTGGGAAGCTTCGGCTTCATTTGCAGGGTTATGTGGACAGCGAGGAGTTCTTCATCATGCCTTTGGATGGCTGTGATGTTTTGTTGGGGATGCCATGGTGCCACAGGGTACATGCGGTGGTGGATACTTACAATAGGAAAATTACTCTGACTCATAGAGGGAAAGAGCATGTTTTGGATGTAAAACTCAAAGGGGAATCTGTTCCTATTGTCTCCGCTTCGGCAATTTCATCAGTAATGAAAAAGCATCTTTCCGCGTACTTGATTTATGTAAAGGATGCACAGGATGATTAGATAAGGACAGGGCTAATTTGTCAATGTTAGATAAGGACAGGGCTGATTTCTTAAGTGAGTTTCAAGACTGTTTTTCCGAGTCATTGCCAGGAGAATTACCTCCTGAGAGGCCAGAAGATCATGCCATATATCTGATTCCTGGTAGTACTCCACCGAATAGACCGCCGTATCGTGTTAGTGCAGCCCAACAGGAAGAGATTATGAGTCAGGTGCAGGAGCTATTGAATAAGGGGTTGATTCAGCCTAGCTCATCACCCTTTTGCTCACCTGTGCTCTTAGTGCAGAAGAAGGATGGTTCTTGGCGCATGTGTAAAGATTACAGGGCGCTGAATAAGAATACCATCAAGAATCGATTCCCCATACCGAGGATCGATGACATCTTGGACCGCTTACAGGGCTCCACAGTTTTTAGTCGTATTGACTTGAAAAGCGGGTATCATCAGATACGCATTAGACCCGAGGATGTGCATAAGACAGCATTCCGAACCACGTTTGGGTTGTATGAGTTCTTGGTTATGCCCTTTGGTTTAACAAATGCACCTGCCACATTTAATAGAATGATGGACAGGATTTTCAGGCCTCATAGAGAGTTTGTGGGCACATTCTTTGATGATATGATTGTGCATTCACGAACTGAGGAAGAGCATAGAAGGCATTTGGCCATTGTGTTTGCAGAACTCAGAAACCATAGATTGGTGGTTAATGGCAAGAAGAGTGAGTTCTTTTTGCAGGAGATACATTTCTTGGGGCATATTGTGTCTGGTCATGGAGTCCGTATGGATCCAGAAAAGGTGGAAGCAATACTTAATTGGCCAGCTTTGAGGACCGTGCATGATGTACGCAGCTTCTTAGGATTGTGTTCCTATTACAGGCGTTACATACGGCACTTTGCTGAAATTGCTTCGCCTCTGCATGCTTTAACGAAGAAAGCAACTCCGTTTAGATGGGCTGATCGGGAAATTACAGCATTCAAAAAGCTCAAAGAAAAGCTTACTTCGGACCCAGTATTGGTGTTACCGGACCTCCGAAAGGCTTTTGTTGTCCAGTGTGATGCATGTGGAAGTAGCATTGGTGCAGTTCTCATGCAAGAGGGACACGTGATAGCCTATGAGAGTAGAGTTTTGCAAGATGCCGAGAAGCATTTACAGGTGTATGAGAAAGAGATGTTGGCTGTAATTCACGCTCTTTCTACATGGAAACACTACTTGCTTGGGGCTGATTTCACTGTGCAGACAGATCATCAGACCTTGCGATATTTCCTCACGCAGACTAAGCTTTCAGAGAAGCATATGCGTTGGGCAAACTTTTTGTCAATGTTTCACTTCCAGATTGTGCATGTGGAAGGCAAAAAGAATGTAGTAGCAGATGCTTTGTCACGCAAGCCACAGGTCTCTGCAGTTTCACTTGCTTATCATCATGAGCTTGATGAAATGAAAGAGCAGTATGCCCATGATGAGGATTTTGAAAGGTTGTATGATCAGATGTCTGAGGGTCAGCGGCATGAGCATTACACTCTCAGAGATGGGTTTTTATTGATGCATGGCAGACTGTGTGTTACTAGGCCATTGCGACTCAAGGTTATGATTGAAAGTCATGCTCCACCGTATGCAGGTCATAGAGGGATTGACGCCACGGTCAAAGCAGTGGAGACTTTCTTTTATTGGCCAACCTTGAGAAGAGATGTTGATGCCTTTGTGAGGCAATGCATCGTATGTCAGAAGGTAAAGTTTGACCGTCAGAAGACACCAGGGTTATTACAGCCTTTACCTATTCCGAATAAACCTTGGGAGAGCATTGCCATGGATTTTGTATTTGATCTTCCAAGGACACAAACGGGAAATGATGGCATCTGGACTATCATATGCAGGTTCAGTAAGCAGGCACATTTCATTCCCATGAGGAAGACAATTAAAGTGGATCATATGGTGAAGTTGTTCATGGCGAACATCTTCAAGTATCATGGCTTGCCTACGTCTATCATTAGTGACCGTGATCCACGGATGACGAGTTTGTTTTGGAGAGGGTTGTTTGACAACATGGGTACAACTCTCAAGTTTTCATCGTCATTTCATCCACAGACAGATGGTCAGTCAGAAGAGGCTAACTCTACAGTGTTGGATCTTCTCAAGTGTTATGTGTCAGAGCACAAGCAACAATGGGAAAAGTATCTTCCTTTGGTGGAGTTTGCATATAACAACACTGTACATAGCTCGACAGGCAAGGCGCCTTTTGAGATTGTAGAAGGAGGGAAGAAGGTACCACCCATTTTGCATACAAAGGATAAGATCTTTGAGGCTGATCAGTATGTGGAGAGCTTGGATGAAGCTTATCGGAGAGTTAAGTTGGCCCTCCAGAAAACTCAGCAGAAGCAAAAGAAAGCCGCAGACCGTCACAGACGTGATTTACAGTTTGCATTGGGTGATTGGGTTCTTTTGCGCTTTGAAAAGGCTAGACTCAAGAAGATGAAGGGTAAAGAGCGCTTATTCCCTAAGTTGAGCATGCGATATTATGGGCCTTTTCAGGTTTTGGAAAAGATTGGTGAGGTAACCTATCGTTTGAAGTTACCAGATCACTGGAGGATTCACAATGCTTTTCACGTGAGTCTTCTTAGACCTTTCCGTGGGGATGTGCCTGAGGATGTATCAGATGAGGCTCAGCCGGAAGTTGAGGAACTTGATGAGGTTCTGATTCCAGAGCAGATACTGGCACATAAAGAAAGGAAGGTACGAAGTAAAGTTTCCCGTCGCTATCTTGTGAAGTTCAAGAACTATTCACCGATGGATGCGAAGTGGATGGAGGAAGGTGACTTAACAGATTCACCTCAGGTTTTGCAGCTTTATCTCGATGCCTTTGAGTTAGAGCCGACTCTTATTGTGGCTCATTCAGGTTCAGCAGAGCATGGGTCTGGAGCATTACCTGATGCTCAAGAGGGGGGTAGCAACTCCACTCCCTTGATACAGACAGGCTCGGATGACATCTAGAGGTCGCTTGGTGCAGATTTTATCCCACCCGAAGGTACTGAGGCTGACAGTATATCTGTTTATGGGACTTCTATGATATATGTGTACTAGTCACATTGAGATTTTTGTGGATATGTATGGTTCACAGTGGTATACAACTTGGACTATTACTATGCCATTGGTTTGCAGTGAATGTTGATACATGTGTATGGCTCAGAGAGATTGGGACGCTGATCTTGCCATATTGTATATTTCACTTTGGATATTTTGATGCATCACCAGAATGCAATCGAGGACGCTTGCCATCTTTCAAGAGGGGGGTATGTCATGGCCCTGTGAAAATGGAGCAGGACAAGTGTGGGCATGGTGGTTGCAGAGTCAGAATATTTTATGATTCACATGGGGGGTGCCCGGACAGAGTTTAAGATGTGTGGACATCCCTAGGTGTGAAGGGGGGAACTAGAAACATTAAGTTTTAATGTTTATTGGAGTTTGCCCCTAGGCCTTAGTGGCCCTAGGAACTTATTAAGTTGGGGCCCTAGGGATTAAATTGGGGAGGAGTTTTCTCTCTCTTCTCTCTCTCTCATCCCTTTTTGGGGAATCGTGTAGTAAAAGGGGAGTTTCCTTCATGCGCTTGAGAACTAGCGTGGAAAAGCTCAAGAAGGAGGAGGCGGCTGCTGAAGACCAGTTTGGTTGCTGTTTTTCTGAGTGGAACCAGCCGTACAGCACTGTACGGCCAGAACTGGGCACACTCTCTCTCTCTCTCTTTCTCCTCTGTTGCTGGCGGCGCACAGAACTGCTGCTGGTTTGGCTGCGCAGAAGACCAGTACAGGCTGTGCAGTGTGTTTTTCAGCAAGTACACCTTGTACAGCTGCCGTACAGTGTACGGGCAGCAAGGTACAGAAAGTACAGTTGCTGCAGAGGTGTTAACAGGTGCTGGACAGGTGCTGGACAGGCTTGTTTTCTCAAATTCAGGCAGGTACAGAAGTGGACAGCAGGCTGTTTATGCTAGTACCAACGCCTGGCACGTATCCCGAGGCGGTACAGACGGGTACTGTGCTGATTTTCAGATCTGTACTTTTCAAGGACAGCATAGGAGTGAGCATCAGGAGGAGGATACAGGCAAGTGCAAGCACACGTGTGAAGCAGGATTGTGGATTCAAGTGCCTGCAGGCACAGATTGGTGCTGTTGCTTCCTCCAGTGCTGTTTCACGAGCTGAACTTGGTAAGCCTTGTCCCTGTTCATCCATCTCTCTTTCTATTGCTTGATGTCTGCTGCAGGTATGTGTTATCTGGCTCCTTGTGAGAGGAGGAGTATGGCAGATTGACAAGGGATTAAGACAGAGATTGAACAGCACATGTATGTTTGAGCTGAGAAGATGTATCATGCTCTTGAGATATGCCAGATGTATGCCCATGGCTGGCCTGCTTTGTGATCTTGGCTGATCAGAGGGAGGCACAGTGTGTTGCTTGAGGACACAGATCTGTGTGCATAGATCCTCTGTGCTGAGAAGGATTTGTGGGCAGTCAGATTGGACTTACAGGTGTAAACTCTTGGCTGGTCTTTGTGTTGTACTCAGCCATACATATTATTTTAATTGAATAAAGAAATACCGCAAGGGGCGCCAAGCTTTGGGGCCAACAGGTGTCGCTGTGTTTTCAGATTTGGGCACTCTAGCTCCAATCTGTGTTTTGTTTCTCATCTAGACTACAAGTGGACGGGTGGTTGCTCCTACCGCACTCTGGGTTTCTATCAGAGGCCGGTTTCAATATGCCTGGTCGGGCTACTGGTGTGTCTAGTCGGGCTGCTGCTGGCTGACTGGATCCCCAAGCCCATGAAGAGCTGCCCATTGGTCTAACAAGCAAGTCAAGGGGCTTGACTACCCCTTGCAAGGCTAGCCAACACTTGGGCTGTCTTGGGGCTGGCCTTAGGGCTGGCCCCCTTCTACATGTAATGCAACTGTATGATCCTAATGCAACTACTGCTATGGCTGACCTCTACATACTCCTGAATGATGAATACTTGCTGAATTCTCCACAGTGGGTTAAGAGAACTGACCTGACACTCTAGGCTAGGAGATTGACCTACGTAGCTCGTGCCTGACATGTCGCGGATTGGGCTCACAAAGGGGTCACGGCATACGACAAAATTACCCTAAAAGGTACTACTTCTATACATGATCCTTGCACTGTTGATGAGCCAGTTTGTCACTGTGTACCATAGTACATGGGTGCACATGACAGAAGGAGTTCACAGAAATAGAAATAGAGGGTGAGGAGGAGCTCACATGCCTAGAGACTAAGGATGTATATGATCGATGGGGACATATGGAGAGACCTCTTGTGATGCTGATCTCATGGATGATCAGGAGTAAGCCATCTACGCCACATGAGATTGTACGAAATGAAATGGGAGTCCTAACGATGGTAATAGAGGCCCTATTCCAAACAGTGACTACAGATCATGGGACCTCCCTCTACACAGATACCCTCGCTTAGCTTGTGTGTCCTCTAGACAGCTAACTAGGATGGGGATACACAGTGTTGGTATGCAAAGGTGGTTACACGGTTTGGACTTCATGGCATGCCGGCAGATGCTTTGCCGCCATTTCAGTGTAGTATAGAGGCCCCCACCTATGACCTCAGCCACACAAAGCGGAACAGAGTGATCCAACAGGATATCATCAACTTGATAGTCAGAGGACTTGGAGGTCACCCACACAACCACTGGGGACGAAGATGAGCTTCTACCGTAACCACATGCTTCACTTGACAGAGGATGGCTTCATCACATGGCTGCATACACACCTATCTTTTGGAGTGAGGCGTGTGATTGGCCAGATCCGTACATCCTCCCGTCAGCTACGGATAGAGACAGCCAGATATGGACCAGTGAGGATTGCACCAACAGATCAGATATGTGAGTTGTATCACAGAGGCTGAGATAGAGGAGCATTACATATGTAGGTAGCAGCCCCCAACGTATCACCCGAAGCCCAGGCAGCAGCAGCAGCAGTTCGAGCCCAATTGAGAGGAGTGCCATTAGACAGAGCCACTGAGCTTTGCAAAGCACGACACAGTACCCACGGCCCCGATACTTCAAGCAGATCGCGACTATCGTCTCCCACCATAGGAGGACCTTCTCTCACCAGTTTCGTCCCACCACCCGCAGCAGCCCCCGATGAGGGATATATTAGGATGAGGGTAGAGAGCTATACGCTCCCAGTTCTAGTACCAGCTTTAGCTTTTCATTTTTAGTTCCTAGCATTTCCAAAAAAAATATGTAACTCAGACATTGTATCACATGGACTTGATGTGATTATTTTGGTCTCATAGGTCACTTTGGCCTTTTGAAGATATTAATTGTTACGTGCACTGAGGTTGATCATGATAACGCACAACAGGGCCTTGTTTATACCTTTTTTGCGGTGAGATTCTTTAGCATTCAATTCAGAGATTAGAGAGAGAAGAGAACGAGAGACTGAAGTAGACGACACCTTATTGGATCCCAAATACCCACTGAAGGGCCCCCCCTGCAAGCAGTAGTATTTGCTTACATTATTCTTTGGAGAATGTCTTCAGAAAACAAGCGCTATGAATGCCCAACACAAGGACAAGGAAGAACGTACGTTGGCGGAGTATCCACCAATCCGAGGCACTGCAGAAGACTCTTCGGCCACTTATGCAAGTCCAGTCAACTGTAGGACTGCACATATGCTGGCTGAATGTTGAAGAGGATCTCCAATGTTTGCCTAGAATGAATAGGATGACTAGCTGATGCTTGTACTGCTCAATACTTGCTGAATACCTGAATGAATTATGAGGAATGATGCATTTGGCTGTTATGTCCTCATGATGCTGGTCGGCCAGCAGAAGTTGACTTACAGCTTCCACCCCTCCTTCAGCAAAAAGCCATTGCTTATTTTAATGAAAAAAACATCTGCTTTTTCCCCAAAAAATTTGACGCTGCTTTTTTTCTAATTTGAGGTGCTGTTTTCCTCTGCTGCATGCGCATGCTTTTCTGCTGCAGATTTCTTCCTTTTGCACATACAACCTTGCAGCCTTCTCCTCCTGCGCACACAGCCTGTTGCCTGCCTTTGGCGCCTGCAGACTGGCTGCCTAGGATGCTGGCTGCGCTGCCTGGTCTGGCTACTGCACACACAACAACCGCCTAGGGTAGCCTTTCTTTGCTGCCCTAAGGCTGGCCACCAAGGCCTTCACCAGGCTGCCCTCTTGCCAACAGCCCCACAGCCTATTCAGGCCTTAAATTGGGTTCTCGTTGTTGGGGTAAAGGCGTTATGCCCACCCTTATAGTGTGTACAAGCCCATAAGTTATAGTACATAGTACACTTAGTACTTTTAATGTACTAAGTGCACTATGTGGACTAGTGCAATATACATGTGTGATAGGGGAGTCACACACTCATGCTTTTCATGAGTTGACTTATCCCCACAACTCTCTCTCTCTCTCTCTCCCTTGCTTCTCTGTGTATGTCTCCCATGAATGATCTGTAAACCCTAATTACAGGTTTCTCCCCATCAACTGGTATCAGAGCCTTGGTCACCGATTCCCCTCCCTCTCATCAAGAATTGTTTGCCCTTTTGCTGGTTCTCATTCTGTTCTGGTCGTATTGATGCTGGTCGCCTGCTGAATTTATGCTAGTTCGCCTGCTGTATCTTTTCTGGTCTCTGCCCAGCCAGTAGGCGTGGGCTGGCTCCACTGCTGCCCAGCTATCAGCGTGGGCTGCCCCAACTGCCCAGCAGCGGAAGCGTGTGAGCAAAGCGCATTAGCGCTGGGCGTATAGGCGCTAGGCGAGTGTAGCGAAGGCAGCACCACAGGCGGGCGTCAGCAGTAGGCGGAGACAGCGAATACGTCAGCGAGCACTAAGCGAAGGCGGCGTTGGCTACTATAGCGCTACACGGTAGGCAGCAGGCGCTAGGCGAAACAAGAGAAGGCTGCGACTCCTACGAAACAACAACGTGCTCTTGGAGGTGACTGCACCGTGATTCAACGTTCTTCCCCATCCACGTGAGCCACCTGTGTTGGAGCTTAAGGACACAAAAGGCTTGGAAGAAGAAAAGGTAGCTCATTTGCTGGCAGAATTGCAAGCTCTCGCAGAGGAGCTCACTTTCAATCCAATGTTGGTGGCCATTTGTGAGCACTGTCTTGGCAGGCAGTGAAGCAGCATCAATATCTTTCTGCAGCAGCACCAAATTCAACAACCCGCCTGCAAATCAGAGTAAATCAAAAAAAAATACAAGGTATTCTGCTTCAATTTTTTTTGGGATTTGCAATTGAGCAAGTACAGTAATCAATTGAGCAGATACAGGTGCCCAATTGCTCAATTTTTTGAGCAAAATTGGCAAAATTGGGTGACATTGGTCACAATCAGGATCAATTTGCAGGAAATTGGATGTCGAAATTTGGGGCTTTTGATGTAATTGTGCAATTAAGCACTCATACATGCTGTATGATGTGAAAAAATTGCACATTTGGGCAAAATTGCAGCAAATTGCAGCAAATTGCAGTGCAAATCAAGGGGCTTTTGTGCCGATTTGGTTGATTTGCATGCAGGCAATCGCATTTGATACTGTGGTTAATGTGCTGATGCCTTACAAGCACTCAATGTGCCTGTAAATCAAGGGGCTTTCATGTATTTGATGTATATGTGGCCAGGGGGAAGCATCGTGAACACTCTGGATGCCTTCATGTGCGTCAATGTACCATGCATGATCAGAAATTGATCTCAAATCAAGGGGCTTTTCAAGTTTGAATGCTCGTTGAGCTTGGCAAAGCAGCAGGCGAGACTTTTATGCCTTGAATCCTCAAAAATCAGCTTGCAGTCAAGGGGCTTTTGCCCAATTTCTGTTCGGGACTGTTTTATGCAGTGTTCGTGACTGTAAAAATCTGATTTTCACTCATTTGGACAGCCAGGAGAGCATTTATTGCTATTGTACCTGCTGGTACAGATTTGGCACAGCTTTGTGCATGTTTGGGCATGGCTGTACACTGTTTTGAGTGATCAAAAGGTTCAAATTCAGCTGCTGAAATTGCCGGTACAGGTTTGGTACATCATTGGAGAGCGCTTAGTACTGCTGTACAGTACTTTGGAAGGGCAAAAGAGGACATTTAAGGTGCTGTCCAAAATCTGCAGCAACCAGATTTTGGTGTTTTCATCACAAAAAGTGGGAGAAAAGTTGCATTCTTGCTTCCGCAGTGGGAGATAAAGCTTGGGAGAACATTTGTAAGCACTTTGTGTGCTTAGGGTGCAGTGTTTGCACATTTGCAGGGAGTCAGGCATTGACAGGTTGCATTTTGCTATGGCAACCACAGGTGAGAGCTCTTCATTGCTTCACATCAAGAAGCTTGAAGGCTCGCAGAATTATGATATTTGGCAAACCCAGTGCTACAATGTGTTGCTTCAGAAAAAGCAGCACAAGCCTATCAAAGAAAAGGGTGTGATGCCCGCTTCTCTTACAGCTGAAGAGTGGGAAGATATGGATGAGCTGGCAAGATCTACTATCATGTTGTCTGTGTCAGACTCATTACTTTTCAGCATTCGTGAAGAGAAGACAGCTTGGGGAATGTGGCAGAGATTGCAGGACTTGTATGCCCAACAAAGTGCCTCAAGCAAAGTGTATTGGTTGAAGAAACTCATAGGCCTTCAGATGAAGGAAGGGGCTTCTATGACAGCCCATCTCAATGAGTTTAATGGTATTGTCAGCCAGGTTATAAATCAAAAGTTGGCAATGGACGATGAGTTCAAAGCCACTTTTTTGTTATGCACTTTGCCAGAGAGTTGGGACACATTCAGGACAGCCACTAGCAATTCGAATGCTATGCTGTCATATGCAGATGTTGAGGGTGCTCTTCTTCAAGAAGAGATGAACAGGAAGAACAACTCTCTTGGAAAGTCCAATGCAATGAATGCACGTGGGAGATCCCAGCAAAGGGGTAAAAGCCAAGAAAGGGGAAGGAGCAAGTCTCGCTCGAAAAAGGATTTGGAATGCCATTATTGTGGCAAGAAGGGACACATTAAAAAGCAATGCTACAAATGGAAAAATGATCAGAAAGAAAAGGGAAAAGGCAAAGACAAAGAGAAGGATGAAGCCAAAGATGTAAAGCCAAAGGGCAAAAGTGGAGTCAAGATCGAAGAAATCAATGTGTCACATGCAGGTGGCAGTGAGGATGAGGTCCTCTTTACGTCTTCACTTGATGCCCATTCACTTCTTACAGGTGGTCATGGTATGCACTCATGGATCATTGATTCAGGTGCCTCCTTTCATGTCACAGGTTGCAGAGACTTGTTTGTCAGGTACACTGCTGGCAATGAAGGAGTGGTTTATTTGGGTGATAACCATGCATGCAAAATTCTTGGCAGAGGTGATGTGAGGCTTGTATTTTCAGATGGCTCACAGCTTATGCTCCATGATGTCAGGCATGTGCCTGAGATCAAGAAGAATCTGCTTTCTACTGGACAGCTTGATGATGCTGATTATGTTACCACATTTGGTAGTGGAAAGTGGAAGATTAGTAAGGGCTCACTGGTTGTTGCCAGAGGCTCTAAGGTGGACACTCTTTATTTCATGCATGCAGGTGTTTGTCACCATGCAAATGTAAATGCAACCGAGCTGCCGGAAATCTCTATGTGGCATAGCCGGTTGGGACACATGAGTGTCAAGGGAATGGAGCAATTGTCTCGTTTGGGTTACTTGCCTTCTCTAAAGTTTTCAAGTTTTCAGTTTTGTGAGCATTGTATATATGGTAGGCAACTACAGTGCCCCCACAAGAAAGCTCTTGGACAGAAAGATGCTCAGTTAGAGCTTGTGCATACAGATGTATGTGAGATGCCTCAGCTTTCTTTGGGAGGGGCAAAATACTTTGTGTCTTTTATTGATGATGCCACACGCAAGGTGTGGGTTTATCCTCTTCGTTTGAAGAGTGATACATTCTCAGTGTTTGAGAAGTTTGTTGCTCTTGTTGAGAATCAAACTGGCAAAACACTGAAGGCTTTGCGTTCCGACAATGGTGGAGAGTATATGTCCAAACAGTTTCAGGACTTTTGTGATGCTAAAGGCATCAAGAGGGAGCTTTCTACTCCTTATGATCCTCCACAAAACGGGACAGCAGAGAGGATGAACAGGACCATACAGGAGAAGGTCCGTTCTATGTTGTCACATGCTGCATTACCTCATGGTTTTTGGGCTGAAGCTGTTATGACAGCCGTACACCTTATAAATAGGTCACCTAACACGAGGCTTGGTGGGAAAGTGCCAGAAGAAGTATGGACAGGGAAGCCTCCGTCATACAAGCACTTGAGAGTGTTTGGTTGCGTTGCGTACGTGCACATACGCAGGGAAATGCGCACCAAACTTGATCCTAAGTCTCATAAATGCATATTCCTAGGATATGGTGACAGAGGTGAAATGGGGTATAGACTTTGGGATCCCATGAATAGAAAGATCATACGCAGCAATGATGTCATTTTTGATGAAACATGCATGTATAAGGAGCCTGCAAGGCAACAGGAGCCTGGCAGAGTCATCTTTGATGACGATGGACATCATGGACAACAACAAAGGGCTGTAAATCAGCCATTACAGCAGGAAAACCAGCCCTTAAATGGTGCTGAAAATGGTCCAAATGGACAGCCAGATATGGCAGAAGATATCCCTATGGATATACCACAGTTGGAGGATATACCGGGCATGATTTTTCAGCCTTATGGCATGGAACAGGAGCCACCAATGGGTGATATGCAGGCTGGACAGCAACCTGCAAATGATGGTCATTGGGTACGGAGGTCCACTAGACCCTCCAGAGCCCCTGACAGGTTTGTTCCAGGGGTTGACTACTTGATGCTAACTGACTGTGGGGAGCCCTCATGTTATAAAGAGGCTTTACAGAGGGCAGACAAGGCTCTATGGGAGCGTGCCATGAAGTCAGAGATGGATTCTCTGCATAAAAATGGAACTTGGAAGTTAATGCATTTGCCTGCAGGCAAGAAGGTTTTGCCATGCAAGTGGGTATACAGGCTCAAAGTTGCATCAGATGCTAAGCCAAGATACAAAGCCAGGTTAGTGGCTAAGGGCTTCAAGCAGGAATATGGTGTGGACTTTGACGAGATCTTCTCTCCAGTGGTCAAAATGACCACACTTAGAGCTGTGTTGGCTTTGGTTGCGCATGATGATCTGGACTTGATTCAGATGGATGTGAAGACTAATCTTCACGGTGATCTCCATGAGGAGATATATATGCAGCAGCCAGAGGGTTATGCAGTAAGTGGAAAGGAGAAGCTTGTATGCAAGCTGAAAAAGAGTCTTTATGGGCTCAAACAGGCACCAAGAGAATGGTATCATAAATTTGATACATTCATGAAATCTCAGAAATTCAGGAGAAGTGACATAGATCACTGCTTGTACACCAAGAAAGCTTTGGATGGCAGTCTATTGATTCTCATTTTGTATGTTGATGATATGTTGATTGCCGGGAAATCTCGTAAAGAGATGGATGCTTTGAAGCAGAGGCTGCATGAGACCTTTGATATGAAGGATCTGGGTGATGCAAATCACATCTTGGGTATGCGGATACTTCGGGACAGAAATCAGCATGTGTTGTATTTGTCTCAGAAGGAATACATTGGCAAAGTCTTGCAGAGGTTCAATATGGACGGGGGGAAGAAAGCTAGTACTCCTTTACCTCCATATGTGAAACTCAGTGCTATGGACAGCCCACAGTCAGATAGAGACAGGGCTGATATGGCCAAGATTCCGTATGCTTCAGCTTGTGGCAGTCTCATGTATGCCATGGTTGCTACTAGGCCGGACATTGCATTTGCAGTGGGAGTGGTTTCTAGATACATGGCCAACCCTGGCAAGAAGCATTGGGAAGCAGTGAAAGGTGTCATGAGATACCTGAAGGGCACACAGGATTTGTGCATTTGCTTTGGCAAACAGGATGCATTAGTGCATGGTTACACGGATTCGGATTATGCCGGTCATCCAGATAACCGGAAGTCTACTACCGGTTATGTCTTTACATTCACAGGAGGTGCTGTGTCATGGATATCCAGGATGCAGAAGTGCACAGCCTTATCTACTACAGAGGCCGAGTATATTGCAGCCACAGAGGCTTGCAAGGAGGCATTATGGCTATCTCGGTTAGTGGTTGATTTGGGTTATACAGGGGATATTCCATTGTTGCATTGTGACAGTCAGAGTGCCATCCAGTTGGCAAAGAACCCTGTCTTTCATGCAAAGACGAAGCATGTGGATGTGAAGTATCACTTCATCAGAGAGGTGATAGAGAACAAGCAAATTCAGCTTGTTAAGATTCACACGGATGACAACCCGGCTGATCTGTTGACGAAGAGTTTGCCTCCGGAGCGGTTTGCTCATTGCAGACACTTGATGGGCATTGGATGAGGCCATTTTCAGCCTTGATATGGCCTTGTATATTATCATGTACATGCTGATTTTTTCTTTTCCTTTACTTAAGGGCACTTTGCCTTTAAGTGGGAGGTTGTTGGGGTAAAGGCGTTATGCCCACCCTTATAGTGTGTACAAGCCCATAAGTTATAGTACATAGTACACTTAGTACTTTTAATGTACTAAGTGCACTATGTGGACTAGTGCAATATACATGTGTGATAGGGGAGTCACACACTCATGCTTTTCATGAGTTGACTTATCCCCACAACTCTCTCTCTCTCTCTCTCCCTTGCTTCTCTGTGTATGTCTCCCATGAATGATCTGTAAACCCTAATTACAGGTTTCTCCCCATCACTCGTCACTACAGTCCATCACACATAAAAAAGCACTCTTCTCATCCCTCACACGACTCATATGCAATCCTTGATGCCAACAAAAAACCTTGTACAACTTCAATAGAGCAAACTGCTTTTGATAGAAAGGGAAAACGATGAGGGGAATACCTAGGAATTCCGACATCTATGACACCTAGACACGCGTACCTCTTCAATCTTTGCGCTAGGGTTGCTCTCATACCAACGGTAAATTCCTTCCCAAATCTGCCCTAAATGATAGAATGTGCAACGGAAGAAGGGAAAGTGGAAACACAGGAGAGAGAGTGAGAGAGAAAGATGGAGAGGAAACACAGGTGAGAACCTGCTCTCAATATCATCACCAAAAGGAATACATGTCCCGAGCAAGAGGGGAGAACCTCGTATGTGAGGGACTGCAACTAGGCAAGCAGTGAAGATATGAGGGAGGCATGCCGGCTATATATATGCCTACATGAAGGCAGCTGACTAAAGATAAAGTGCCTCCACGACTGGGAAAATACCCAAGACCATAAAATGGGAAATAAATATGGGTAAAATATATGTGAGGGGTGACCAGCCCCTCAGACTAACATGGTCAGCCCTAGAGGCTAAAATAGGACACCCAATAGGAAGCCAGTAAGTAGGGGATGATGTCTAACACCCCCTCTCAGCACCGGATAATGAGCGAACTCCAAGAAGCCAGAGTCGTCGTCCTCGATCAAAGATGAAAGACTGTAGAAACAGGTACCAAGAAAGCTCCACAAGCAATCTCCTCAGCAACTCAACTGCAAAAGCAACAGAACAAGCTGCCAAGTATACCGCTCCTCTGGAAGAAAACAACCAAGCAGGTTACAACGTGCTACTCCAAATAATGGTTCCAAACCCAAGTGTAAGAATACTCCCCGAAGTCGAATGTCGTGTATCCAGCTTGGAGAAGGTATGAAAAACCTCATAACCAACCAAGATCAGATACTGTATATAATCAATCCTGGGAGAAGCAAACTGCTCCTCACTGGAACCCTCAAAAGAAAGAGTCAATCTGCTCCAACTCTGTACAAAGAGCAGCCAAGTGCTGTAAAAAAGCATCCTCTGAAAAGGTCAGCATCGCAAGATGTAAAGACTCTGTAGAAAAGATGGGCTCCATCTGCTCAAACTCCATAACATGAGTTGCCCAATGCTGTACATAAGTACACGCCACTGAGGTGGGCATTGCAAGATGAAAGAACTCCACATCCCCCTCTGAAAAAAAGATATCGTCGGATTGATATAAGCCCAACCTGATTTTGATCCAAATCCAAAAAACTCTGGAAGTACCACTGTGCCCCAAGCACAGTTAGCAACCACAGATCCAAAGCATCCCACCGGGTCCAAAAAACCATCCTCCAAAACAAACCTGCAGAACTGACAGGGGGAGGGGCATCCTCAGAAGCATCACAAAGAGAGGCAGAGGTAGACTCCTCACAATGAGGAAGGGAAGCAAGAATATAAACTGCAGTGGTAACAAAGTCCTCAAAAGCATCACAGGTAGCAGAAGACTGTTCTAGAAGTAGAACCAGATCCAAAGAATTGGCAACAAATAAATGATCCATGTGAAAGGATCACACCGCAAGGGCAAAACACGCTCCTTGTTCTGCAAATACTGCAAAGAACACAAGCTCGGACAAAATAAACTCTGCTCAGGATCTTTGAAAAGATCACTGCTCTCCTCCAAAATCTGTAAACTCCTGTCACAGAAGAAAGTCTCCACAGATACAAAACAGCTCCCAAAACTGATCCTCAAGTGAAGTAGCTGGAGATAGGTCCCCTTTGAGCGTAGAAAACTCCTGTGGGAAGCAAAACGCAACCAAAACACTGCTATCCAACAAAAATAGCACTCCACCGCCAACACTGCCTCCAAAGCCACAACCCAAACAAGAAACGCCCTCTGCAAGTGATCTGTGTCCACTGGAGAAGAAAACGCAGCCAACCAAGGGGCTACAAACCTGAAAATTCAGGTCAACCAGTGTCCACACCTCTTATGAGGAAAAACGCTGAAGAGAAGGTACCTTCAGGTCCAACAGATGAAGCCCAAGTGAAGGTAGAGCTACCAACATGATCTATTCAGAAAAACGCAGCAACCATGGCTGCAAATCTGAAAACGCAGAGGTAAAAGGGGCTGTAGAATAGGCTGAATATGGAAACGCTCGAGCCTCAGATCAAGAACTGCTGCAGAGAACAAGTACAATCAGGGGGGGGGGACAGGCAAAAGGGGAGCCCAGAGAGCTCCAAGAATAGGGCGTGGGCAAGCCCAAACACGCCAAAAACGCAGCTTGTTGGGACAGCAATGTTGCTGCCCAAACCTGGAAAAAAAAAGTCACCTGAGAACCCTGGAAGGTGCCACCAGAAGGGCAAGTATGTTGTCCTGAAAAAACGCCCCTGTGAGGCTGCCTAGAGGCTGCCAACTAACGCCCTGATGAAGGGGGACTGCAGCCCACTGAATTGGGGATGAATCAGCCCTTGATTGACCTGAAAAACGCAAGCTTCAACGCATGAAAAACGCAGATTTGTCCACAGGCAGAATAACGCAGAAATCAAGAGGTAGAGGAGGGAGCATCCAACGCTGACGATGACCGGCACTCTGATACCATGATAGAATGTGCAACGAAAGAAGGGAAAGTGGAAACACAGGAGAGAGAGAGTGAGAGAGAGAAAGAGATGGCGAGGAAAAACAGGTGAGAACCTGCTCTCAATATGATCACCAAAAGGAATACATGTCCCGAGCAAGAGGGGAGAAACTCGTATGTGAGGGACTGCAACTAGGCAAGTAGTGAAGATATGAGGGAGGCATGCCGGCTATATATATGCCTACATGAAGGCAGCCGACTGGAGATAAAGTGCCTCCACGACTAGGAAAATACCCAGGACCATAAAATGGGGAATAAATATGGGTAAATATATGTGAGGGGTGACCAACCCCTCAGACTAACATGGTCAGCCCGAGAGGCTAAAATAGGACACCAAATAGGAAGCCAGCAAGTAGGGGATGATGTCTAACACTAAACACAGCTGAAAACCAAGCTTAGTCCTAAACCAAATCATGAGGTAGGCGGCTAGCTCACCTCCCAAGCACTACTAGCATCCACCGACCTCCCCCGAGTCAATGCTAGGGCTTCCTGCACAATCCCATAGGCCTATGTCTAACTCAAGCGTCCCATACCACCAAAGCTTGTCCGTAGGCCTCGACATGCCAACCTACGTACTCGCCATGTGCATGGCATGAGCATGCCTGCTCTCCTAGCCCAAGCCAGACCTTCAGTGGTGCATCTACACAACTATGTCGCACAATAACCCAAGCTAACTACTCCATAAATAGCTAACTTGCTATAAAAGGCCATAAAGCTTGTTTTATCAATCTAGGAACCCTCGCCAAGTGTCTACCTACTATTCCCTAATCCCAGGGTCCTAGATTAGATCCCTAATCCGTAGATTAGATTAATGTCCAAGTACAGAACATTAGTAGTACAACCCCACGGACCTCAAGTGATTAGTATAAACCCCCTAAAAGGGGTGCACGCTAGCTCACCTCCCAACCATAGGTTCTATGCTTTGAACCGCCCCCGGGTCAATGGATGCCGGTCGCAGTTGGGAGCAAGGTTGCATTTAAAACCCATTTTTTATTATTTAATACTTTTTGGACTTCCGGACGTTTCAAACTTCAAAAACGTTTGTGTTTTGGTTTCTTCCCCCATGTCCTTTTTTTGTTTATTATGTTCGGCGATCGCTTTGTATAGCCCGTTTGCGCTCATGACATCAAACAGATGTGACATTGTCATTTGATTTTGATTTATCATTTGTTTCTACTATCTACTTGAATTGTCAAATTCCAATCATGGTGTATTTGGGTATGTCTAGACATTGTTTATGTTGTGAGTGCTAATTTTGAAATTCTTAGATAGGCTGAAATGCTAGAATGTGACATGTGTTGACACATCACTCCTCGTCTATCAAAGGATATTAGATAGACTTCGAGCTTTCTTGACCAATATCTCACACACAGACACACACATATATATGATTTTAACATTGTAAAGTACGTAATGTTTTTGACGTACTTTTTTGGTCGACAACGTTCTATACCACGTACTAAACTCGCGCCGTTTCATACGTTTCATACATTTGAAACTACCTTGGTCGGGAGGTGAGCTAGCATGCTAATCCCTTATCTCGAGCCCCCCTAACCCACTCAATTGGATCCCTAGTCCATAGATTAGTGCCCAGGTACATAACAAGTTACCTCGGATCCAGTCGTGCCCAACGCCTGAAACCGGCCTCTAGTAGAAACCAAAGTGCGGTAGACTAGCAGTCACCCAATCCAATTGTAGTCCAGACAATTAATCAAATAAACAGGAGCTAGAGTGCTCCAAAACAAAAAGGAGAACGATACCTATTGGCCCCAAAGCTTGGCGCCCCTTTCGGTATTTCTTTATTCAATTTCAATGGAAAGATTTAGATGATTACAACATGGCCATCCATGGCTCGTATGTCTGCAAGTCCAATCTAGAAATCCTCAGGACCTCTTAGCATAGAGGTTACACAGCCTCGTGTCCCAAGAACACCACACTGTTATCACCTCTAATCTGCTAAGTTTGTACATCCATGAGCCTTTGAATAAGCATCTGACTGAACCATGCACATAGCCATAATCTCAGCCATGAAAACCAGTCCACAAACTCATCCAAAACAACCCACAAACTTGTCCTGTTTCCACCCTCTGAACTGCCAAACCCTTCCTCTCACAAAGGGCTAGAGAGAGTGAAAAGAGAGACTTCATATGACATCACCTGCAGTCCCACTTGCTCACAAAGAAAGAGAAACTTACAGTCTTGATGTCGGTTTCCACAAGGAAGAAAAGACTCGAGGAAAAGCCCCGAACTGTCCTGTCCTCTTGTCTTGCAGCCGGAAGAGGGAGAAAACTTGTGAGAGAACCTGCTGTCCAGCCTTGTGTTCCCTTCTCACAATTCACGCTTCCCAACTGACAACCATCTTCTTGCCAAAAGCAAAGGAGAGAGAAAGAGGTGAACCTGTAGGCACCTATTTGCTCTGCAGCCAGTAGCCGACCAGCTCTTCAAGAACTAGAGAGAGAGAGAGAGAGAGAGAGAGAGAGAGAGAGAGAGAGAGAAGAGTCTTGAATCTCTGTTCTGTAGCACAGCCAGCAATCAGCCTTTATGATCTCCCTCTTGAAACCAGTCCTGAATTCTGCGCTGCCTACCTACAGTCCCTCCAGAAGGCAAGCATAAAAGAAGCGCAGCCCTGCAGCCCCTGAAAGAAACGCAGCCCTGCAGCTATGTGCCTCTTTTTCAGAAAGATCTCCACTCCTGCAGCCTGTATGCGCTCTGTTTTCAGAAAAACTCTCCACGCCAGCAGCCTGTATGCGCTTTCCTCTTTCAGAAACTCCCACGCCTGCCAATCCACGCTCCATCCAGCCTCACTCTTTCCAAAAGCAAGAGAGAGAAAAAAAAGGGAGAGAGGCATGTACTTCCAAAAGTAGAGTAGCCCCTTCTCTCCATAAATATCCTAGGGCCCATTTAAGTTTATTAAAACCTTCCTAGGGGTGCCCCTGCCCCCCGGACATCAGCCACCATCCCCTTATTACCTCCAGATTCAAGACATGCTCCATCGCCATTGGGCTACCTTTCCACGAGACGTAGCTGCAGGAGACCTCTCAGCCATACTCATTAGCCCCATGATTGATATTTTGGAGAATGGTATACCATCTATTGGGGACTGATGGGCCTCTCATGTTTCATGTTCTTTTTTTTTTTCTTTTTTTTTTTTCCCGGGAAAAGGATCCTTCTATTAGTTAATGAGAAAACGCCATAAGGCTACAAAGCTCACCTCGCAAGGAGGGATAAAACACAGTGAACTCCTGAGCTCCACCCCCGTGGCTGGCCGCTCTCTGGGGGGGGCTACCTAGTAGTACATGTGGGAGGTGAGAAAAGCCAGACTGGAGGCCTGTAGTGCCAAGTGACATCCTCGCCCCTCGCGGTGAGGAAAGGGCCAGGGTGCCAAGTGCGGAGGAAAGCCTTGCGGCGCCCTCTCATGCGATCCGAGTCGCCCTGGAGTTTCCCCCAGTGTCCTCTCAAGGTGTGAATGATGTCCACCCAGAGGGCCTGTATGACCTCCGCCGGTGGAGTCGCCTGGCGGTCAATGGCCTCCCTGCATCGGGCTCTCCATATGTGCCAAGCCGTCATGCTGCTGATCATCTCCCATCTGTGCCCGACCCCCTCCTGAGGGGTTGCCGATGAGAAGTCTGGCGTCGGAACCACCGCCATCACCCTGTCAGAGACCTGGATGGTCGCGCTGCCAGGGACGTCCTCATATCCAAGGGCCGGGCCGCTGTCCATGGCCCAAGCCACCGCACCCCACGTCACCAGCATCTCACCTGGTGAGCCTGCAAAAACCATCCTGAGAGCGCGCTGCCAGACCTGCTGAGCCTGTGGGCAATCCCATAAGCAGTGCCGCTGCGACTCCTGTGCATGGCCGCACCGAGGGCAGGACGCTGGGTGTCTGCCAAAAGCTAGCCATGCCCCCACAGCCAGTCCTCTATGTGCTGTGAGCCAGAGAAAAAGCGTCACCTTCCGGGGCCGGAAGCTGGCCCACAGGCGCTGCCAGAAGTCCCTAAGAAAGGCAGGGGAGAGCCCCTGTCGCCGCCAATGCTCGGCCGCCGCCGGGGTGCTCGCTATCCTGTGCCTCTGAATCCGCCGCCCCAGCCTCGCTGTGTACTGAAAAAAGGGGATGCCTGCGCTGGTAGGGGCCAAGTAGGGATCTCGCCAAAACCACTCACCTGGATCCCACTGAAGGCGAATAAGAGGCCTGCTGTCCCAAGCCCATAATCTCCAAGAACAGTCCTCTCCTATCGAGGCCGGTGAGGGGTCTACATGCCACTGTCTCTGATGAAAGCCGACCACCCGCACCCTCTGAAGAATACAACCCTGGAGCCCATCCAAATCTAGTCGTGTCCTCTGAAGCTGGCCACCCTCTCCCACCTCGAAAGTGAGTGGGGCGACTCCCTCCGCTGTGCCGCAGACCGCTAGAAGGATCTCATGCCGAGTAAAGACACCCATCCACTGTGGAGGTGGAGGGTCCTGTACTGGGGTCCGCCACTCCCGGGGGATGGCCGCCTCGATGTCCTGTCTCATCAACTCTCTGCCCCTCATCCCACTGAGTCTCCTCTCCTGGGCCTCAAGAGGCAGCTGCTGAAAACATATCCAGTCGTCCAGGGACTGGGCTGGGCCGGAGCTCAAAGGGCCCCACGACACGTGAGACCGCGATCCAACCATATGGCCACTGGGAAGTCGAATCAAGGGGTTCCAGATCAATGGCTGCCTCAGGCGCTCCTCATCGGTGCCCGGAGGAGACTGGAAGAGTGACGGCCTCAGATGCGACCAGGCCCTCAGAAGGCTAGCTGCAAAACGCTCCTCGAAGCCAAGGCCCACTCCTCTGGATCGCTGCTCTGTAAAGATCCACCTAATGCTGGGGGTCCAGGGGCCGCTAAGAGAGGGGGTGCGGCTGAGCATCCTGGAAACAAGAAACTCCTTCCACGGCTCAGCGCCTGGCAGGAGGCCACGAACTACCAGCTTGCCAAGCAATGCTCGGCTTTGGCAAATAGGATCAACAATGCCCAGGCCGCCTCTCTCCCTCGGCTGAGTGATCACCGCCCATGCCACCTTGGCCCTGGCGGGCCGCCCGTCGCCACCGGACCAAAGAAAGTTCCTGATGAGCCGCTGCACCTGGCCAATGCATGCCCGAGAGAAGGCCCAGCAGGAAGTGATGTACCACATAGTAGCAAGCAGAACCTGGTTGGCCACAACTACTCGGCCAGCCAGAGATAAACGAGTGGTACTCCAATACAGAAGCTTCTTCCGAATGCTCAGAAGAAGGGGGGCTATCTGCTGCTCCGGAGATATGTCAATGCCCACATAACATCCCAAATAACGCAGTGTAGTGCCAGGGGGCAGCCACTGAAAACCGTCAACTGGCCTCCAAGTCGGGGGGGGCATAGAGCTGACCCACAGCCCACACGACTTGTGCCAGTTGATCAAAGCGCCCGAAGCTCTGCAAAACCTGTCCATGGCTAAGGCGAAGCGGCGGAGGTTCTCCTCACCTCCCTGAAGATAGACAGCAGTGTCATCCGCAAACTCTGAGTCTAGGAGCTCCTCCGAGGTACGGATGGGAAGCTGGAGGCCCCGCAAACCTGTATCCTGTGCCGTCAAAAAAGTGCTCATGGCCTCCGCCACAAAAAGAAAAAGAAAGGGCGCTAAGGGGCACCCCTGCCGCACCGAGCGCGAGAGCTGGAACCTCTCTCCGCGCACGCCCTGTATCAGCACCTGGCTATGAGCCGATGAGTAGAGTGCAGAGACCCCACGGATCCACTGAGGGGGGAAGCCCATCCTCTCCATAGTGCCTTCCAAGAAGGCCCAGTCCACCCGATCATATGCCTTCTCGAAGTCGAGAAGGAGCACTGCCAGATCCTCCTGTCGAAATCTAGCCAGAGCCGTAGCCTCCCAGAAGGAGAAAATGTTATCCAGAATGCTCCTATCCTGGATGAAGCCAGTCTGCGTGGAGTGGATGATGTCCGGAAGGTGAGGCTGAAGCCGCCTGCTGATCGCCTTAGCTAGGACCTTGTAGGCCGTGCCTAGCAAGGTGATCGGTCTCCACTGTCTAATCTCCAGTCTGTCTCCTCCCTCTTTGGGGATCAAGTGGATCAAACCCTCAGCCATGCTGTCCGGCATGACTCCTGACTCCATAATCTCCTGGAATGCCAATTTGAAGCCCCTGTGTAAGAGGCCCCAGTACCTCTGGAAGAAAGCCACCGAGAGACCGTCCTCTCCTGGGCATTTGCCCCGAGGTAATGCATGAAGAGCCTCCTCCAGTTCCGTATCCGAGAAGGGGGAGAGAAGGGAGTGCTGTAAATGGGCCGGCACAACCGGTCTCGTGAAGCTCCAGACTGCCTCCCGAGCCTCTCTCACCCTGTCATCTGCTGGCTCAGCAGAGAGAAGGTCCCTGTAAAAATCTGTGGCTATAGCCCGAACCCTGGGGGGATCCACCACAACCTGGCCATCAGCCTGCCGGAGACGCCTGAGACCCTCTCGTCTGAAGCGAGGCCCTGTCGCCTCAAAGAAGTCTCGAGTCACTCTGTCCCCAGCCTGTGTCCAAAAAGAAGCCCGAGCATGGAATCGGAACTCCACCCTCCTCTCCTCGATGGATCTGATCTCCGTGCGAGCTGACTCCATCTGCTCTGAGATCCAAGGGCTCGTAGGATCCCTCTCCTGGAGTCTCTGGAGGGACGCTAGACTCCTCCGTAGGCTCCTCTCCTGCTCTCTGAAAGCCTCCAGCCGGTCCAAGGCAGCCTGTCTGAGCATCTGGCTAATCTCCTGTAAGCCACTGGCAAGATCGCTGGCTGCCGATCCTCTCCTAAACTGCAGCTCCTGCCAGACCTGCTCAACTCCGATCGCAATCTCGGGCTCCTCTATGAGACAATCTGGAATCCGGACGCTCTGGCTCTGCTCTCCTCTCGTGGGGTCCTCAATCTGGAGAAGCACTGGATGGTGATCTGAAAACGAGGAGCCTGCAAGTATGCCCACTGTGCCACCTCTATCACAGGCCCACTCATCAATGTAAAACCTGTCGATGCGGGATAGGTTAACCCCTGTGGCCCGTCTATCCGAGCGCGAGAAAGATAGGCTCCCCTGCAACCTGCCAAACTCCGGGAGAGTCCACGGATCCTGGCCTCTCACCTGAAGCACTAGTTCCTCCCAGGCAGCTAGCTCCGGCCCATGAATGGTCTCCTGGCTGCCCCCCATCCTGTCCTCTGCATCCTCCAGCATGTTGCAATCCCCTCCGAGGCACCAGTGGTCTGCCAAGGGGAGGGACTGCCTAATGGTGCTCCAGAACTCGGCTCTCCCGGTCGCCCCATTAGGGGCGTAGAAGTTGAGGAAGCCAATGCGGTCTTCCCCAACCCGAAGGATGATCCACTGCGCACGACCCTGGACCAGAATGCCAGAGTCCACAACTTCAGATAGAAGCTGCTCGCTGACTGAGATGCATACTCCACCCTGGTTCCCCTGGGAGCCATATGCCGGTGACCAAAAAGTGTGACTCCTGCCAGGCAAGATCTTCCCGCAGGTGCGGGTACGCCCAGCAGAAAGGTGGTGCTCCTGGATGAAAAGGATATCGATGGGTCCTCCAACGAGAGCCCTCTGGATCTCCTGGCGAAGTCTGCCCCGGCCAATGTAGCAGCGATGTCCACCGAGACCCTGGATGTTCCATGAGAGGATCCTCATGGATGAGCTATGGCAAGTGAAGCAGCCTCCACTGGCTCACCCCTCTCAGCCGGCCCGGATGATCTGCCCTCCACTCTGTGAGTCTTGGGCGCCGGCTTGGAGGGAGAATAATCACAGTCTGTCCGGGTGCGGAGTCTCTCCAAAAAAAGGGTGACCTGTCTCTGTGTCCAGCCCCACTCCGCCTTCGCCCTGTCCAGGGCATAGGCGTGAGACCAATCCTCTGCATATATGTATCTAAAGGTAGGCTGCACCCTCGGGGCGGCATGGAGGAGAATCAGAAGCACCGCCTCAACTGAGGTGTGGACCGGATCCGCCCGCCAGTCTCCTATACCAAACAGGCTCATGCGGGCTGAGTGTAATCGGGTCTGCAATAGGTCCGTGAGCCCCAAGTCACTGAAGTGATGAGAAAACTCCAGTATCTGATCGCGCAAAACTTCCTCTACAGAGTTGCAATCCCATGCTGTGTCTGGGGCAACACTGAGAGGAAAGGAGAAAGCCACCATGCTGCTCACCACAGAGGGAGAACGAGAGGGATGGCACACCACGCAAACTCGCAAGGGCGCGACCAGTGTCTCGAACGGGCCAGCATCCAGCTGGAGGCACCTGAAAAAACCGTAATCCACTGGTAGCCCCATCACTCGCGGGGGCCCCCCAGGGGAGGCTGGAGAGAACTCTGTGGCGGGCGAGGCGAGGATCGCCATCTCCACCGGCCCGGAGTGGCGGTGGAACAGCCGCTGGACTGAGCTCTGGCCTACCCAGCTGCGCTGCCCTGGGGCAGCGGGTGGTCTGGCGAAGTATCCTGGAGAGGCCGAGGGAGGGATGGGGGCTCGTGGCGAGGAGGGGGGAGAGCGAGGAGAGGATGGAGAGGCATCTGCCAGAGGATAGGTGTCAGGGGGGGCCGCCGGGGGAGGCGGGAGAGGGGGGGCTGGGGGGGGGAGAAGGAAGGGTGGAAGGAGTGCTCTCCGGGTGAGGGGAAGGGGAGCCGGGGGTCGAAGAGTGCGGCCCAGGATCCTCAGGAATCTGCTCCAAGGAGGGTGGGGGGGGCCCCCCGCGGGGGGAGGTGGGAGCGGGGTCTCCACGTGGGAGGCTCCACCAGCGGCCTCAACGGGCACTGAGTCTGAATCCTCGTCCATCGGGGTGGGACCTGCTGGCTGCCTATCCCTGACAGGAGCATAAGTGCGGGTAGGTGCCTGTACGCCAGCCGGAGTCGCCTGTCCGCCAGCCTGTGCTGCCTGCTGGCGTCTGCGACGACGGTCCCTGCGGGCAGGGCGTTTCCGCCGTTGAACCTCCTGCCATCCGCCAGCCTCCTGGGACTGCGCGGCATCCTCCGCCGGGGCCTGCTCGTCAGATGATGGCGCCTGCTGTGACGAGCCAGGGATGTCCGGTCTCTGAAGTGGATGGCCACCCCTCGGGTCTCCTGCTGCAGGGGTCCGGAGGCGGCATAACGTGAAGGATGAGCCCCCTTGCGGGGACAGGCGCGTGCGAGATGGCCCATCTCCCGACATATGTAACACTGGCCGGGGAGGCCCGAATACTCCACGCGCTGTATCATATGTCCTCCAGAAAGACAAGGGAGAAGGATCGTCTTCGGGAGGGACTCCGGTGACGGAACCACAACCCGAATGGCCGGGAGTCCTGCTGCCCGAGCAATCACTGAAGCCGCTGTCTGAGGCGTCTCCACCACCTGCCCGAACGCCTTGCCAATGGATGACAAGAGGGGCAAGTACTCCCTACGGAGTCCAGGAAAACAGATAGTGACGGGGAAACCTGTCGCGCCTGCTAGCGGGTCAGAAGCGGGGTCGAAACCATGAGTCCATCGCGCCAGGAACGCCCGGGAAGAGCGGAGGGCAATGGGGCTCCGAGCCAGCACCATCTGAGCTGCCTGTGGGGACTCGAAATCCACCTGATAGTAGCCACGTCCCAAAAAATCCACGCTGACGATCTTGGCGGGCACGCCAACAAGGCTACCTTGCAGAAGGTCGCGAAGCTCTCTCCGCATCGGACGGCTACCCACTATCTTGCAGACCAAGGAGGAGGCCTCAAGAGCGGAAACTGTGGAAACAAACAACTGAAGATCTTCAGCTGTGAACTCCAGACGGAGACCGGAATCGGCAGGGTTAGTCGGAGCGGCTTCCATGGAGTCCTCCAGAGGGAAAAAGCCAGAAACCGGGGTCACCAACGGGAGGGACACAGCCCTGCGAGGAAAAAAGAGAAGCGGCGGGTTACAGGATAGCGAGGGCGGGGCGCGGGGGGGGGGAGCTGAGGCGGGGAGGAGTTAACGGTGGGCGGAGGGGCGGGACGGAAGGGAGGAGAAAGAGGGCGGAGGGGGGAGACGTGGCGAGGGAGAGAAGAGAGGGGGAGGCTAAGGATGATAGAGAGGCGGAGGAAGAAGGAATGGGGAAGGAAGTAAACGGCGGGGGGAGAGGCGGGGAATGCAGCGAGGAGGGAGGCGAAGGAAGAGAAGGCGGGGGGGGAAGAAAGCGAAGAAGAGGAGGGAGGCGGGGGAGTGGAGGCGGGGGAGAAACGCGAGGCAGAAGGCGGTGGGGAGGCGGCGTAGAGGGGTGCGATGAAGAAGGCGGGGGAGAGGGCGGAGGAGACCGCGGAGGGCTGGCGGGGGGGGGGAAGGTGAGGCGCGATGGCGAGAAGCAGCGGGGGGGGGGGGGGGGGGAGAGCGGAGCTCGCAGGCGACGGGTCTTCAGTTGAAGACCATAATCTTAGTCTTCCCCCTCATGTTTCATGTTCATGGTATTCCATGATGAGATTTCTATGGACAGTTTTGTATCACTCCAGTGAGAGAGTTTTGATTTGTTCTATCTTATTTTCTAATCCATAATGAGATATGCCATGGACATTATTGTATCACTTTGGTCTCATAGGCCCATTGGTATTAGTAGACGCTTAATTCTCTCTCTCTCTCTCTCTTTTATGGGATACTCTACAACAGAGATGGAAGCCAGCACAGAAGCGGTCCAAGTTTGAGCATTATTGCATGCACGTTCATCCTGATTATTGGACCATGTACACACAAGAACATGGCGCACTCAACCAAACATTCACATACCCATGCCAGCACCAGCACAAAGAGTGATAACATTTCTCTGCACTCAATCGCATAGATTGGGCATTGAGCCGGATTCTTGTGGGGGGCAGTCCGCAGATGCTCGTATGTGCACTCTATGTCCAACCATTATGTGTGGAGGAGACCGAAGAGCATATTGCTCTCACAGGCTTGGCTTAATCAACCATTAGGGTACGATTCTCCCAGCTCCAGGGATGTAACAGCTTGCAGCAGCTTCTTCAGCTTAGCAAAAGGACCCATACGGCCTTTGGTACCTACTTGACCACCATGATTGATCACCGACAGTACCTCATGGATCATCAAATGCTTTAAATCGCTCCCCTCCCTAGAGAACAGACTATTTTTTTATAGCTTCGGTTGCTATCCTCTCTCTCTCTCTCTCTCTCTCTCTCTCTCTCTCTCTCTCTCTCTCAGGTTCGCTACTTGCCCGTCGCTTCACTCTCCGCCCTCTCTCTCTCTCTCTTCGCCGCCCACTGTGCCTTCTGTTGGCTGCGCTTGGGACACAGACCAAGCCACTGACAGAGATACACATGGCAGTATGGAACTGTAATGGTTCACTATGGGTGCAGCCTGGACGACTGGAGCATGTTATGGTGGGGAGAGACATCATACTTCTGACAGAGACACATCAGAGCCTAGAGAGAGGGCTACCTCGAGTAGAGGGATTCCAGTGGGAGTCAGCATACAGGAGGTCCACATGCCAGGGTACCTCGAGAGGGTCGGAGGGAGTAGCAGTTCTATTCAGACGGGAGCTACAGGGGAGACTGAGAGTGGTAGCACAGGATCCAGAGGCCAGATACAAGTGGATCAGCTTACAGCTCTCACAGGACAGGGTTATATATATAGCTCTATGTTACTTTTCTCCATCAGGATCCTCCTATGTCATTACAGAGGACATGCCACAGGAGGAGGAGACAGGAGCCTCGCCATACACTTGTTTGTCAGAGGAGATTATGCATTATGCCACACTAGGGGAAGTATTTCTTACGGGCGACTTCAATGCCCACACACAAAGCAGACAGTGTGAGGTGTATGACTATGATGACATGGAGATCCTCCACCCTGTGGATCCAGAGGAGATAGCGGCTAGTCGGGCATCAGAGGACACTGGACCAGACAGAGGACATTATGGGGACCACTTACTAGAGTTGGGAGCCAGGCATCATCTCGTTATTTATAACGGGATGCTACAGTGGCCGGGATCAGGAGGGCTGCCATGCTTCCCACATGGGGGTCATACACGAACCGGAGGCACGGTGGTACTATAATTGAGGAGATACCAAGAGTTGGCAAAGTGCCTATGACAGAATGTCTACCAGTTGGGATATTTTTAGAGAGAAAGTTTATGGGAGGACCCATCTCTTAGATTGGGACATGTGGCAAGAAAGTGGACCAAAGTGAGACAAGTGGCCTGACAATTGTTAGAAAGTGGATCAAAGTGAGACAAGTGGCTTCTTTTGGCTTCATGACCAACCTGGCAAAGAAAAGCTAAGTATACTTTGAGTTTGCAAAGTTGGTGCTTTGGCTATTTACTATGAAGTGTTTTTGATGTTCACTAACCCTTGTATAGCTACGCAAGGAGAAAGGTGTTGTTGTTTGCCTTGAGATGGTTTCAGGGAAACATTGTTTATGGCTCCCTTTAATGGGATGAATTCTTTTCATGGCTCCCTTTATTGGGATGGATTATATCCATGGAGATTTCTTTCTTGGACGAGATTTATATAGATATTGGGCTTCACAAGCAATTTCTATGGACGAATCTGTTCAAGTTTATAGAGAAGAAATCTTTGGATATCTCATGGATATGATGCTTTTATGGATAAAGTCCACCTCTACTCCAAGGTGTGTGGTTAGCACGGTGTGGTAAGAGTTATGGTATACAAGGATTATGGTATACAGGTCTATGGATTCTGTGATATGCAGCGGAAGTCTTTGTATTGGAAGATCCTGTCACACAAATGCTCACACCGTCTTCTGTATCCTGAGTTTCGTGAGTTTAGCAATCCATTTCAATACTTCAAACTTTAAAGAGATGAGAGAGAGAGAGATATGAGAACTGTACACCAGATTGGGTCCCGAATTACCCACTGAAGGGCCCCCTATCCCGATAACAAGATAGTATTTGCTTTATTTCTTTAGAGAGAATGACTGTGGACTGTAGATAAGCCAAACGCAAGATCTCGGAGGATCGGAGAGTGGCTGATCTGTACACGGCTATAGAAACACCTCGATGACCTGATCTCGAGCCTATGCACTCTTCCCAAGGGCATGAGGAAGGGCTGCACACCTGAGGCTGAGAGAAGAAGAAGGTGGACTGTTCTACACTATGTTAGAATGCTGAAAACACTTATGAATGCTGTGTTACCTTCACCAGATGTTTGCTACATGTATGGATGATGCACAGAAGGCTGGATGCTGATGCAAACTGTGGATTCAAGGCTGGAAACTGCTGTGGACAGAAACGCAGGTCTGTGGGGAAGCTGCTGAACTGAAACGCAGATATGCTGATGCTGATAGAAAACGCAGACTGCTGATGTTGACAGAAAACGCAGAAGTACTGCTGTACGGCTGGACAGAATCTGCAGAGGTACTGCTGTACGGCTGGACAGAAACGTTGAGGGACTGCTGCTGAATTCTGGCGTTGATCTGAGGTGGGGCTGTAGGCTGAATTAGGGACTGAAGTGATGCTGAATGCAGGCGCCTAGGGCTGACTGAAGCAAGGGGTTCTCAAGGACTGGAGAAGCAAGCTTATGAGCTCCAAGGGCTGGATTAGTCTAGGGCTGAAGGCAAGGATGCTCCTGGGGCTGAGGAGGAGAGCTCTTAGCACAATGAAGACTGAATGAGAAACTAAGCTCTATGCAAGCCTATTTATACTAACTGGAGGTTGGTCATTTAATAAAGTTTATATTTATAAATGCCCAATAATGCAAATAATGCTAAATAAATACTATTAAATATGAAAAAAATACCAGATAAATCCTAGTAAATTCCCTAAGGCTTCTGGGATGTTCTAAATGATGCACACGCATATGAATGCATATTATGCAGGATGCAGAGTGCTTTCTGATGCAAACCCTAAGGCTTCTACTGACTCTACATGCATGAATGATTCTCTCCAAGTGGGTTAAGGGACTTGACTGACTGACTGACCCGCTAAGGCTGAGGAATGACCTACGTAGCTCGTGCCTGACTTATCCTGGACTGAGGATGTACAATGGGGTCACGGCGTACGACAATTATCATCCTATTGGGTTCTAAAACTATACAACTGTTGCACTTCTGATGATGAGCCATCTTGTCACCATGCATTGAGTGCAGAGTGCATGTGACATTCCCTCCTGATTAGCTTGGCGGCAGGTTCATGGCTTCCAAGTAGTCCGCCAATAACTGGGGGTACTCCTGAAAGAACTCGTCGTCGAGCCATACGGCTTCGTGGGTGCCTCGATCTCGGAATTTCGTATAGAACTGACGAATCCGTCGACCGGAACCATGCTTCCATCGATGAAGAAGGATCTGCTCAGGCTCAATCACTTCTACCTCGTCTACCACGTCTGGCTGCTGTTCATCTGAAACATCAAACACTTCTGGACCAACATATGGTTTTAGCCAAGAAACATGGAAAACATCATGCATTGTCCAACTGGCACGCAACTTTAACTTCATTGAGACATCACTTATCTTCTTAACTATTGGAAAAGGGCCAAAACTATGGAATGAAAGCTTGGGACAACGTTTGCCCACTTGTTTCAATCTCTGCTTCATGATACGCAAATAGACCCAATCCCCTTCTTTGAAGTGGACATCTCGTCTAGACTTATTTGCCTGTCTACTATATGCTTCCTGAGCTTTGGTCAAGCGGTCCTTGATTGACTCAATGATCTCGGAAAATGCTTCCGTGGTTTTATTAGCCTCTAAAGATGGAGACACCATTCTCGTCAAAAGGGAAGAAAAACGGCAACCAAAGGCTGCTTCATATGGAGTCCGTCCGACACTGGATGAATGAGTGTCGTTTAAGATAGCTTGGACCAATGGAAGATAATGCTCCCATTTGGACTACTGGTCATGACTGTTGGGTTTTATGCTGTGTATGCACCCAGAGGAGTGCTAGTGATCATCAGTAGATTGCTGGGGCACTTTTTACTTCAGTTAGTGGAGGTTTTTTCCCCAGTTTAGCTTAGTTACACTTATAAATAGTTTATAAGTGTTTTGGTCCACCCGGCACATTTTATGGCCGGACATGTGAACACATCCTTTTAGGTCACTTTATTATGTGGCTATTGTACTTCACATTATCTATCTGAATACACACAGAGAGTCGTGTTCTCTCTCTGCTTCTTCACGCCTGTGTTTGCAGCACCTCCAAACCCTAACCCTAACAGTCCAAGGCCTTCATTTGGTATCAGAGCATCGTTGGCCTGCCCTTGCCCTGCCCGTACACTGCAGCCTTCCGTACTGCACTGACCGTACAGCCTCGCCAGCAACAGCCCGTACACTGCAGTCTTCCATACCAGTCAGCGCCGACAGCAGCTACTGTATTGTTTCCGTACACCTGTGCTTTCGTACAAGTCAGCGCCGCCTTCACTACCGTACTGCTGCATACAGTCGACTGCAGCTGACGTGTACCTGTTGTGTATCTGGTCGCCCTGCTCCGTACAGTCTTCTGTACACACCTGCGCAGACAGCCGTACACCTATCAGTACAGGCGACCAGCAGCATTTGGTGTTCCGTACCTGTTCCGTACCAGTCAACAGTACCTGCAGTGCATTCGACTGCATTTTCTCCTCCTGCTTCCGTACTGTACCTGCTCGCCCAGCTTCAGTACTGCTTCCGTACAGTACCAGTCGACTGTACCTACACAGTACAGTCAACTGTACTTTGCATTACAACTACCACAACCTACTCAGTACATTACAACTATGGTAAGCATTACAAGTTTTGAATATTGGGCATTTTTATTTTCTCTGTGAAAATCTACAGGCAGATACAGGCAGACTTTCTTGCAAAGAAATCTACAGGTTTTTTGCAAGGTTTTGGGTGCAGTAACTTTGGGCAATTTTTGGGCATTTTGGCACTGTGTAAGCCATTTTTGCTGCTCTACTCAGTTCACTGGTGCATTGAGCTGCACATTCAGAGGATTGAGAGTGCAGGCATATTTGGGTGAACTGTATTCAGTGGAGTACAGTTGCTTTCAGGGTTCTTGCTATTGGGTTTTCTGATACACAAGTACAACATTGTGCATAGGCATAATGGCAAATCAACAGCAGAGTGATGTATTCACGTATTTGTCTAAGGAAGACAAATTGGACGGCACGAACTACTCCTTGTGGAGTTTTATGCTGAAAAATGTGCTTGTGGCAAAAGGTCTTTGGGATTTTGTTAGTGGTGATGAACCACGTCCAGGTCCATTGGCTCCAGAGACTCCTCCCCAAGGGGGTGCTCGTGGACGAGGACAACAGGTACAGGCTCCAGGGCAGCCATTGCCTGTTCAAAGAACAAATGCTCAGAAGACATGGGATGCCAGGGATGCACAAGCCTTGTCACTCATTGCATTGTCAGTACAGAGGTCTATTATACCTCATATTCGTTCAGCTGGCTCTTCACAGAATGCATGGGTGACTTTGGAGCAGATGTATGCTGCTCGTAATGAGGCTCGGATCTCATTTTTGAAAAGAGAGCTAGAAAATCAAAAAATGCATGAAGGAGATGATATGTCTCGCCACTTAAACAAGCTGCAGGATTTGAGAGAGCAACTCATCAATGTGGATGAGATTATTCCTGAGACACAGCTTGTGTCCACCATCTTGCACTCTTTGCCAAGATCTTACTTGGCTTTTCATACCTCTTTGAACCTCAGCATGAGGAATGCTGCTGAACCCCTTAAGTATCAGGAACTTGTTGCTCTCTTGCTACAAGAAGAGCAAATGAGGAAGAATATGAATATGAACACAAGTGCTGAACAAGCATTTACTACAGGTCAAAAGGGGAAAGGAAAAACTCAGCCAAAGAGTTCAAATCAGAATTTAGGTGATGGCGGTTCATCTCAGGATACCAAGAAAGGTGATGGACAGCCCAAGAAGAAGGGCAAATGTCATTACTGTAAGAAGCCAGGTCACTACATCACAGAGTGTAGAAAGAGGATTGCCAAAGAAAAGGCAAAGGAATCTGGGATGTCTGTAAATGATGCCTCTAAAGCTCCTCCAGAGACTGCTTCTTTTGTTGAGGACAGGGATTACTGTTTCTATACATGCAGCTATGATGCCTCTTGGTCTTCACAGGCACTCAGTATGACAGAGCATGCATGTACTTGGTATTTTGATAGTGGTGCCTCAAAGCATATCACATCTCGCAAGGATTTGTTTCGTCATGTTGGCCTTGCGCCTGTTGGCAAAACTGTTCAGTGTGCCAACAATGCTTCATATCCAGTTCGTGGCATTGGGGAGATTCAGCTCACAGCCATTGATGGCTCCATTCTCCGCCTTACAGATGCCGTATATGTACCAGGGATAAAGAAGAATTTGTTGTCCATTTCTTCTTTAGCACATTGTGGTATGCAAGTCCACTTTGATGATGATAAATGCATGGTCAAAGACAAAGCTAATGCTTTGACCTTGATGCTTACTGGTACATTATGTCATGGACTTTATCAGTTGGATGCATTTCAGCCAGTGGATCAGTCTGCTTATAATGCATTCACTCTTACTCCACCTATGGTTGATGCGGAGTTATGGCATGCTCGCATGGGGCATGTAAATTTTGGTAGTCTTATGCTTATGCAGCGACATACCATGTTTACAGATCTACCTCTCATGGAGAAGCCTCCAGATCACATTTGTGAAGGATGTATTTTGGGAAAAATGCATAGGTTTTCCTTCCCACGTGATCAGGCTCTACGAGCAACTGCAAAGTTGCAGCTTATACACAGTGATCTTTGTGGTCCCATGCAGACGAAGTCATTGGGAGGTTGCTTCTATTTTGCAACATTTATTGATGACTTCTCTCGTATATGCTGGGTCTATCCTTTGACACAGAAATCACAGGTATATGATGCATTTTTGGCCTTTGTCGCACTTGCTGAAACAGAGTCAGGAAGCAAGGTTAAGACTCTCCGTTCTAACCGAGGGGGGGAATATATGTCACACATGTTGAATTCCTTTCTTGAGAGTAGAGGTATAAAACATCAATATACTACTCCTTATACTCCACAGCAGAATGGGGTTGCAGAAAGGAAGAATCGGTCACTCATGGAGATGGCCAGATGTATGCTAAAGGCAAAGAGGCTACCACATATCTTTTGGGTGAAAGCTGTCATGTGTGCTTGTCATATTTTGAATCGATGTCCCACAAAGGCATTGGTTTCCATTACTCCTTTTGAGGCTTGGCATGGCCGCAAGCCTTCTGTATCACATTTTCGTATCTTTGGGTGTCTTGCATATGCACACATACCCAAAGAGTTGAGGAGGAAGTTGGATGATAAAGCCACAAAATGCATTTTTGTTGGGTATAGCTATGAGAGCAAGGGCTACCGGTTATATGACCCACTATCCAGGAAGATATTCACTAGTCGGGATGTGATTTTTGATGAAAAATCAGAAATATCCATGGCTGGTTATGATGCAAATCAGGCTGAAAATGATGTGTTTGAAGGTCTACTACCTATGGAGTTTCATTCCACAGTTGGTGATCCAACTCATGAGGGTACAGGACAGCCAGCAAATGATGAAGGTGGTGCAGAAATTCAGCAGCAAATTGAGCCAGAATCTGAACCAAATATGGGGCAGCAAGCACCACAGGTTAGACACATACCTAGATGGTATTTGAGGACATTAAAGGACAGCCATTTAGAGGGTCCTCTTGCTGGTCGTACTCGTAGGGAGACACGGACCAATGAGCATGCACACATCTGGTTATGGCAGCCAGTTTACAGGATGATGATGAGCCTGATTCATTTGTGGATGCACGAGACAATGTGCATTGGAACAAAGCCATGCAGGATGAGCTTGATTCTATTAAAAGGAATCAAACATGGGATTTGGTTGATCTGCCCAAAGGCAAGAAAGCAATTGGTACTAAGTGGGTCTATAAGTTGAAAAGACATGCAGATGGATCCATTGACAGGTACAAAGCCCGTCTAGTTGCAAAGGGCTATGCACAAAAGAAGGGCATTGATTATGAGGAGACATTTGCTCCTACATCCCGTATGTCGACACTTAGGTGTGTCATTGCATTGGCTGCACATCGTGGTTGGGTTGTTCACCAGTTGGACATAAAGACTGCTTTCCTACATGGAGACCTCGAGGAGGAAGTTTATGTATATCAGCCCACAGGTTTTGCAGAACATGGTCATGAAGGGAAAGTATGCACGCTGAAAAAGGCCTTGTATGGTTTGAAACAAGGTCCACGAGCTTGGTATGCAAAGATAGATGCTTTCCTACTCACTCAAGGATTTGTGAACAGTCCATCAGAAGCCACCTTGTATGTAAAGAAAGAAGAGAAAGATCTGCTGGTCATCAGTCTTTATGTAGATGATCTCTTACTCATGGGATCAAATGATGACAAAATTGCAGCTTTTAAAGAGATTCTGCAACAGACATTTGACATGTCTGATTTGGGGCTTGTACACTACTATTTGGGCATACAGTTTGTGCAAGATAACAGAGGCATTGGGTTGTTGCAATCTCGGTATGTTGCTAAACTTCTGGAGAAGTTTAAATTTCAGGATTGCAAGCCTATTAGTACTCCTATGGAGCCTGGGATGAAACTGTCACTACAAGATGACAGTATTTCTTTTGATGCCACTACATATGCTCAGGCTATTGGGTGCCTTATTTATTTGTGTACTACACGGCCAGATATTCCGTATGCCGTATCTCAGTTAAGCAGATTCATGCACAGCCCACGGTTGTCACATTGGCAAGCTGTGAAGCGTGTATTCCGGTATTTGCAGGGTACCTTGTCTCTTGGATTGCTTTATCCCGAGGGGGGTGACATGCAATTATACGCTTACAGTGATTCAGATTGGGCTGGTGATTTTGATACCAGACATTCCACTAGTGGAAATTGTTTCTTTCTTGGCTCTTCATGCATTTCTTGGCTAAGTAAGAAACAGACCATAGTGGCCACTTCGTCTTGTGAGGCAGAGTACAGAGCAGCCTACACTACTACTGTTGAGTGTGTTTGGCTGCGTCGTCTCATGACTGATATGGATATTTCAGTGGAGGAGCCTACACCTATCTATACTGATAGTCAGAGTGCCATTGTTGTGGCCAGGAATCCTGTGTTTCATGCTCGCACGAAACATATTGAGATTCACTATCATTTTGTTCGGGAGAGACTCCAGGCAGGTGATATCAGTAGATCAGAATGTGGCAGACATCTTCACCAAGGCATTACCACGTCCGAAATTCGAAGCATTCCGCACTGCTTTGAATTTGTTTCCTTTTGGCGGATGATGTGCAGTGATCACATATCACTCCAGGGGGGTTTGTTGGGTTTTATGCTGTGTATGCACCCAGAGGAGTGCTAGTGATCATTAGTAGATTACTGGGGCACTTTTTACTTCAGTTAGTGGAGGTTTTTTCCCCCAGTTTAGCTTAGTTACACTTATAAACAGTTTATAAGTGTTTTGGTCCACCCGGCACATTTTATGGCCGGACATGTGAACACATCCTTTTAGGTCACTTTATTATGTGGCTATTGTACTTCACATTAACTATCTGAATACACACAAAGAGTCGTGTTCTCTCTCTGCTTCTTCACGCCTGTGTTTGCAGCACCTCCAAACCCTAACCCTAACAGTCCAAGGCCTTCAATGACAGTATGACTTGAGGACATCAAAGGCCAATTGGTTATAAATTTCTGTCTGGCCATCTGTCTGGGAATGGAATGCACTAGACAACTGCAACTTAGTTCCGAAGTTTTCAAATAATGCCCTCCAGAAATGCGAGGTAAACTTGGAATCTCTGTCTGATGTTATGGTGCTAGGCAAACCACAAATTGGATACCAATGCTTGAGAAACAGACGGGCTACGTCCTCGTCTGTGGCCGTATGCTTGCATGGGATGAGCATGCAGAATTTACTAAAGCGATCCACGATGGTAAAACACTGAGTGTTACGGGATCCAGTGGATGCTGGTAGAGGCCCTACAAAGTCCATAGATATGTCGATGAAAGGTCCGTCGGGGATAGGCAAAGGTTGAAGTAAACCTACCTTCTTTGTATGGGAAACCTTGACTTTTTGACAAATCTTACAGGCTTGTACATGTGCATAGACATCACGCCTCATCTTTGGCCAATAAAAGGACCGTTCTAATTTCTCGAGGGTACTGTTGATACCCCTACGTCCTCCAACTAAGGAGTCATGGGCATCGTGGAGAAGAGCAGAACGCTTTTCCCAAGTAACACAGAGACGGTTCTTGTAGAACAACCAACCGTTCTGTACTGAATAGTGGCCAGGCTCAGAAGTGAGGGCCAAACTATACTGAGTACCAAACTCAGGGGAGTTGACATATTGGTCTTTCATACTATCCAAGTCCTTCCCCGTGATTTCGAGAATGGTAGCTTCTTGGACTGCCTGGATGCTGGACTTTCGACTGAGAGCATCTGCTACTACTGGGTTATGCTTACCAGGGATGTATTCAATCATACCTCCAAACTATTGGAAGATTTGACTCCACCTGGCCTGTCGATCACTCCACTGGGCACTTGGCATAGTCTGAAGCCACTTAAGTGCTTGGTGGTCTGTTTTCACTGTGAAAGCCTGTCCATAAAGAAAAGGCTTCCAATGTTTGAGCGCTGTGATCACACCCAAAAGCTCTTTGTCATATACCGAATAATTCTTTTCGGCGACATCCAACTTTCTGCTATAATATGCCACGGGTCTATTGTCCTGCTGGAGGACTGCACCTATGGCTACATTACTGGCATCGATGATGACCTCAAAAGGTTCGTCCCAAGATGCTAACTTTAATACAGGTGCTTCTGAGGCAGCTTTCTGGAGTGCACGGAATGCATCAAGTGCCTTACCTGTAACTGAGACTTTCTGCTTGCGAGTCTTCACCCCCTTGAGCAAGTCGGTAAGAGGTGCTGCAAGGTTGGAAAACTGATGGACATGTGTGCTATAGGCCTGACAAAGACCTACGAATGAACGGATTTCTTGGGCGGTCTTAGGAATGTCCCAATCTAAGATCTCCTGAACCTTTGATGGGTCCAGTCTAATCCCATCGGAACCGATGATGTAGCCCAAATACTGAACTTCCTTAACACCAAAGATGGACTTTATGGCGTTAATGTAGAGCTGATTATCTCGCAAAAGTTGCAAGACTTTCTCCACATCTTTCTCATGCTGCTCCGCAGTGGCTGAGAAGACTAGTATGTCATCAAGGAATATGAAAACACACTTCCCAATGTGGACTGCGAAAATCCTAGACATCATCTTATTGAACGTTGCGGGTGCATTTGTAAGCCCAAAAGGCATGACTACGAACTCGTAGTGACCACGCTCTGTCCGAAAAGCTGTTTTTGGAATGTCAGCTTCAAAAATGCAGACCTGATGGTAACCACTCTTGAGGTCGATCTTAGTGAAAAACTTAGCACCGTCTAAACGCTCCAAAATGTACTCTATCCTGGGCATAGGAAACTTATTCTTGATAGTGAGTTTGTTTAATGCCCTGTAGTCTACACAAAGGCGTGTTAGACTTGTTCTTCTTTTGGACAAATAGGATAGGTACAGCAAATGGGGAGGAAGAAGGCCGAATGAATCCGGCTCGGAGAAGCTCAAATAACTGCTTTTCTAACTCGCCCTCTAAAGTCTTGGAAAGACGATAGGGAAACCTGCTAGGAGGATCTGATCCAGGGACCAAATCAATGTGATGGTCCTCAAGGCGAGAGGGTGGGAGACTGGGCGGGAGATCGTCCCTAAGCATAATGTCCTGGTGTCTGGATAGGAGGTCTGCTAACTGAGGGACTGAAGATGTAAGGGATGCTACTAATGAGGGAGGGGCTGTTTGAGCACGAACATAAAGGAGTGCTCCTTCTGCTCCCTTGCGGATAGCTCGTCTGGCCTGGAGATGTGAAATCAATGGGATGCCAAGAATGCTTCTATCCCCCCGAATCATGACAGGCTCAGGAAAACCTTTACAAATAGTAAAAGTGTCCTGCCCCCAATTGGGAATAGGCTCATACTGACGGAACCACTGAATTCCTAAGATCATGTCACACCCCAACGGTGTCGTTGAAATGAGGCCTTCTGAACTTCAAAGGCAAATTGCTGTGCCTTCTGGGAAATGTGGGGGAAGATAACCTCCAGTAATGCCTGCTTTAGCCTTCTCATCAGGGGTTTTCTTAGGTTCTTTATCCTTCTTACGCCCTGAACTGGAGCTATTACTGCTGTCCTTCTTAGCATCTTTAGAAGATGCGTTACCTTTCCCTGTCTGTGCAGCTGATTGCTGCTGCTGGGATTTGGTACTGGACTGAGATGCCTGCTTGGGCTTGCCCCATTTAAGCTTCATTTCTTCATTCTGAGCGAGAGTCAGAGCCCGGTCATATGTACTTGGTTCAAAGTTACGAACTGTGAACCGAATGTTAGAGTCCAATCCACAAATGAATTGCTCCATCTTGGCTTGCTCAGATAACCCTAACTGCTTTGCTAAAGTAATAACCTTACCGGAAAACTGAAGCACTGGGGATCCGTTCTGTCTGAGTCCATAGAACACGTCTTTCAGACCGGTCATGTACTGGGGCGGGAGAAATCTGGTCTTCAGGTCATGGACAAAGATGTCCCAGTCAAAGGCTGTGACACCTGTGGCCTGGTCTGTATGAATACTAGACCAATGCTGCCACCAAGTGACTGCCTCACCAGTGAGATGGGGAGCCGCTAAGTGGACTTTGTCTTGTGGGTCTGTGATCCTAGCTAATGGAAAATGAGCATTAAACTGATGAATAAATTGATTAACTGATGAATGATCACACTTACCATCATACTTACTGAAGTTTGGTTGACTGCGAATGATGGTGGTTGATGCTGCTGCGGGCTGCTGGCTGGTGACACCTATGATATGACTTGCCGATACCTCAAGTGTATGGCCTCCTTTTCTCGTTGGTGTTCAAGTAACATACGTTCTCGATCAAGCTCACGTTGGTGTTCCCGAGCGGCAAGTTCAGCCTGACGCTGGTCTTCGTCAATCCTGCATTGGGCTTCCTCATAGTCCCGTCTTTCTTCTTTTTCTCTTTTCCTTCGGGCCTCGTCCTCTCTCCTTTGTTGTTCCATCTGAAAGAAGAGGGAGATGTAGTCGGGTGCTGCTGGAGGTGTAGAAGGACGTGCTGCTGCTGCCTCCAAGAGTTGGAGACGCTCCATGAGTAGCTGGTTCTGAGCTCTAAGAAGAGCTATGGTGTCTGCTGTAGGCGGAAGAACGAGGTCTCCTTCGGGGGAGACGTCTTCCGGCTGATGAGTACTCTCTCCTGTAGACATGATGCTGAAATCGGTGGTCGTGCCGGACCGCAATCTAACCATCCAAAAATGCCCCCACGCTAGGATACGATGTGTGTGGACAATCTGAATCTGATACCAATGTGATATGCAGCGGAAGTCTTTGTATTGGAAGATCCTGTCACACAAATGCTCACACCGTCTTCTGTATCCTGAGTTTCGTGAGTTTAGCAATCCATTTCAATACTTCAAACTTTAAAGAGATGAGAGAGAGAGATATGAGAACAGTACACCAGATTGGGTCCCGAATTACCCACTGAAGGGCCCCCTATCCCAATAACGAGATAGTATTTGCTTTATTTCTTTAGAGAGAATGACTGTGGACTGTAGATAAGCCAAATTCAGAGTGGCTGATCTGTACACGGCTGTAGAAACACCTCGATGACCTGATCTCGAGCCTATGCACTCTTCCCAAGGGCATGAGGAAGGGCTGCACACCTGAGGCTGAGAGAAGAAGAAGGTGGACTGTTCTACACTATGTTAGAATGCTGACAACACTTATGAATGCTGTGTTACCTTCACCAGATGACTGTTGCATGTATGGATGATGCACAGAAGGCTGGATGCTGATGCAAACTGTGGATTCAGGGCTGGAAACTGCTGTGGACAGAAACGCAGGTCTGTGGGGAAGCTGCTGAACTGAAACGCAGATATGCTGATGCTGACAGAAAACGCAGACTGCTGATGTTGACAGAAAACGCAGAGGTACTGCTGTACGGCTGGACAAAATCTGCAGAGGTACTGCTGTACGGCTGGACAAAAACGTTTAGGGACTGCTGCTGAATTCTAGCATTGATCTGAGGTGGGGCTGTAGGCTGAATTAGGGACTGAAGTGATGCTGAATGCAGGTGCCTAGGGCTGACTGAAGCAAGGGGTTCTCAAGGGCTGGAGAAGCAAGCTTATGAGCTCCAAGGGCTGGATTAGTCTAGGGCTGAAGGCAAGGATGCTCCTGGGACTGAGGAGGAGAGCTCTTAGCACAATGAAGACTAAATGAGAAACTAAGCTCTACGCAAGCCTATTTATACTAACTGGAGGTTGGTCATTTAATAAAGTTTATATTTATAAATGCCCAATAATGCAAATAATGCTAAATAAATACTATTAAATATGGGAAAAATACCAGATAAATCCTAGTAAATTCCCTAAGGCTTCTGGGATGTTCTAAATGATGCACACGCATATGAATGCATATTATGCAGGATGCAGAGTGCTTTCTGATGCAAACCCTAAGGCTTCTACTGACTCTACATGCATGAATGATTCTCTCCAAGTGGGTTTAGGGACTTGACTGACTGACTGAGCCGCTAAGGCTGAGGAATGGACTGAGGATGTACAATGGGGTCACGGCGTACGACAATTATCATCCTATTGGGTTCTAAAACTGTACAACTGTTGCACTTCTGATGATGAGCCATCTTGTCACCATGCACTGAGTGCAGACAGATTCCTGGACTTCTTTTCTAGGGATTTGGATCCATCCTCAGGTTTATGGATTATGTTTATGGCTTCCTTTTACTGGGATGGATTATTCTTTTTGGCTCCCTTTATTTGGGATGCATTGGACTTATGAAACTCATGATCACATACCCTGTGTAGTGTTCTCTTGTCCTACGTGCTCTCTTGAAGATTGTTTCTACCATGTGAGGGTGGAACAATAGAGAGCAGATGGAAGGGAACATGGGCACTTCAAAGGGTAGTGACAAGCACAACATACCCTGTGTAGTGTTCTCTTGTCCTACGTGCTCTCTTGAAGATTGTTTCTACCATGTGAGGGTGGAACAATAGAGAGCAGATGGAAGGGAACATGGGCACTTCAAAGGGTAGTGACAAGCACAACATACCCTGTGTAGTGTTCTCTTGTCCTACGTGCTCTCTTGAAGATTGTTTCTACCATGTGTGGGTGGAACAATAGAGAGCAGATGGAAGGGAACATGGGCACTTGAGAGGGTAGTGTGAGTTGGTGGCCGAAATGCCTACAAACTATTGGTGGCCGAAATGCCTATAAACTATGTGTAGCAGAAATGCTTATGGAACACCAGGTTATCTATGCCTGCGAGTGATTGTTTTATCTTGTTACTTGAGCCCACCTCTCATCCAAGGTGTGTGGTCACAGTACCAACACGGAGTGCAAGTGGTAAAGTGGACATGACGGGACTTATGTCTATGCCAAGGGTCATGTGGACCGATGTCTTGTTGGCAGGAGACTTATTTTGTCTCGTCCATTTACTTGGGACATGGATTATGATATCTGGACTTATGGGACTGTTTTGTCTCGCCCATTTCCTTGCGACATGGATTATGATATCTGGACTTATGGGACTGTTTTGTCTCGCCCATTTACTTGAGACATGGATTATGATATCTGGACTTATGGGACTGTTTTTTGTCTCACCCATTTATCTTGGGACATGATTTTGATATTGGTATTATGGAGACTTATTTAGTCTCGCCCATTTCTTTGGGACATGGATTCTTCAGTTATATTGGATTTTTGAGACTGTCTCGTCTCGCCCAATCGATGGGACATGATTATATCTTGAATATATGACTTGAAGCTTAAAGTTGCGGACAACTTTTAAGAAGTTGGGGAGGATGTCACCAGCCTCGACATTTCCCAGTCTGAAAGGGGTCTGGTGGACTCCAGGATGTTTAAATATTTGGAAAGTACAAGCTTTGGGAATGGGGGATTATCCTAGAATACAAAGGACCACACTCCTAAAATTTAGGAGAGTTGCTATTTTTGGCCCGACTCCAATGGAAATTCTGTTCGCGTCATTACATCTGGAATTGAGGAGATACCAAGAGTTGGCAAAGTGCCTATGACAGAATGTCTACCAGTTGGGATATTTTTAGAGAGAAAGTTTATGGAAGGACCCATCTCTTAGATTGGGACATGTGGCAAGAAAGTGGACCAAAGTGAGACAAGTGGCCTGACACTTGTTAGAAAGTGGATCAAAGTGAGACAAGTGGCCTCACACTTGTCACTTCAGCTATTGTGTGGCTCTCCACTTGTCATTGTAGCCTTCTCTTGCCATTTTAGCTCATGGGAAGTCCAAATCTATAAATTGGAGCCCTCTCTTCATTAATGGAGGCTCTCTTGCTGCACACTAGCCTCTACCATCGTTACAGGCTACCCTAATGATGGCTGCTCTCTTTCTCTCTCTTGAAGGCTGCCCATGAAGAATACCGGCTGTTGGGGACTGTTTTGGAGGCTTCCATCGCGAAGAAATACTGAAGGCAAGGGTATTCAATCATTTATTATGATTTCTAGCCATTGTACTTGTTGTACCAGCATTTGTACTTGTTGTACCTGCTGTACCAACCACCGTACCGGCTGTACCATCCACTGTTCTGGCTGTGTCAACCCTTGTACCGGCTGTACCAGCCATTGTACCTACTGTATTGGCCACTGTACATATTGTTCCGGCTGAATGGAGAGCTGAACCTGCTGTACCCTTTCTATTGCATGAAGACCCGTGGTTTTTCGAGAAGAATCAGTACCCACATGGAGGTATATGGATTATATTGTTGGCTCGGCATTTCTACAGCCTATGTTCCGGCTTGGTTGCCTCGTGTTGGGCTGTATTATGGCATTTGTATATGGATAATCCGGCATCTCCCGTGGGGAGAGTAAGGCCCTCAAAGCTTGTACATGATATTATTCTCCTTGGGTAATAAAATACTCCAAGGGGGGGGTCGGCCCATTCCGGCCCTGCACACAGAGGGGTCTTACTGTGAACCTTGGGAAAACCAAGGTTATGGTCTTTCATACATCGAGACAGGGCAGGAATCAGCTGACATTCACTCTCGCAGGACGCCAGGTGGAGGTGGTGACATCATACGTGTACCTAGGGGTTACCTTCTCTGCAGCAGCCACACGCTTCACCATGGGTTCAGCAGCCAAAGCTAGATTGACACGGGGATATGCAGCATTGGCTATGCTAGAGAGAGAGTGCCACCAGGCGCATTTTCACGAGCCCCGGACGAAGGGGTGGCTATTTGACACATTAGTCACACCGGCATTGATGTATGGAGCAGCGGTATGGGTGCCATGCCTTGCTACCCATTGGTGGACACAGATAGAGAGACCACAGGCCCTCATGATGGCACGCATGATACGCAGCAAACCGTCAGTACCTCATGACATTATCCGAGCAGAGTTTGCTGCGCCTCCTATGATGGTAGAGGCCATATTTCAGAGAGATGCCACAGGACAGATTGTCATACAGAGCTTTTGAGGCATCTAGACAGCTAGCTGAGGCAGGAGATAGAGGATCATGGTATGCACAAGTCACACATTGGTTCTCACAGCATGGCCTAGACATGGATCATCTACCACCATTCCAGTATGACAGGGATGCACCACATATCCGTCTCTCTCATAGTGAGAGGAACAGAGTATTGAGACAGGATCTATGGCAGCTCTATACACGAGAGACATGGATATCGCCTACACAGCCTCTTCCACCGAAGATGCTATACTACAGAGATCACTTCATGAGTATCACTGATGATGGATTTATAGAGAGGCCTAGATACATGGAGGGCTTTTTACCACACGGCTCCCGAGTGGCTATTGGTCAGCTTAGAGTTTCATCACACCGATTCGAGATTGAGACTGGCAGAGCAGCACAGATCCCCCGAGAGGAGAGGGTATGCAGTTTGTGCAGAGAGGAGGTGGAGAGTGAAGAGCATTATGTATGCAGATGCAGAGCATATACAGCCATCATAGAGAGAGATCCCATTTTATTCAGAGAGCCACATTCCCTACGCCACATCTTTGAGGCAACACACCAGCGCATACTGGGGAGATTCATTCTAGACATACAGCGCCACAGAGAGACATCATTACACGCTCAGACAGCTCCAGAGGGGGGACGACAGACACAGATTACTACATTTTTTCAGAGATCCATCCCACTCCCAGCCCCTACACGGCAGGGAATTACTCTCCAGAGAGCAGAGACACTCAGAGCCCGCAGGAGACAGAGGACACCTGGCTTTCGGACACCACGCCTATACCAGAGAGAGAGATGACAGACATCCGAGCTCAGTTTCATAGAGAGGGTGTGGAGCGACTGGCTCGCTTCAGAGCACACCCAGGCATGTTCTTCAGGGAGCTGTGGACACCCCCTTCATTGATGTATACCATTTTATACCCCCAATATAGTACAGGATGGAGCTAGCTAGGTTGCATATCATGATTGTATACTCCATGCATATAGCTTTGCATTCTCCTAGTAGTAGAGCTCCATCCCCTCCACCACTCATTGTACTTATTGCACACCCAGATTCAGCTTTTTAGTTCAGTACTTTTTCATTTTGTTGGGATGACAGAGGATACCCCATACAGGTACACTGATTTGTCTCATAGGCCGAGTTCGGTCTTTTGGAAGACGTTAATAAAATCTTTCTTTCTTTCTTTCTTTCTTTCTCTGGCCATACTCATTAGCCCTATGCTTGATATTTTTGAGAGTGGTATACCATCTATTGTGGGCTGATGCTCCTCTCATGGTCCATGTTCCTGGTATTCCATGATGAGTTTCCAAGGACAGTTTTTTTTTTTTTTTCCGAGAAAAGATCCTTTCATTAGTTATGTAAAAAACGCCCGTAGGGCTACAAAAGAGAGATCTCTCCTGCTCCTAACAGAGAGAAGAGCAGTGAATACATCATGGCAGCCCGGGAGACTCTCCCTAGGTGCTGCAAAATACAAGCATCAGTCTAAAGAACTGAGCGGCTAAATCATACAATAGGGGGGGGGGAAAGAGCCAAACAGGTGGCCTGTAGTGCCAACGGGGGGATCCCGTGTGTAGGGTGTAGAACGGGCCGCAGCGCCAAGTGGTGTGAAAGGCCTGGCGCCGTAAGATCGCCTCATCCGAGTCTCCCCGGATGCGGTCGTACTGTCCTCGCAGGGTGTGGATCAACTCCTGCCAAATCCCCGGAACAGTCTCTGCTGGTGGCTCTAATCTCCCCTCAAAGGCCGTAAAGCACCGGGCCCTCCAGGTGAACCAGATGGTGAGGCTGCTGAGGAGCTCCCATCGTAAATCCCTCTCCTGTGTCCAGCTGGCGGACGAGAAATCCGGTGCCGGAACCAGGCGAGGCTGGCCCCTAATAAATCTGATGGCCTGACTGCCCTGCTCCATCTCATAGCCCATAGCAGGCCCTGACGAAGTCGACCAAGCAGCGGCACCCCACGTAAACATACCCTCTGAAGAGAGGGGGGCCAGAATACGCAGCATCCGCAGCCAAATCTGCTGTGCCTGAGGGCAGTCCCAAAGGCAATGTCTCTGTGTCTCCATAGGGTGGCCGCATCGGACGCAGGCCGCCGGAAGACCGCTGTAAACAAGCCAAGTGCCAACTGCTGAGCCCCTGTGGGCGACCAGCCACTGAAAAGCCGAGATCCTGCGGGCCTGTCGACTAGCCCAGAGCCGAGCCCAGAAATCCTCCAGGAACTCCTGTGATAGTCCCTGCAATCGCCAATGCCCCGCTGCCACTGGAGAAACCGTCCTCCTCGCCGTCAAAATATGCCGTCCCAGCCGAACAGTATACTGGAAAGGTGATCTCTGTGGCCTCAAGGGATGCATAAGGATCATGCCACTCGTACTCCCCGGGGTCCCACTGTAGCCGGGCCAAGGGGCGCGCTGCATATGCCCATATGCGCCAATCCGGGAGCACGTCAGCAGGGTCGGGGTCAATATGCCACTTCCGAGAAGCGGCAGCCACTACCCGAATCCTCTGAAAGGTGCACTCTGCAACCAAAGGCGACTCCACCTCCACTCTCTGGAGTCTGCCCTCATCCTGAATCTCATAATAGAGGCATCTGCCATCCTCAGTGCTAGCTCTGACAGCAATCAGGATCTCCAACTGTGTAAAGGCTCCCATCCACCGTGGGGCCACTGGCTCGAGAGGTGTGAACCACTCCTCTGTAAGTGCCTCCTGAATATCATCCCTCATAATCAACCCCCCTCTGAAGTGACTCAGCCTCTCCACCTGGGTCTCCTCTGGTAGACTACAGAAAGCCTGCCAGTCTCCAAAACTACGAGCTGGGCCTGCCGCTAAAGGTCCCCAGGCTAGACGAGGCCGAGAACCCAGCATATGACCCTGCTCTGTACGAACCGCTGGGCTCCAGATGAGCGGCTGCCTGGCCCGCTCCTCAACACAAGAAGGAGGCCGCTGAGAGAGCCCCGGTCTCAGCAGCTCCCAAGCTCTCAGGATACTCAAAGCAAATCTGTCCTCCCATCCTCTACTGAGGCCTGTCCTCCTCATCTCTATGAAGATCCAACGAATCTCTGGTGCCCAAGTACCCCCTGCAGGAGGCGCCCGGGCCTGCAGTCGCTGCAAGAGGAGCTCTTTCCAAGGCTCAGCGCCTGGAAGCAACCCCCGAACAATAAGCTTCCCCAATAAGGCTCTACTCTGATCGACTGGATCTATAATGCCCAAACCGCCCTGAGCCAGCGGAAGTGTAATAACTGCCCATGCAACCTTTGCCCGAGCTGGCTGACCGTCCCGCCCAGACCACAGAAAGTTCCTGATCAGCCTCTGTACCTGGCTGATGCAAGAGCTCGAGAAAATCCAGCAAGACGTAATGTACCACATAGTCGCTAACAGCACCTGATTTGCCACCACCACCCTCCCAGCCAAGGATAGTCGAGCTGTACTCCAATACAATAGCTTCTTCCGAATGCTCAGAAGAAGTGGGGCAATCTGCTGCTCAGGTGACAAATCGAGGCCAATCTGGCATCCCAAATACCGCACTGCTGTGCCTGGAGGAATCCATCTAAAACCGGGGTCCGGGCTCCATGCCGGAGTGGGAGCACTACTGATCCAAAAGGCCACTGTCTTGCGCCAATTGATCAATGCTCCCGAAGCTGCACTAAAAACCTGGAGCGACTGCTCTGCCCGAATAAGATTGGCCTCTTGGCCATGCAAAAATAAGCCCGTGTCGTCTGCAAACTCAGCATCAAGCAAATCCTCCCCCCGGACTAGGAGCTGAAGTCCTCTCAAACCAACCTCCTCTGCCGTCAAATACATACTCATAGCCTCCGCAAAGAAGAGAAAAAGGAAAGGGGCGAGAGGACACCCCTGACGGACTGATCTGGTCAGCTCAAAACTCGGCCCCCGAAGTTTCCAAGGACAGTTTTGTATCACCCCAGTAAGATGTTGGGGTAAAGGCGTTATGCCCACCCTTATAGTGTGTACAAGCCCATAAGTTATAGTACATAGTACACTTAGTACTTTTAATGTACTAAGTGCACTATGTGTACAAGTGCAATATACATGTGTGATAGGGGAGTCACACACTCATGCTTTTCATGAGTTGACTTATCCCCACAACTCTCTCTCTCTCTCCCTTGCTTCTCTGTGTATGTCTCCCATGAATGAACTCTAAACCCTAATTGACAGGTTTCTCCCCATCAACTGGTATTCCCTCCCTAATATTCTACTGCACCTGTTTTGCTTGCCCTAATCTGATTTGTGAGCTGCTCCGTCATTCAATTGCTGATTTCTGTGAGCCCTCCATAGAGCTGGTCGTTTTGCTGGTCGCCTGTGTATGCACAGCTGCTGGTCGTTTTGCTGGTCACCAATAACTGGTCGTTTATGCTGGTCGCCTTGCCCTGTTCACGTCGCCTGCAGCCCATAAGGCAGCCACGTGGACTGCCACGCTGCCATTAGGCAGCCACGTGGGCTGCCACGCTGCCAGTAGGCAGCCACGCTGCCCAACTAGGCAGCGCAGGGGCTGCCCAGCAGCAGCAGCAGCAGCCACACGGGCTGCACAGGAGCCCTACGGGACAGCAAATCAGCACGTACGCAATCAGCCAGAGCATCCCGTATCTGCCCAGGTCGTGCGTAACCAGCCAAGCGCCTTCTGTCATACAAACACGTGTCAGCACAGCCAGTACAGCAGGAAAGAGGCAGCCCGACTTCTTTTTTTTTGGAAGAGACTCGTGGTGCAGCAGCAACAGAACAGTGCCCCCCCTTTTCACCTGCAAGGATCAGAAATCAACACACACAGGAAGCATCAACAATCAACAAATCTTGCAACTGCAACAGCATCAATTGCCCTTTTTCAAATTCAGCCCGAAAAAAATCAGAAATTTCAGAGGTATTTGCCTCTAATTTTTTGCGAATTTCTTATCAATTTAATCAATTGAGCAGGTACAGGTGCCCAATTGCTCAATTTTTGAGCAAAATTGGCAAAATTGGGTGACATTGGTCACAATCAGGCTAAATTTGCAGGAAATTGTTCAAATCAGGATCAATTTGCAGGAAATTGGATGTCGAAATTTGGGGCTTTTGATGTAATTGTGCAATTAAGCATTCATACATGCTGTATGATGTGAGAAATCGCACATTTGGGCAAAATTGCAACAAACTGCAGTGCAAATCAAGGGGCTTTTGTGCCGATTGGATCGATTTGCATGCAGGCAATACCATTTGATGCTGTGGATAATGTGTTGATGCCTGTGAAGCACTCAATGTGCCTGTGAATCAAGGGGCTTTCACGTATTTGATGTATATGTGGCCAGGGGGAAGCATCGTGAACACTCTGGATGCCTTTATGTGCGTCAATGTACCATGTATGATCAGAAATTGATCTCAAATCAAGGGGCTTTTCAAGTTTGTATGCTTGTTGAGCTTGGCAAAGCAGCAGGCGAGACTTTTATGCCTTGAATCCTCAAAAATCAGCTTGCAGTCAAGGGGCTTTTGCCCAATTTCTGTTCGGGACTGTTTTATGCAGTGTTCGTGACTGTAAAAATCTGATTTTCACTCATTTGGACAGCCAGGAGAGCATTTATTGCTATTGTACCTGCTGGTACAGATTTGGCACAGCTTTGTGCATGTTTGGGCATGGCTGTACACTGTTTTGAGTGATCAAAAGGTTCAAATTCAGCTGCTGAAATTGCCGGTACAGGTTTGGTACATCATTGGAGAGCGCTTAGTACTGCTGTACAGTACTTTGGAAGGGCAAAAGAGGACATTTAAGGTGCTGTCCAAAATCTGCAGCAACCAGATTTTGGTGTTTTCATCACAAAAAGTGGGAGAAAAGTTGCATTCTTGCTTCCGCAGTGGGAGATAAAGCTTGGGAGAACATTTGTAAGCACTTTGTGTGCTTAGGGTGCAGTGTTTGCACATTTGCAGGGAGTCAGGCATTACAGGTTGCATTTTGCTATGGCAACCACAGGTGAGAGCTCTTCATTGCTTCACATCAAGAAGCTTGAAGGCTCGCATAATTATGATATTTGGCAAACCCAGTGCTACAATGTGTTGCTTCAGAAAAAGCAACATAAGCCTATCAAAGAAAGGGGTGTGATGCCCGCTTCTCTTACAGCTGAAGAGTGGGAAGATATGGATGAGCTGGCAAGATTTACTATCATGTTGTCTGTGTCAGACTCATTACTTTTCAGCATTCGTGAAGAGAAGACAGCTTGGGGAATGTGGCAGAGATTGCAGGACTTGTATGCCCAACAAAGTGCCTCAAGCAAAGTGTATTGGTTGAAGAAACTCATAGGCCTTCAGATGAAGGAAGGGGCTTCTATGACAGCCCATCCATATCTTCCCACTCTTCAGCTGTAAGAGAAGCGAGCTGGCAAGATCTACTATCATGTTGTCTGTGTCAGACTCATTACTTTTCAGCATTCGTGAAGAGAAGACAGCTTGGGGAATGTGGCAGAGATTGCAGGACTTGTATGCCCAACAAAGTGCCTCAAGCAAAGTGTATTGGTTGAAGAAACTCATAGGCCTTCAGATGAAGGAAGGGGCTTCTATGACAGCCCATCTCAATGAGTTTAATGGTATTGTCAGCCAGGTTATAAATCAAAAGTTGGCAATGGACGATGAGTTCAAAGCCACTTTTTTGTTATGCACTTTGCCAGAGAGTTGGGACACATTCAGGACAGCCACTAGCAATTCGAATGCTATGCTGTCATATGCAGATGTTGAGGGTGCTCTTCTTCAAGAAGAGATGAACAGGAAGAACAACTCTGTTGGCAAGTCTAATGCAATGAATGCACGTGGGAGATCCCAGCAAAGGGGGAAAAGCCAAGAAAGGGGAAGGAGCAAGTCTCGCTCCAAAAAGGATTTGGAATGCCATTATTGTGGCAAGAAGGGACACATCAAAAAGCAATGCTACAAATGGAAAAATGATCAAAAGGAAAAGGGAAAAGGCAAAGACAAAGAGAAAGACGAAGCCAAAGATGTAAAGCCAAAGGGCAAAAGTGGAGTCAAGATCGAAGAAATCAATGTGTCACATGCAGGTGGCAGTGAGGATGAGGTCCTATTTACTTCTTCACTTGATGCCCATTCACTTCTTACAGGTGGTCATGGTATGCACTCATGGATCATTGATTCAGGTGCCTCCTTTCATGTCACAGGTTGCAGAGACTTGTTTGTCAGGTACACTGCTGGCAATGAAGGAGTGGTTTATTTGGGTGATAACCATGCATGCAAAATTCTTGGCAGAGGTGATGTGAGGCTTGTATTTTCAGATGGCTCACAGCTTATGCTCCATGATGTCAGGCATGTGCCTGAGATCAAGAAGAATCTGCTTTCTACTGGACAGCTTGATGATGCTGATTATGTTACCACATTTGGTAGTGGAAAGTGGAAGATTAGTAAGGGCTCACTGGTTGTTGCCAGAGGCTCTAAGGTGGACACTCTTTATTTCATGCATGCAGGTGTTTGTCACCATGCTAATGTAAATGCAACCGAGCTGCCGGAAATCTCTATGTGGCATAGCCGGTTGGGACACATGAGTGTCAAGGGAATGGAGCAATTGTCTCGTTTGGGTTACTTGCCTTCTCTAAAGTTTTCAAGTTTTCAGTTTTGTGAGCATTGTATTTATGGTAGGCAACTACAGTGCCCCCACAAGAAAGCTCTTGGACAGAAAGATGCTCAGTTAGAGCTTGTGCATACAGATGTATGTGAGATGCCTCAGCTTTCTTTGGGAGGGGCAAAATATTTTGTGTCTTTTATTGATGATGCCACACGCAAGGTGTGGGTTTATCCTCTTCGTTTGAAGAGTGATACATTCTCAGTGTTTGAGAAGTTTGTTGCTCTTGTTGAGAATCAAACTGGCAAAACACTGAAGGCTTTGCGTTCCGACAATGGTGGAGAGTATACGTCCAAACAGTTTCAGGACTTTTGTGATGCTAAAGGCATCAAGAGGGAGCTCTCTACTCCTTATGATCCTCCACAAAACGGGACAGCAGAGAGGATGAACAGGACCATACAGGAGAAGGTCCGTTCTATGTTGTCACATGCTGCATTACCTCATGGTTTTTGGGCTGAAGCTGTTATGACAGCCGTTCACCTTATAAATAGGTCACCTAACACGAGGCTTGGTGGGAAAGTGCCAGAAGAGGTATGGACAGGGAAGCCTCCGTCATACAAGCACTTGAGAGTGTTTGGTTGCGTTGCGTACGTGCACATACGCAGGGAAATGCGCACCAAACTTGATCCTAAGTCTCACAAATGCATATTCCTAGGATATGGTGACAGAGGTGAAATGGGGTATAGACTTTGGGATCCCATAAATAGAAAGATCATACGCAGCAATGATGTCATTTTTGATGAAACATGCATGTATAAAGAGCCTGCAAGGCAACAGGAGCCTGGCAGAGTCATCTTTGATGACGATGGACATCATGGACAACAACAAAGGGCTGTAAATCAGCCATTACAGCAGGAAAACCAGCCCTTAAATGGTGCTGAAAATGGTCCAAATGGACAGCCAGATATGGCGGAAGATATCCCTATGGATATACCACAGTTGGAGGACATACCGGGCATGATTTTTCAGCCTTATGGCATGGAACAGGAGCCACCAATGGGTGATATGCAGGCTGGACAGCAACCTGCAAATGATGGTCATTGGGTACGGAGGTCCACTAGACCCTCCAGAGCCCCTGACAGGTTTGTTCCAGGGGTTGACTACTTGATGCTAACTGACTGTGGGGAGCCCTCATGTTATAAAGAGGCTTTACAGAGGGCAGACAAGGCTCTATGGGAGCGTGCCATGAAGTCAGAGATGGATTCTCTGCATAAAAATGGAACATGGAAGTTGGTGCATTTGCCTGCAGGCAAGAAGGTTTTGCCATGTAAGTGGGTATACAGGCTCAAAGTTGCATCAGATGCAAAGCCAAGATACAAAGCCAGGTTAGTGGCTAAGGGCTTCAAGCAGGAATATGGTGTGGACTTTGATGAGATCTTCTCTCCAGTGGTCAAAATGACCACACTTAGAGCTGTGTTGGCTTTGGTTGCGCATGATGATCTGGACTTGATTCAGATGGATGTGAAGACTGCTTTTCTTCACGGTGATCTCCATGAGGAGATATATATGCAGCAGCCAGAGGGTTATGCAGTAAGTGGAAAGGAGAAGCTTGTATGCAAGCTGAAAAAGAGTCTTTATGGGCTCAAACAGGCACCAAGAGAATGGTATCATAAATTTGATACATTCATGAAATCTCAGAAATTCAGGAGAAGTGACATTGATCACTGCTTGTACACCAAGAAAGCTTTGGATGGCAGTCTCTTGATTCTCATTTTGTATGTTGATGATATGTTGATTGCCGGGAAATCTCGTAAAGAGATGGATGCATTGAAAAAGAGGCTGCATGAGACCTTTGATATGAAGGATCTGGGTGATGCAAATCACATCTTGGGTATGCGGATACTTCGGGACAGAAATCAGCATGTGTTGTATTTGTCTCAGAAGGAATATATTGGCAAAGTTTTGCAGAGGTTCAATATGGACGGGGGGAAGAAGGCTAGTACTCCTTTGCCTCCATATGTGAAACTCAGTGCTATGGACAGCCCACAGTCAGATAGAGACAGGGCTGATATGGCCAAGATTCCGTATGCTTCAGCTTGTGGCAGTCTCATGTATGCCATGGTTGCTACTAGGCCGGACATTGCATTTGCAGTGGGAGTGGTTTCTAGATACATGGCCAACCCTGGCAAGAAGCATTGGGAAGCAGTGAAAGGTGTCATGAGATACCTGAAGGGCACACAGGATTTGTGCATTTGCTTTGGCAAACAGGATGCATTAGTGCATGGTTACACGGATTCGGATTATGCCGGTCATCCAGATAACCGGAAGTCTACTACCGGTTATGTATTTACATTCACAGGAGGTGCTGTGTCATGGATATCCAGGATGCAGAAGTGCACTGCCTTATCTACTACAGAGGCCGAGTATATTGCAGCCACAGAGGCTTGCAAGGAGGCATTATGGCTATCTCGGTTAGTAGTTGATTTGGGTTATACAGGGGATATTCCATTGTTGCATTGTGACAGTCAGAGTGCCATTCAGTTGGCAAAGAACCCTGTTTTTCATGCAAAGACAAAGCATGTGGATGTGAAGTATCACTTCATCAGAGAGGTGATAGAGAACAAGCAAATTCAGCTTGTTAAGATTCACACGGATGACAACCCGGCTGATCTGTTGACGAAGAGTTTGCCTCCGGAGCGGTTTGCTCATTGCAGACACTTGATGGGCATTGGATGAGGCCAGTTTCAGCCTTGATATGGCCTTGTATATTATCATGTACATGCTGATTTTTTTTTCTTTTCCTTTACTTAAGGGCACTTTGCCTTTAAGTGGGAGGTTGTTGGGGTAAAGGCGTTATGCCCACCCTTATAGTGTGTACAAGCCCATAAGTTATAGTACATAGTACACTTAGTACTTTTAATGTACTAAGTGCACTATGTGTACAAGTGCAATATACATGTGTGATAGGGGAGTCACACACTCATGCTTTTCATGAGTTGACTTATCCCCACAACTCTCTCTCTCTCTCCCTTGCTTCTCTGTGTATGTCTCCCATGAATGAACTCTAAACCCTAATTGACAGGTTTCTCCCCATCATAAGATAGCTATGTTTTGTTTCTATTTTATTTTCCATTCCATGATGAGATGTGGTCCATGTTCCTGGTATTCCATGATGAGTTTCCAAGGACAGTTTTGTATCACCCCAGTAAGATAGCTATGTTTTGTTTCTATTTTATTTTCCATTCCATGATGAGATGCCATGGTCTCATAGGCCCATTGGGTCTTTAGTAGACGCTTAATATGTATACTTACTCTCTCTCTCTCTCTCTCTCTCTCTCTCTCTCTCTCTCTCTCTCTGCGCGCACGCATTGCATGGGGGGGTGAAGAATTTCTGTCCACCGGTGTGTAGCCCGGTGGTGAAGGCCGGGCAGGAATGTATTCAAATCCCACCAGACTAAACCCTCTGGATGTCTATAGCTATATATTTCATACAACTCCAGATAAAAGAATTTATGATTCTACTTATGCATAGTAATGTGTTTGTATATTTTTATGTATGTATGTGTGCTTGTGAGCATGTACGTATGTATGCAAGTCTGTTTACATACATTCGTATATACATATTATATATAGCATGCATACATGGTAACACGCGTGTGTGTGTGTGTGTGTGCGCGCGCGCGCACGCGTGCGCGCTAGCAACCGCAAGAGTAAGAAAGAGTCGTAATAATACTTTCACTGAAATATGTGATAAAGAAAGGGCCGATTAGCTCATGGGCAATTTCGAATACACTATGGCAGAGCCAATCAGTGATAGCAAATTTGTAATAAGCTACACGGGTAGGCTTCAAAGAATGAAGGCTGATGATGATGGGACCTCATCAATACGACATTTCTCGCAATTGCGGAACGCCGGTTCTTCCTCGGAGCAAATGTTCCTTTAAGCGAGAAGCGTGATTCATATCTGTTAATTAAGAGAAAACAAACCCTGTCCTATGAAAATAAATTATTAGTTTCTGGACTTTTAAAGAATGCAATCTTACCGCCTTCCTGTTGAGAGAGTGGAGGTGTGAATAAGCCCCCGAGAGCGAAACCAGGTTCTCCAGGAATAGGAAACCTTTCAAGACCCAGGGTAATGATAGCTTTTGTTCCTTCTGCTTCAGTCCTGCAATTTTCTATCCTTTTGAGGGCCATATTGATGTAGAGTGTTAAGTATATCAAGAGTTTGTCAGCAGAGCTCTTGACATCAAACTTGCGGAAGAAAATGTTGGCCCGAAAAAAGGTTATAGCCTCATCAATAATGTCAACCTTTTCTGCTCAAAAAAAATAGAAATTATCAACAATGTGAAGTTGTCAGTCCACAACATTAAAAAAATGTGAGCACATGAAGCAAGTGTGTGCGTGCGTGCATGCACATCGTGTGCGCATACGCCTGCATGTGTGTTGTGCGGAGTAGCTTGAGGGAAGAGAAGAAAAGAAAGGGGGGGAAATCAACCTGATTCAGCTGCCGGTGCAGGTCCTCTGATGTGGCTCTTCAAGGGCAGAAGAGGGCATCCGCATGCTTGTTGAACCCCTTCTGTATTCACAAATGACGAGTGATAGACCTGAAAATTTGAAAAAAAATGTAAATGTAAGGATTCATGGTTTTGGGCGCTAAGGCTGAATGTGGTAGTATACAAGCAGTAACTCTGAGAAATTTCTAGAATGAAAACAGCATGTCCATTTACAACATTTACAACCCCTGTCATACAGAAAGCACGCACTAAGGCCTCCCTCAACTTACCAAACCAGCCACTACCTCATGTCTCCAATAATTTGCACCATCTTCTCATCCTCTTCTCTATGTATTTTCAGTTTTTTCTTCAAATCGGTTTCAAGAACCATTTAGCATGCCCTCACATTGAAAGCTATCTCCAAGACTTACTGAGGTCAAGGGCTCAACCCCACAAGAGTACCATTCACACCGTGTAAACATGTATTTCTTGCCTTCATTGGCCCAAAACATAAACGTGAGGTGTACACCTTTGGGTGCACAAAAGTCTTAGTCCCACATGGTAGGGGAGAAAGAGTAAGACTTACGTATGAACCTTCTTGATGCAAACCCCAAAGACGACTAGTTGCAAGTGTGGCCAACATACTGAAAGTGGTGCTACAGTTCGTCAAGGACACCCTAGACTCTCCCTTCTTGGAATAGCAGCCCTCCCACATAACCAGTCCAGGAGAGGAAGTCCTCTCAACAAAGAGTCTCATGGAAGCCATTTGATTCAATTTAATTGAATAGTTATGATGCATATTTATCAGACGCTAAGACACAACACTGGTTCCAGCCACTAGGAACAACCCAAACCCCAAGGGCCAACCCCCACCATGCGGGGATCCCCAAACTTGCCAACACCTGATTTTGCCAAAAAATGCACATCTAGAGTGTCCACATTTTCAGAAGAAGACCAAAGACAGGCAGACCAAGCAACCCAAGAAAGGCTTGAACGTGAAGCTATGAACTCCAGAACCAACAGTTGATAGCCGCTATGCAGGCAAACATGCTGTCTCTTCTCCCTACACAAGTGCACCAGGGACCGAGTTCCTCCACCACCCCAACCACCACCGCCATACGAGCTCAACCGAACTTTAGTAAGTATGATGGTAAGGTGATCATGCTGTAGTCATACAATTCATTCATCAATTTGTAGCATATTTTCCGTTGGCAAAGCTTTCAGATCCTCAAGATCACGTCCACCTGGCGGCACCTCACCTTTCTAGCAAAAAGGTCACCTCATGGAAGCATTGGTATCGACCCGATCACAGGGGCTCCGCAGTATGCACGGGACACCTTCGTGTCTGATCTCAAATAAAGGTTACTATGTTGGCGTTGAAATTCGCCACCCTTCTCTCCTACACTGCCACATGCTGGGCTTCTATCCCACATGCTGTGATTCGGTCTTCAGGGCCCTCCTATATGGGGCACTATGCCCGTGGTCTCCCTCATCGCCCATTTATGGTGGACACAGGGATTTGGGGGTGGGGAGACCATTTGGCCAAGCTAGGCCTCCGTCCTCTCGCATTGTTGGCGGTTCTCCTGGGCTGCTCTTCCGCGTTTCTGATATGGTATCAGAGCCTATTCGGCTCTTGGGCTCCTCCTCAAGTTCGCTCCCACTCGGCATCGTTCGGGCGCTGTTGCTCGGCATCATTCCGGCATCTCTTTCTAGGGAGGTGTTGGCGTTGAAATTTGCCACCCTTCGCTCCTACACTACCATGTCAACAGCTTCTATCGCACATGCTGAGATTCGTTTTTCATGGCCATCCTATATGGGGCACTACGCCCCGTTGTCTCCCTCATCCCCCACTTATGGTGGACACAGGGACTTGGGGATGGGGACACCATTCGGCTAGGCTAGGCCTCCATCCTCTTCCGCATTGTTGGCAGTTCTCCTGAGCGGCTCTTCCAAGTTTTTGATATTCTTTTTTTTTTCCGAGAAAAGATCCTTTCATTAGTTATATAAAAAACGCCCGTTGGGCTACAAAAACCCTCTCCTGCTCATAAGAAGGCAGAGCAGAGATCCAATCAAGGCAGCTAGGGAGACTCTCCCTAGGTGCAAAAAGGTACAAATATCAGTACAAAGAACTGAGAGGCTATATCATACAATAGGAGGGGGGAAAAGCCAAACAGGTGGCCTGTAGTGCCAGCGGGGGGTACCCGCGTGTAGGGTATAGAAGGGGCCGCTGCGCCAAGTGGTGTGAAAGGCCTAGCGCCGCAAGATCGCCTCATCCGAGTCGCCCCGGATGCGGTCATACTGTCCTCGCAGGGTGTGGATCAACTCCTGCCAAATCCCCCGAAGTCTCTGCTGGTGGCTCCAGTCTCCCCTCGAAGGCCCTGAAACACCGGGCTCTCCATGTGAACCAGATGGTGAGGCTGCTGAGGAGCTCCCATCGTAGATCCCTCTCCTGTGTCCAGCCGGCGGACGAGAAATCCGGTGCACGAACAAGGCGAGGCTGGCCCCTAATGAATCTGATAACCTGGTTGTCTTGCTCCGTCTCGTATCCCAGAGCAGGCCCTGACGAAGTCGACCAAGTAGCGGCACTCCACGTATACATGCCCTCTGGAGAGAGGGGGGCCAGAATGCGAAGCATCCGCAGCCAAATCTGTTGCGCCTGTGGACAGTCCCATAGGCAGTGTCTCTATGTCTCCAAAGGGTGGCCGCATCGGACGCAGGCCGCCGGAAGACCATTGTAGACAAGCCAGGTGCCAACTGCAGAGCCCCTGTGGACAACCAGCCACTGGAAGGTCAAGATCTTGCATGCCTGTCGACTAGCCCAGAGCCTGGTCCAAAAATCCTCCAGGAACTCGTGTGAGAGTCCCTGTAGCCGCCAATGCTCCGATGCAGCTCGAGAGACCATCCTCCTCGCAGTCAAAATATGTCTCCCCAACCGAACAGTGTACTGGAAAAAGGTGATCTCTGTGGCCTCGGGGGATGCATAAGGATCATCCCACTCGTACTCGCCAAGGTCCCACTGGAGCCGGGCCAAGGGACGCGCAGCATATGCCCATATGCGCCAATCAGAGTCCACATCTGCAAGGTCTGGATCAATATGCCACTTCCGGGAAGCGACGGCCACTACCCGTATCCTCTGAAAGATGCACTCTGCAACCAAAGGCGACTCCGCCTCCACTCTCTGAAGTCTGCCCTCATTCTGGATCTCATAGTAGAGGCATCTACCATCCTCAGTGCAAGCTCTGACAGTAATCAGGATCTCCAACTGTGTAAAGGCTCCCATCCACCGTGGGGCCGCTGGCTCGAGAGGCGTGAACCACTCCTCAGTGAGTGCCTCCTGAATGTCATCCCTCATAATCAGCCCCCCTCTGAAGTGACTCAGCCTCTCCACCTGGATCTCCTCTGGGAGACTGCAGAAGGCCTGCCAGTCTCCAAAACTGCGTGCTGGGCCTGCCGCCAATGGTCCCCAGGCTAGACGAGGCCGAGATCCCAACATATGACCCTGCTCTGTGCGTACCGCTTGGCTCCAGATGAGCGGCTGTCTAGCCCGCTCCTCATCACAAGTAGGAGGTCTCTGAGAAAGCCCCGGTCTCAGCAACTCCCAAGCTCGCAGGATGCTCAAGGCAAATCTGTCCTCCCATCCCTCTGGTGCCCAAGTGCCCCCTGCTGGGGGAGCCCTAGCCTGCAGTCGCTGAAAAAGGAGTTCCTTCCAAGGCTCAGTGCCTGGAAGCAGCCCCCGAACAATAAGCTTCCCCAATAAGGCTCTACTCTGATCAACTGGATCTATAATGCCCAAGCCCCCCTGGGCCAGCGGAAGAGTAATAACTGCCCAAGCAACCTTAGCCCGGGCTGGCTGACCATCCCGCCCAGACCAAAGAAAGTTCTTGATCAGCCTCTGTACTTGGCTGATGCAAGAGCTCGAGAAGATCCAGCAAGACGTGATGTACCACATGGTCGCTAAAAGCACCTAATTTGTCACCACCACCCTCCCAGCCAAGGATAGCCGAGCTGTACTCCAATACAAAAGCTTCTTCCGAATGCTCAGAAGAAGCGGGGCGATCTGCTCATGTGACAAATCTAGTCCAATCTGGCATCCCAAATACCGCACTGCTGTGCCAGGAACCCATCTAAAACCCAGGTCTAGGCTCCATGCCGGGGTGGGAGCGCTACTGATCCAAAAGGCCACTGTCTTGCGCCAATCGATCAATGCTCCAGAAGCTGCACCAAAAACCTGTAGCGACTGCTCTGCCCTCTGAAGATTGGCCTCCTGGCCATGCAAAAACAATCCCGTGTCATCAGCAAACTCAGCATCGAGCAGGTCCTCACCCCGGACTGGGAGCTGGAGTCCTCTCAAACCAACCTCCTCTGCCGTCAAATACATGCTCATAGCCTCAGCAAAGAAGAGAAAAAGAAACGGAGCGAGAGGACACCCCTGACGGACTGATCTGGTCAACTCAAAACTCGGCCCCGTCCTCCTGCCATCAGCACCTGGCTACAAGTTGTGGAATATAGAGCCGCCACTCCTCGAATCCAAACTGGCTCAAAGCCCAGGCGAAGCATAGTGCGCTCTTAGAAACCCCAATCGACTCTATCGTATGCCTTCTCAAAATCGAGAAGCATCACAACCAGGTCCTCACCGAGAAATCTAGCTCGGGCCGTCTCCTCCCAGAAGGTGAAAATGTTGTCAAGGATACTGCGCTCCTTGACGAATCCTGTCTGGGTAGCATGAATCAACTCCCCAAGGAAGGGGTGGATCCTCTAACTCAAGGTCTTTGCTAAGACCTTGTAGACAGTATGAGGATCGTAATAGGTCTCCAATGCCGAATATCATCTAACACTCCCTCCCCCTTGGGGATAAGAAAGATTAAGCCCTCTGAAAAGCTCTGTGGCATCACCCCGGTGTCCAAAACATACTGAAAGCCCCTGCGGAGGCCTGGCCCCAAAAGGTCCCAATAGCGCATAAAAAAGGCAAGCGTCAATCCGTCCTCCCTAGGGCAACTATGGCGCGGAAGGACCCTCAAAGCCTTAGCAAGCTCAACCTCTGAAAGAGGCTCACCCAGAACTGTGCACATACGATCTGTGACCCTCCTCTGCACATGGGCCCACACAGTCTGTCTGCAAGCATCCCGTGCCTCCGTGGCTGGCTCCGTTGAAAGCAGGTCTCTATAGAACTCAGTGGCAATGGCTCTGATCTCCCCGGGCTCAGTGGCTAACGATCCGTCCTCCCTCCTGAGCTGGCATACTCCTGCTCGAGCATGGCGGGGTCCAGTAATCTCAAAGAACTCCCCAATCACTCTATCACCAAGCTGCATCCACTGAGAGGCTTGGCGATGATAGTAGAACTCATGTCTTTGCTCCTCTGCCTCTCTAACCTCCTGGCGTGCCTAGCTCAGCTAGGACGCCACCCACTCACATGTAGGTTGCTGCTCCTGAAGGCGCTGGAGCGAAGCAAGGCTACGTCTCAAACGACACTCCTGCTCTCATGTCTCTCCCAGCCGTGTCAAGGCTACAGCGTGCAAAAAAGAGCTGAGCTCGATGAGTCCCTGGGCACACTGGCCCGCTGCATCCTGGTCAGAGCTCTGGCTATCATGCCATATCCTCTCTATGTCCTCAGAAAGACTAGGATCTGTAAGTACCCTCTCTGGGATCCTCAACTGCAAGTTGGTATCCCGTGTCCTCTCCTCAAGTGTCAAAATAACTGGCACATGGTCTGAAAAAGAGGTGCCAGCGAGAATGCCAACGGAGCCCCCACGCTCCCCGAACCTGTCACCCACATAGAAGCGATCAATCCGTGATAGATTAGTCCCTCCCTGCCGGCTATCCGACCAAGAAAAACTAAGACTGTCCTGAGAGCGGGAGAAAGCCTCATGCTGCCATGCATCAGTGATCCGCAGTGTCATGCAAAATCGCTCCCAAGCTGCAAGCTCCGTGCCGTGCACTGTAACATGACTGCCTCCCACCCTATCGGCCGGGTCCTCAAGCATGTTGAAGTCTCCCCCGACACACCAATGTGCGGCCTCAGGCAATGCATCCGTAACAAGGGTCCAGAACTCTGCTCTGGCACTAGCATGGTTGGGCGCATAGACATTGAGCATGCCAAAGAGCTCATCATGCATCCTCAGAATAACATACTGTGCTCTACCAGGCACAATGACCCCGCGATCCACAATGGCCTGCCGCCATACATCCATAATGACCATACATACTCCTCCCTGCCCACCCAAGGGGCCAAACCCTACAGACCAAAATGTGTCCCATCTACCAGGCATCACCGAACCGTATCTCCAGATCCTGCTCTCACTCAAATGGTGCTCCTGCATCATCAGAATATCAATACTGCCCCCAACCAGACATCTCTGAAGCTCCTGCCTCAAGCAGCCACGATAACGTACATAGTGTGCGCCTGTACATTCCATGAGATGATCCTCACGGATGACCTGCTGAGGTGGAGGCTGTCTCAGCCGTACGGCGGGCCTTCGCAAGCGGCTTGGATGGAGAATAGTCCCCATCCAAGCGGCTACGAATCTGCCCACCCGGTGTGCTGCAAGAATCTCGGATCAGGCGCCAGTGGCTGTCCCATGGCGACTGCCTCCCGCTCAGAGAGAGCAACCTCGTGTATGCATACATAACCAGGGTCGCGTGCTAGGTCTGCCACTATGCGAACCACCAAATGTCGAATCCCGGAGGCATCCACACTCCCGGTATCAAAGAAAAAATGAGCCAACTCCCAGAGTCAGCCTATCACGTCTGTCACCTCCAGATCGCTCACATGGTGCCTGAGTCTTCAAAATGCTAAGAGCGAGATCCAGAGTCCACTCCCGGTCGCTAGGGCCACAGAGAGGGAAGGAGAAGGCCACCGCTGAATCAAGTGCCTCCTCCCCTCGGGCCGGAGGTATCACTACATGAACTCTGATGGGTGCTGGCTGATGGGGACCCTCCGCTCCAAAAAGCCGTGTGAAGGAGTAGTCAAAAGCCTCCGAGCGCTGTCTAGTGTCGAGACTACACAGCCGACTGCGGATAGAGGATATCCGTGAAGCCTGAATCGGCATGGTAAGTCTCCTCTGCGGTGCTCGAGCAAGGTCGGTGCTCAGTGCCCGCCGGACTGCAGGTGAGCGCCAGGGTACTGCCAAGGCCTCCCGGGGAGTTGAGGCGAGCGGAGGGGGAGGAGGGGGGGGGGGGTGGAGAAGGAGCCGCTGACAAAACGGGAGCGGGAACGGGAGGAGGCGAAGGTGGAAGCGGAGGGGGGGAAGGGGGAGGGGGGGTGGGGGTGGGGGGTGGGGGCAAAGGAGGGGGTGCTGGCATCTCCTGATCCTCTCAGCTGCATCTACCATGGTGAACTTTGTCACAAAGAGGCCAAAGGGTTTGAGCATGTACAGGGCCAATAGTGATCTTGAGCTTCTAAAGCCCTCCAAAACTCGGTTTGCATATATGTTTATTGTGGTGGAGAGACTAGTGAGAGTGCGACGTGGCTTATGACGCACTGTTGTGTGTCGTGAATGGACAGCATGGGAGGACAAGGATGACCCCAAGTCTATAGCATTCTCTCGTATGGTCATGAGAGATACTTGGTGTATAGTGTCCTTCGGCTCACAGACATGGAGGGAAGTACCATTGGGCTGCTTTATGAGTTCATGGACAGAATTGGTGAAGCTCTCAATGATTTCACTACCTTGTCGCGTGACAGGTGCTCACCCTTGGGCTTTAACTTTAGTCTTTGAGTCTTTCTCTTGAGTCTTCCTATAAGTTATTTTATAAATCTTGATCTCTTATGTATGTCACATGTTACATGTAGAGTTCAAGATATTAAGGAGATCTGGAATCGGCGTTGGGATTGGTTTCATAGGCCAATCCATGCTATTGCTCACATTTTGCATCCCCTTTGGAGGAATGAGGAGCAATACCTCAATGAGGTGCTAGAGTCAGGATGGATCGAGTACATTACCAAGTTGGTGGGAGTGGGAGGTGATATACAGCTGATGAGAAAGCTCGAGGATGAGCTTCTCATTTACCGCAACGGTAGCCATATGTTTGGGCGAGCTACTGTATTGCTCAGGGAGACACAGTTGGAGCCAGTGTCTTGGTGGGAGAAATACGGTATTGGGACACCCAACTTGGTAAGGTTTCTTGATTCTTGAATCTTGTATCTTTGTCTCGTGAGTCCTACTCTTTCAAAATCTACATTCAAATGCTACTCTCTTTTTGACTCTAACTTAACATTCTTTTTTGTACAATGTAGAGACGGATCGCATTGAGAGTTCTCTCCCAGGATTGCAGTTGAGGGCCTTGTGAGAGAAACTGGAGTACATGGGCTCTTTTTCACACGAAAAAGAGAAAGACTCTCCTCAACACAATTGGAGAGGCTTGTCTTTTGTCATTGCAATCTCCGATTGCTAGAACAAAAGGGTCATCCCATTGAGCCTCGCCAAGTGAATCCAGATAAGATTGATATCATGAAGTGCAAGGAGATTCCCGACATTCCTCAGGAGGAGAGAGACATCTATTCTATGCTCTATGAGGAGATCATGGCTCCGGCTCGCACTACACGATCTTCTCGAGAGGCTAGTACTAGTGGTGCACCTGCACCTCTAGAGGATGAGGCCTTTGAGGACTTGTGTCACAAATCCCTATATTCTAGGGACATGCGGATGCGTGTCAGGCCTAGAAACATGCGGATGCATGTATGTATTATACCTGGGCATGTGTATGGATCATATGAGTGGATGCATATGAGTCCAAGGACATGGCAGGACATTTGTGGACTTTCGGGCGGTGCCCGTGTGGATTCCGGCCATGCACACATGGTGTGTTATGATGGCAGGCGGAATATTTTCAAGTACAAGAATGATGATAGGTGGTTCTCCAAGTTTACATGTGCACAATGCATAAATGATGCATGCCATAACTTTATTTTACTTTGTGTGACATTGTCTTGCTGTCTGGACAATGCTTGTTATTTTGGCTTGTGAAGTCCGAGGGACCGGGGACGCCCGGGCACCTTGTGGACACGTGTGTGCACTCCTGCTTGGGCCTAAAACTGTGCGCTTATGGGTTTTGCAGGTGGTAAGTGCGTCCACACTCAATTTACAGCTTATTTCATTTACTACTAAAGTTTATTGGTTTGCAGGTCCACACTCATTAATAAGTGGCCGGACAACTTATAATGCGTTCGCATTTGGTTGGACCAAAATTAATGAAGTCCGGACAGCTTATGGCCATTTCCCATTTGGTTGGACCTAAACTTATACAAACAGGACAAATGGAGCACTATGGGCTGGACACCTACCTGGACACCTTATGGGGGACACATGTCAGCCAGTTTGTGCACCCACCAAGCCCCTTAGGTGGCACTGGAGAAAGGCGCCTCCCTCAAGAGGCCTTTTGGGCTGTTTTATTCATTATTCAACACATTGGAGAGCTGATTGAAGCTTTGGGAGTTGCTACAGGGCTGGTTGCTTGCTTCCCGGACTCACACAAGCTTGGATAATGATCCCCACACTCTTCTAAAGGGCTGGTTGGTAAATTTCAGACCTGTATTTTCTGGTTATTGCGAGTTTTGGGCTGGTTACAGGTGTCCAAAGTCAACTTGGACAATACAGGACAGCTCTAGGGACCTCCACAGGGCTATAGGACCCTTTTCAGGTGGATTTCTCGCGATGGAAAGCTGCTGTTTTGGACTGGTTATTGCATAAAACAGGCCGGACAGCAATGGAATATGTGAGCATGGATGTGTCTCAAGGATTCCTGGTGTAACAGGTGTTTAGGGCAAGCATTGGGAACACTTGCTCGCGGAGAACACAGGTTTCTGGATCAGTTTCTCGCGTGGAAACAGGGCCTAAAGATCCATTTACATCCTGTGCAGGGCGGAGTACCTGTGAGGATTGTGATACTCTTGTGCAGGGCGGATGTACCTGTGAAGAGGCTTGTGCAGGGCGGATGTACCTGTGTGTAGGGCGGATGTACCTACAGATTCTCTTGTTTGAGATGTATTCATACATGATGTCTATGGAGATGCAGGTACTCATGACACTATGCATTCTGATTTGGAATCTTTGAGGCGTCAAGTGCGACGCTATAGGGCTGAAACCGAAGAGCTTAGGTCATTGAAAAATGACCCGGATGTACAAAGGGTGTTGGCTGCGAAGGCAAAGGCTTCGGTCCATGAAGTCACTTTTGAAGCAATTGCAAAGGAAATGGATGTTGAGAAACCCCGAGAGCTTGCACTTGCATACCTAATGGTTAAGGGTGATGTATACACCGAAGCAGATGGTAGTTTGGCTTTCAAGAAGCCACCCCTCATGGCTGCCCGTGGTGATGCACATGATGCACAACAAGCAGAAAGAGCACAGCAAGTGCCAAATGCTGAAAGGACAAGAGTCCCTGGTGCTAGGCTTGATGCAGGTCAAGAGAAGAGTAAGGATGAGGGATCCTCTACTCATTCCCGCTTTGCTCCAAGAAGACATGTCCGTTCTCGTGTTGAGCTTTCCACTCATTTGGAGAGTGTGGCTCAAGAGAGAACGAAGAGGGATCGTGAATCTTCATCGCGGCATCATCATCATGCAGATGAACAGGATGTACACAGGGATGCATATAGAAGGAAGAAGCCTCGAGAGTTCAAATCCGGTGACAAGGATGTAAAGTTTGAAAACTTTCAGGGACGGATGGACTCTACCAAAGCACTTGCTTTCATTAGACAGTTTGAGATAGCTTTTTGCAATGAAGACTTTTCGGAAAAGTCTATGCTCAGGCATGTGGGAATGCATCTCAAGGATACGGCAAGTGATTGGTGGCTTGCAAAAATACTTGATGGAAGTGCTGCCCCAACTTGGTCTTCTTTCAAAATTCAGTTTTATGATCAATTCTTACCACCAAACTTTGCAAAGGATGTACGCAAGGAGTGGGATTGGCTGTCCCAAGATGAGGGAGAGTCCGTTGCTTCATACATAGCAAAGTTTTGGAAAGTCCTTCTCAAGGTTACTCCCTTCATGAAGATTGGAGAGGACGAGAAGAAGAGAAAGTTTGAATCGGGGCTCCATCACATCATCCAACAAAGCTTGGGAGTGTACCCAAATAAGACCATACAAGAGCTTATACACTCAGCCATGATTGCGGAGAACTTGCACATAAAAGCACCCACAAATAAGCCATTTGCAGGTCAAAACAAGAGCAAATTCAGGGCTGGTTATGACCAGAAAAAGGGTGGACAGCCACCTAAGAATGCTCCCAAAGATGGCCGAGATGCAAAGGATGACTCCGAAAAGAAGCCGGGGGGTAAACGCCACAATTTTGGGCTCTCAAAACAGCAATTGGAAGAGTACAGGAAGGCTGGAAAATGCTTTAAGTGTGGCAGTAAAGATCATATATATCCTAAATGCCCACAGAATCCTAAGAATGCTGAGCCTAATGTGCAAAAACCTCTTGTGAATGTTGTACCCGATGTGCAGGGTAATACAGGGCATGAGCCCAAGAGTAGAGTCATATGCAAGGCTTGGGGCAAATTGAAGGATCAGCCCGCTTTGTTTCTTTTTGATGATGCTTCCACAGATAACTTTATATCCGTACAGATGGCTGCCGCCATAGGTCTCAATGTGGAAGACATGGGAATGCAAATGAATGCAGATGCCGCCTTTGAGGGCAAACAGGTTGATGTAACTCCGGTCATTGGTAAGCTCCGTGTACATATACAGGACTACCTCGACTATGAGAGCTTTCTAGTGGCTCCTCTTACAGGTTGTGATGTTTTGTTGGGGATGCCCTGGCATCACCGTTTAGAGCCTGTTAAGGCTTACAAAGAGAAGAAAATCAGCTTTGTACATAGAGGCCGTGAGCACTCTATAGATGCTGGTACTACTGGAAGTACCATACCTCTTGTAAGCCATGTACAAATTAATAAGGCAATAAAGAAATCAGCTTGTTCTTACTTGGTTTTTGTACGTGATACCATTGAACATTCTAGTGTTGATGTTAGTACATTAGATCAAGACAAGCTTAACTTTTTGAATGAGTTCAAAGATTGTTTTGCGAATGCTTTGCCAGCAAGGTTGCCACCAGAGAGGCCGGAAGATCATTGCATAGATCTAATTCCCGGTAGCTCTCCACCTAATAGGCCACCATACAGGGTGAGTGCTAGTCAACAAGAAGAGATTATGGCACAGGTGAATGAACTTTTGGAAAAGGGTTTGATTCGGCCTAGTTCCTCGCCATATTGCTCGCCGGTACTTCTTGTTCAAAAGAAGGATGGTACTTACAGGATGTGTGTTGATTACCGTGCCCTCAATAAGATAACCATCAAGAATCGGTTTCCCATTCCGCGCATTGATGACATCTTGGACAAGCTTGAAGGTTCGGCATGTTTCAGCCGAATAGACCTCAAGAGTGGGTATCATCAAGTGAGAGTGGCACCTCAAGATGTACACAAGACTGCATTCAGGACAGCCTTTGGTCTTTATGAGTTTTTGGTGGTGCCTTTTGGCCTTACAAATGCACCCGCTACCTTCAACAGGATGATGGACAAGGTGTTCAGAAAGCATAGAAAGTTCACAGGTATATTCTTTGATGACATTATTGTATTCTCAAAGAATGAAGCCCAACATCGTGAGCACCTGGCTATTGTGTTTAAAGAGCTTAAGGAAAATCAGCTCTACATAAATGCAAAAAAGAGTGAATTCTTCCTCCCAGAAATTCACTATCTTGGTCACATTGTATCAAAGGATGGTGTGCGCATGGATCCCGCAAAGATACAAACCATGCAAGAATGGCCAGAGCTGAAATCAGTCCATGAAGTGAGGAGCTTCCTTGGTTTATGTGCTTACTACAGGAGGTTCGTCAAGCATTTTGCTTTTATTGCCGCTCCGTTACATGACTTAACGAAGAAGAAAGCAATCTTTAAATGGACACAAGAAGAGAGAGATGCCTTTCAAAAGTTGAAGAGTGCAATCATCTCGGGACCCGTACTCATTATTCCGGATTTGCACAAACCTTTTGTTGTGGAATGTGATGCAAGTGGGGACTGCATAGGGGCTGTTTTGAACCAAGAAGGACATGCCATTGCCTATGAGAGCAGACGCTTGCAACATGCAGAGCTTCACTTACAGGTTTATGAGAAGGAGTTGTTGGCTGTAATTCATGCCCTTACTATTTGGAAACACTATCTTTTAGGGGCTGATTTTATGGTCAAAACTGATCATCAAAGTTTGAGATACTTTTTGACTCAAAGTAAGCTCTCAGAGAAGCATATGAGATGGGCAAATTTCCTCTCAATGTTTCATTTTCAGATTTTACACACTCCAGGGAAAAAGAATGTGGTGGCGGATGCCTTATCTAGACGACCACAGGTTCATGCTATTACAGTTGCATACCATGAGGACTTATCGGATATGCGTAATACTTATCATCTGGATGAGGATTTTGCACATGTATGGGCTGATTTGCAAGAGGGTATTGCTGTCCCATCTTATGTCATAAGAGATGGATATCTCATGATGCAAAATCGTATGTGTGTGGTAAAGAACCTTCGCCATAAGGTTATGGATGAGTGCCATGCTCCTCCATATGCAGGTCATAGAGGCATTTTGGCCACAGCACAAGCTTTGGAGAGGTATTTCTTTTGGCCACATATTCGCAAGGATATTGAAGCATATGTACGTGAATGTATGGTATGTCAAAAGGTCAAATTTGACAGACATAAAGCACCTGGATTGCTTCAACCTTTGCCTATACCAAATGAACCATGGGAAAGCATTGCTATGGATTTCATTATGGATTTGCCAAGGACGCCACAGGGAAATGATGCTATTTGGACCATTATTGACAGGTTTAGCAAGCAGGCACATTTCATTCCCGTGCGCAAGACAATAAAGCCAGATCATATGGCTAGGATGTTTTTGGCACAGATATTCAAACACCATGGCATGCCTAAATCTATTGTGGGGGATAGAGATCCTAGAACCACAAGTTTATTTTGGCGCGCATTGTTTGACAATATGGGTACAAAGCTGAACTTCTCATCAGCTTACCATCCACAGACAGATGGGCAAAGTGAAATAGCAAATTCAGCCGTCCTCGACTTGCTGAAATCTTATGTATCCGACCGCAAATCGGATTGGGAGAAGTATTTGCCACTTGTGGAGTTTGCCTACAACAACACGGTACATACTTCTACGGGCAAGGCGCCCTTTGAGATTATCTATGGCAAGGTGGTACTACCACCCATCCTTCGTACAAAGGATGAGATTTTTGCAGCAGATGAGTATGTCAGAGACTTGGATACTGCATTTGCACATGTACGGACAGCCATAGAGAGGTCTCAAACCAAGAATAAAAAGGCAGCTGATAAGCATAGAAGGGTGTACAATTCAAACAAGGTGATTGGGTCTTGCTGAAATTTGAAAAGGCACGCCTTCGGAAGAGGCCAGGAAAAGAGGGAAAGTATCCTAAACTTTCCAACAGGTACTATGGACCTTTTCAGATCTTGGAGAAGATCAATGATGTTGCATTTCGGCTTGTACTCCCATATCATTGGAACATGCATAATGCTTTTCATGTGAGCCTATTGAGGCCTTATGTGGGACCGACACCGTTTGAGCCGGTTTTGGAAGACCCACCCGAGGTGGATGAGCTGGAAGAGATTCTTCAACCTGAACAGATTGTTTTTCACAAGGAACGAAAGCTTGCGGGAGGCAAACTTGTTCGTAGGTACCTTGTGAAGTTCAAGAATTATTCAGCTTTGGATGCGAAATGGATGGATGAGGCCTACTTCGAGGATTACCCAGATCTTTTGAAGACCTATCTGGAGGCTTTTCAGTTGCGGTCAACTGATTAGAAGCCGGGGGGATGTCACAAATCCCTATATTCTAGGGACATGCGGATGCGTGTCAGGCCTAGAAACATGCGGATGCATGTATGTATTATACCTGGGCATGTGTATGGATCATATGAGTGGATGCATATGAGTCCAAGGACATGGCAGGACATTTGTGGACTTTCGGGCGGTGCCCGTGTGGATTCCGGCCATGCACACATGGTGTGTTATGATGGCAGGCGGAATATTTTCAAGTACAAGAATGATGATAGGTGGTTCTCCAAGTTTACATGTGCACAATGCATAAATGATGCATGCCATAACTTTATTTTACTTTGTGTGACATTGTCTTGCTATCTGGACAATGCTTGTTATTTTGGCTTGTGAAGTCCGAGGGACCGGGGACGCCCGGGCACCTTGTGGACACGTGTGTGCACTCCTGCTTGGGCCTAAAACTGTGCGCTTATGGGTTTTGCAGGTGGTAAGTGCGTCCACACTCAATTTACAGCTTATTTCATTTACTACTAAAGTTTATTGGTTTGCAGGTCCACACTCATTAATAAGTGGCCGGACAACTTATAATGCGTTCGCATTTGGTTGGACCAAAATTAATGAAGTCCGGACAGCTTATGGCCATTTCCCATTTGGTTGGACCTAAACTTATACAAACAGGACAAATGGAGCACTATGGGCTGGACACCTACCTGGACACCTTATGGGGGACACATGTCAGCCAGTTTGTGCACCCACCAAGCCCCTTAGGTGGCACTGGAGAAAGGCGCCTCCCTCAAGAGGCCTTTTGGGCTGTTTTATTCATTATTCAACACATTGGAGAGCTGATTGAAGCTTTGGGAGTTGCTACAGGGCTGGTTGCTTGCTTCCCGGACTCACACAAGCTTGGATAATGATCCCCACACTCTTCTAAAGGGCTGGTTGGTAAATTTCAGACCTGTATTTTCTGGTTATTGCGAGTTTTGGGCTGGTTACAGGTGTCCAAAGTCAACTTGGACAATACAGGACAGCTCTAGGGACCTCCACAGGGCTATAGGACCCTTTTCAGGTGGATTTCTCGCGATGGAAAGCTGCTGTTTTGGACTGGTTATTGCATAAAACAGGCCGGACAGCAATGGAATATGTGAGCATGGATGTGTCTCAAGGATTCCTGGTGTAACAGGTGTTTAGGGCAAGCATTGGGAACACTTGCTCGCGGAGAACACAGGTTTCTGGATCAGTTTCTCGCGTGGAAACAGGGCCTAAAGATCCATTTACATCCTGTGCAGGGCGGAGTACCTGTGAGGATTGTGATACTCTTGTGCAGGGCGGATGTACCTGTGAAGAGGCTTGTGCAGGGCGGATGTACCTGTGTGTAGGGCGGATGTACCTACAGATTCTCTTGTTTGAGATGTATTCATACATGATGTATTTGGTAGAATCAGGTGCAGGCTGGTGGTGAATCCCCAGGCACCCATAATCTTGTACTTTGCAGACTCTTTTGGTAATATAACCTAAAGGGGGGGGGTCAGCCTATCATCGGCCCCTTTATGTGGTATACTGTCATTTTCAGCTTTGTGGTTGTAATGCTCAATTGTTAAGTGCTCAGAATCTTGTTCACATTTATACGATTCCAATTCACGCTTCCGCCTCCCGTTACAACTTGGCTACCGGCAGTGACCTTGAGAGTGAGGCTGCAGAGGCAGAAGATGCCGATGAGGATGAGCATGAGGATGCAGATGAGGATGCAGATAGTAGCTAGCAGCTGCCATTATCATTTTATTTGGACATGTTATTTAGTTTGAACTTTGGACATGTTATTTATTTTGATCTTGGATTTTGAGTCATGACTCATCACCCACGTGGTGATCCTTTTGATTTTTGTTTAGTCATCAGTGATCACCCACGTGATTTGTGATATCATCATATCTTACATGTATTTTGTTTTTATTGAAATGAATTCAATGTGGTCTCTTATAAGTTATGTCAACAGTTTTTTCTTTTGTATATTTAAAAAATATACATGTTTTTTCTATTTTGTATGAAACCTTTTTGTACCCGTTTCTTACCTTTTATGAAACGTTTCAAAACGTATGAAACCCGTTTCATACCTGCCGTTTCTGAAACGCCTGGCAACTATGCTCCTGCCCCACCTCAGAGGGACTCTTCCGTAGCCCCCTCGCCCGCCCCTGAGGATATCCCCATCAGGCTTTCTCTTTCGCCAGAAGAGGAAGCGAGCCTCACCGCAGAGGTGGAACGCCTCCAGGCACATTCCACCATCTGTCGTATAGTCGGCACTCGCCCCAGCAGAGGGGAGATCCAGGATCTTCTCCAAGCCCGCCTTCTTGCAGATGTGGGCAAGATCCTGGACGTTCAGTTACTGGGCCGTGGACACTACCAGATTGAGTTCGAGACAGCCCAGAGCGTGGCCCAGGTCCTAGCCATGAGTCCCCTTGACATCAGGGGCGCTCGGGCATTCTTCAGACCTTGGCAGCATGGCTTCGACCCAGCAACGGCCGAGCAGGGAGAGCGCCTATTCCATGTCACAGTTTGCTTCCCTGGACTCCGCCGCGAGTACCTTCTGCTCCTTTCTAGGCTAGGAGCATTGGTGGGCTCGGTGCTTGAGACTGGCCCCACAGTAGCTTCAGTGGTGGCTAGAGCAGCTGGTCTACCTTCGGTCAGAGTTTTGGTTCCTGACATCTCCTCCCTTCCGAAGGTCATTCAGCTACCTAGGATAGGGGGGGGGGGGGGGTGGATTGATCAGAGAGTGGAGTTTTCGGGGCTCCCGAACCAGTGTTTTATATGCAGGGAGGTCGGCCACATGGCCAAGGCCTGCCCTCGCAGGAGACCCCGTCCTTCACCGCAGCAGCAGGCCCCCGATGGCCCGCCCACAGATGCGGCTCGGCAAGCAGCCTCCAGGACACCTGCTCAGCCCACAGAGACCTCAGAGTGGCAGCCTAGACAGGGGTGCCATAGAGGGTGACAGCCACAGCAGCACGCCCAGAGACTGATGTAGCAGCAGCCACCACAGTCTCGGCATCACTGGGTTCCAGTGAGGAACAGCTTTGCTCCCCTCCAGGAGGAGACCCCAGCGCAATACATGGCTCACCCAATCAAGCTTCCCCACATCCTCAATCATCAAGTCAAGGCTGTGTGCTGCACAAGGTGTCCACACAATCTTGGGGAACTCCTCCTCTAACATCCTGCCCATGGATACACAATTGGACCCATTGTCCGTGATCACCTGCACAATGATATCAGGCCCAATTTCATTGATTGCCTGGCGCATGTGGGACATAATGAACTCCCCTGTAACCACTATCCCTGGCACCGATGCATCTATGGCACGAATGAACATTGTGCCTTTGCAGGACGACACAAGAATGTTGTACACATTTCTCTTCCACACATCTGTCCATCCATCACAAAGCAAAGTACAACCATACTTTGCCCAAGTGGCCTTGAGAGGCTCCATCTCCATCTCCACAGCCAGTTGCTCCTTGCGAAGCTCAGTAGTGCGCAATGTCTCGTAGGAGGGGCCTGTTGGGGTAAAGGCGTTATGCCCACCCTTATAGTGTGTACAAGCCCATAAGTTATAGTACATAGTACACTTAGTACTTTTAATGTACTAAGTGCACTACGTGTACTAGTGCAATATACATGTGTGATAGGGGAGTCACACACTCATGCCTCATGAGTTGACTTATCCCCACAACTCTCACTCTCTCCCTTCCTTGTTCTTCTTTGTGTATGTCTCCCACACATGAATCTCTAAACCCTAATTATTCCTGTTTCTCCCACACAACTGGTATCAGAGCTTAGTGATCCCTCCCTCTTCCCTCTTCTCCTTGATAGCAAGCATAGAACAGTGAAGCTTGCTCGCAGCAATCGCAGGCAGACAAGGCGTGCAAAAACTGTGCTGAGCGTGTGGGCGACTGGGTTTGGCATGCGTGTGCTGATCGCAGTCAAGGAGAAGGGCGTGGCCTACGAGTACCAAGGAGCTGGTAAAGCGGGTAGCTCTACACGGCGTTAGACAAATAAAGCCTTGGCGAACAGCGTGGAGCGAGTGGCGAAGGCAGCAGCTGTAGGCGAACGAAGTCCACAAGCCACGTAGCGCTCAGCGCATATAGCCAGCGAAGTGGCAACTCGACCACCTCAGCAGCCGTAGGCGAACGAAGTCCACAAGGCGGGTTGATATGGAGTCGGCTGGCCACCCAGGCGAGTGGCGAAGGCAGCAGCCGTAGGTGAACGAAGTCCACAAGCCAGCGCTCAGCCACGTAGCGCTCAGCGCATATAGCCAGCTAAGCGGGTTGATATGGAGTCAGCTGGCCACCTAGGCGAGTTGCTGCAAACAGGAGCCCTCCATTGGCTCAGTCTTCTGCAGTTTGCCTGAGGAGTCCTTCACCTGCACAACTGCAGCAGCATCAACACGACCCTCCTCTTTCCTGCAAACAGAATTTTTTTTTTTCAGAGGTACATGCTTCAATTTTTTTTGGGATTTGCAATTGAGCAAGTACAGTAATCAATTGAGCAGGTACAGGTGCCCAATTGCTCAATTTTTTGAGCAAAATTGGCAAAATTGGGTGACATTGGTCACAATCAGGATCAATTTGCAGGAAATTGGTCACAATCAGGATCAATTTGCAGGAAATTGGATGTCGAAATTTGGGGCTTTTGATGTAATTGTGCAATTAAGCACTCATACATGCTGTATGATGTGAGAAATTGCACATTTGGGCAAAATTGCAGCAAATTGCAGTGCAAATCAAGGGGCTTTTGTGCCGATTTGGTTGATTTGCATGCAGGCAATCGCATTTGATGCTGTGGATAATGTGTTGATGCCTTACAAGCACTCAATGTGCCTGTAAATCAAGGGGCTTTCATGTATTTGATGTATATGTAGCCAGGGGGAAGCATCGTGAACACTCTGGATACCTTCATGTGCGTCAATGTACCATGTATGATCAGAAATTGATCTTAAATCAAGGGGCTTTTCAAGTTTGTATGCTTGTTGAGCTTGGCAAAGCAGTAGGCAAGACATTTATGCCTTGAATCCTCAAAAATCAGCTTGCAGTCAAGGGGCTTTTGCCCAATTTCTGTTCGGAACTGTTGTATGCAGTGTACAGGACTGTAAAAGTCTGATTTTCACTCATTTAGACAGCCAGGAGAGCATTTATTGCTTTTGTACCTGCTGGTACAGATTTGGCACAGCTTTGTGCAAGTTTTGGCATGGCTGTACACTGTTTTGAGTGACCAAAAGGTTCAATTTCAGCTGCTGTACTTGCCGGTACAGGTTTGGTACATCATTGGTGAGCACTTGGTACTGCTGTACAGTACTTTGGAAGGGCAACAGAGCACATTTAAGGTGCTGTCCAAAATCTGCAGCAACCAGATTTTGGTGATTTCATCACAAACAGTGGAAGATATAGCTTAGGAGAACAACTGTAAGCACTTTGTGTGCTTTTGGTGCAGTGTTTGCACATTTTGCAGGGAGTCAGGCATTGACAGGTTGCATTTTGCTATGGCAACCACAGGTGAGAGCTCTTCATTGCTTCACATCAAGAAGCTTGAAGGCTCGCATAATTATGATATTTGGCAAACCCAGTGCTACAATGTGTTGCTCCAGAAGAAGCAGCACAAGCCTATCAAAGAAAGGGGTGTAAAGCCCGCTTCTCTTACTGCTGAAGAGTGGGAAGATATGGATGAGCTGGCAAGATCTACTATCATGTTGTCTGTGTCAGACTCATTACTTTTCAGCATTCGTGAAGAGAAGACAGCTTGGGGAATGTGGCAGAGATTGCAGGACTTGTATGCCCAGCAAAGTGCCTCAAGCAAAGTGTATTGGTTGAAGAAACTCATAGGTCTTCAGATGAAGGAAGGGGCATCTATGACAGCCCATCTCAATGAGTTTAATGGTATTGTCAGCCAAGTTATAAATCAAAAGTTGGCAATGGACGATGAGTTCAAAGCCACTTTTTTGTTATGCACTTTGCCAGAGAGTTGGGACACATTCAGGACAGCCACTAGCAATTCGAATGCTATGCTGTCATATGCAGATGTTGAGGGTGCTCTTCTTCAAGAAGAGATGAACAGGAAAAACAACTCTGTTGGAAAGTCCAATGCAATGAATGCACGTGGGAGATCCCAGCAAAGGGGAAAAAGCCAAGAAAGGGGAAGGAGCAAGTCTCGCTCCAAAAAGGATTTGGAATGCCATTATTGTGGCAAGAAGGGACACATTAAAAAGCAATGCTACAAATGGAAAAATGATCAAAAGGAAAAGGGAAAAGGCAAAGACAAAGAGAAAGATGAAGCCAAAGATGTAAAGCCAAAGGGCAAAAGTGGAGTCAAGATTGAAGAAATCAATGTGTCACATGCAGGTGGCAGTGAGGATGAGGTCCTATTTACTTCTTCACTTGATGCCCATTCACTTCTTACAGGTGGTCATGGTATGCACTCATGGATCATTGATTCAGGTGCCTCCTTTCATGTCACAGGTTGCAGAGACTTGTTTGTCAGGTATACTGCTGGCAATGAAGGAGTGGTTTATTTGGGTGATAACCATGCATGCAAGATTCTTGGTAGAGGTGATGTGAGGCTTGTATTTTCAGATGGCTCACAGCTTATGCTCCATGATGTCAGGCATGTGCCTGAGATCAAGAAGAACCTGCTTTCTACTGGACAGCTTGATGATGCTGATTATGTTACCACATTTGGTAGTGGAAAGTGGAAAATTAGTAAGGGCTCACTGGTTGTTGCCAGAGGCTCTAAGGTGGACACTCTTTACTTCATGCATGCAGGTGTTTGTCACCATGCTAATGTAAATGCAACCGAGCTGCCGGAAATTTCTATGTGGCATAGCCGGTTGGGACACATGAGTGTCAAGGGAATGGAGCAATTGTCTCGTTTGGGTTACTTGCCTTCTCTAAAGTTTTCAAGTTTTCAGTTTTGTGAGCATTGTATATATGGTAGGCAACTACAGTGCCCCCACAAGAAAGCTCTTGGACAGAAAGATGCTCAGTTAGAGCTTGTGCATAAAGATGTATGTGAGATGCCTCAGCTTTCTTTGGGAGGGGTAAAATATTTTGTGTCTTTTATTGATGATGCCACACACAAGGTGTGGGTTTATCCTCTTCGTTTGAAGAGTGATACATTCTCAGTGTTTGAGAAGTTTGTTGCTCTTGTTGAGAACCAAACTGGCAAAACACTGAAGGCTTTGCGTTCCGACAATGGTGGAGAGTACATGTCCAAACAGTTTCAGGACTTTTGTGATGCTAAAGGCATCAAGAGGGAGCTCTCTACTCCTTATGATCCTCCACAAAACGGGACAGCAGAGAGGATGAACAGGACCATTCAGGAGAAGGTCCGTTCTATGTTGTCACATGCTGCATTACCTCATGGTTTTTGGGCTGAAGCTGTTATGACAGCCGTTCACCTTATAAATAGGTCACCTAACACGAGGCTTGGTGGGAAAGTGCCAGAAGAAGTATGGACAGGGAAGCCTCCGTCATACAAGCACTTGAGAGTGTTTGGTTGCGTTGCGTACGTGCACATACGCAGGGAAATGCGCACCAAACTTGATCCAAAGTCTCACAAATGCATATTCCTAGGATATGGTGACAGAGGTGAAATGGGGTATAGACTTTGGGATCCCGTGAATAGAAAGATTATACGCAGCAATGATGTCATTTTTGATGAAACATGCATGTACAAGGAGCCTGCAAGGCAACAGGAGCCTGGCAGAGTCATCTTTGATGATGATGGACATCATGGACAACAACAAAGGGCTGTAAATCAGCCATTACAGCAGGAAAACCAGCCCTTAAATGGTGCTGAAAATGGTCCAAATGGACAGCCAGAGATGGCAAAAGATATCCCTATGGATATACCACAGTTAGAGGAGATACCGGGCATGATTTTTCAGCCTTATGGCATGGAACAGGAGCCACCAATGGGTGATATGCAAGCTGGACAGCAACCTGCAAATGATGGTCATTGGGTACGGAGGTCCACTAGACCCTCCAGAGCCCCTGACAGGTTTGTTCCAGGGGTTGACTACTTGATGCTCACTGACTGTGGGGAGCCCTCATGTTATAAGGAGGCTTTACAGAGGGCAGACAAAGCTCTATGGGAGCGTGCCATGAAGTCAGAGATGGATTCTCTGCATAAAAATGGAACTTGGAAGTTGGTGCATTTGCCTGCAGGAAGAAGGTTTTGCCATGCAAGTGGGTTTACAGGCTCAAAGTTGCACCAGATGCAAAGCCAAGATACAAAGCCAGGTTAGTGGCTAAGGGCTTCAAGCAGGAATATGGTGTGGACTTTGAGGAGATCTTCTCTCCAGTGGTCAAAATGACCACACTTAGAGCTGTGTTGGCTTTGGTTGCGCATGATGATCTGGACTTGATTCAGATGGATGTGAAGACTGCTTTTCTTCACGGTGATCTCCATGAGGAGATATATATGCAGCAGCCAGAGGGTTATGCAGTAAGTGGAAAGGAGAAGCTTGTATGCAAGCTGAAAAAGAGTCTTTATGGGCTCAAACAGGCACCAAGAGAATGGTATCATAAATTTGATACATTCATGAAATCTTAGAAATTCAGGAGAAGTGACATAGATCACTGCTTGTACACCAAGAAAGCTTTGGATGGCAGTCTATTGATCCTCATCTTGTATGTTGATGATATGTTGATTGCCGGGAAATCTCGTAAGGAGATGGATGCCTTGAAGCAGAGGCTGCATCAAACCTTTGATATGAAGGATTTGGGTGATGCAAATCACATTTTGGGTATGCGGATACTTCGGGACAGAAATCAGCATGTGTTGTATTTGTCTCAGAAGGAATACATTGGCAAAGTCTTGCAGAGGTTCAATATGGACGGGGGGAAGAAGGCTAGTACTCCTTTGCCTCCATATGTGAAACTCAGTGCTATGGACAGCCCACAGTCAGATAGAGACAGGGCTGATATGGCCAAGATTCCGTATGCTTCAGCTTGTGGCAGTCTCATGTATGCCATGGTTGCTACTAGGCCGGACATTGCATTTGCAGTGGGAGTGGTTTCTAGATACATGGCCAACCCTGGCAAGAAGCATTGGGAAGCAGTGAAAGGTGTCATGAGATACCTGAAGGGCACACAGGATTTGTGCATTTGCTTTGGCAAACAGGATGCATTAGTGCATGGTTACACGGATTCGGATTATGCCGATCATCCAGATAACCGGAAGTCTACTACCGGTTATGTATTTACATTCACAGGAGGTGCTGTGTCATGGATATCCAGGATGCAGAAGTGCACAGCCTTATCTACTACAGAGGCCGAGTATATTGCAGCCACAGAGGCTTGCAAGGAGGCATTATGGCTATCTCGGTTAGTGGTTGATTTGGGTTATACAGGGGATATTCCATTGTTGCATTGTGACAGTCAGAGTGCCATCCAGTTGGCAAAGAACCCTGTTTTTCATGCAAAGACGAAGCATGTGGATGTGAAGTATCACTTCATCAGAGAGGTGATAGAGAACAAGCAAATTCAGCTTGTTAAGATTCACACGGATGACAACCCGGCTGATCTGTTGACAAAGAGTTTGCCTCCGGAGCGGTTTGCTCATTGCAGACACTTGATGGGCATTGGATGAGGCCAGTTTCAGCCTTGATTTGGCCTTGTATATTATCATGTACATGCTGATTTTTTCTTTTCCTTTACTTAAGGGCACTTTGCCTTTAAGTGGGAGGTTGTTGGGGTAAAGGCGTTATGCCCACCCTTATAGTGTGTACAAGCCCATAAGTTATAGTACATAGTACACTTAGTACTTTTAATGTACTAAGTGCACTATGTGTACTAGTGCAATATACATGTGTGATAGGGGAGTCACACACTCATGCCTCATGAGTTGACTTATCCCCACAACTCTCACTCTCTCCCTTCCTTGTTCTTCTCTGTGTATGTCTCCCACACATGAATCTCTAAACCCTAATTATTCCTGTTTCTCCCACACAGGGCCATCCCACTCACACCCAATGCGGGAGATAGCTCTCATTGCCTTCTTCCATCGAGGAGTCCTGACAATGTGGAAGGATAATCCACATTGAATAAACAACTTCATCAACTCCCTCGTTGCCTCTTTCATGGCAGCCTTTTGCATCCATGCCTGTACATGTCCTTTCTTGAACACTGGAAGACTAGTTCTTTTGGCTCGAGGTGCCGAGCTAGAACCACCTGCAACACCACCTGCAACCTCACCACTGGTATCTTCCTCTCTGATACTGCGAGTCCTCTTGGAGACACTTTGACGTGCTTCAGGCTCTCCCAGATTGGGGATATCCTCAAGGGGGATACCTAGCTGCATGGCCTTCCAAGCCTTGAGGCTATCATAGATTTCTTGTGGCACATGCTTACATGGCCCAATGCCGAAACCCTTTGTTTGTGACAAATGTGCCTTCAGCCTGGTGACACTGCCATGGTGCTTATCAGCACAAAAGTTGCATTTCCACTTTCCGGAGCCTCAGCCACCATATCTAGACTCGAAGGTGACATTGTTCCAAAGAGAATCACCTGTTCGAGGCATCCTGCAAGGCGGGGATAAATGCAGATTGTTGGCCCTGCAAAAGCGACACATAACATAAACTAATCTCAATAGAGCAAGGGTGGACCGTGGAAGATATGCCATAAATATTGATGGAAGAGAAAAAAGTGTGCTGCTTTGTGAGTTGTGCAGAGAAAACCAACTTAAAGCAAAACATGACATTACCCCTTTGGAAGACCTCCACAAGGCCCAAGGACACCAAGGAGCAAGGGGCCGACACAAGCGATGGAAGGAATCGAAGGATGGCACACAAATCGGCAAACTCACAGGCGGCCGCCCACTGGGAAGCGTGAATGAACTGTGCCGTACGATTCACGAAAGGAAACGTTTTTTCTATGCAACACTGGGCGGGAGGAGCCTCCATCAGTGTCTGAAGAAGCTAAGTCGAAGGCGAAGCGAAGGCGGAGAATCCTGCAAGAGCCGAGCTGCACAAAAGGCGGAGGGGGAAAGGCGGAAGACAGAGAAACAGAGGGGGGCGAAAAAACACCCAAAAAAAAGGGGGGGGAGGGACGTAAGGCGGCGGCGAAAAGGCAGAGGGGGGGGGTGGAGGAAACGCGAAAGGGGGTGGGGGAGAGAGGGCGGAGGCAGGCGGAGGGGGTGAGTCGCTGAGGAAGGGGAAAGCAGGGGGGCGCGAAGGAGACGGAGCAGGGGGCGGCGGGCGCTACAGAGCAGGGGCGGGGGGCGCGAGAAGACCGGGGGGGGGGGGAGCAAACGCGAGGGCGGAGAGGACAGGGCAGGCGGGGGGAACAGTCGCGAGGGCGGGGAGGGAGGTGTGCGTGCAGGCGGCAGCGGTATTTCCAAGAGTAAAAATGTCCCAAGTGGGGAGGAATGTTACGTACCTAACACTAACCCTTGGGATTAGGGTTAATCCAGCAAGGTTAGTTGAGCCCTAGGATTAGGAAAAGCAAGCGGATTAAGGTGGCTAAGATTCAAATTTAATAAATCCTAGGTTATTCGCTATTTATGATTGGACTATTATTTATAGCAGCAATAAGCACTATATAAGTGAGTCCTGCGCTATTATTGATTCATTGTTGTCTGGACCTCGAAAAAGAGGCTTACTCTTGCCATGGACATGATAGATCACGAGTAGTCTTGCCGAGGGCCCTTGTGGGTAGGCACTAGTGGTATGGGACACCAGGGGTTGACTGGCATGGACTCGTGGGAGTGGAACCTTAGCCCCTAGTTCAAGGAAGGCTTGCCGATGCGAACCAACGGTTGGGTGATAAGCTTGCCTGCATCTCCTTCTGGTTTCTCTAATCTTGTTTCTGCTTGTGTATTAGGTGATCCTCAGGAGGAGTCCCTCACAACTCAATAGGCTCACCCCACTTATATAGCCACTTTACACCTATAAATAGTTATAACTTATGGGATAACACTAATTAACACCCTAGCCCATATGATTAGCCTGCTAATCTAATCTTCAGGGTCTCCTAACCCAAGATTAGGCTGACTAACCCTACGGTTAGCATCAAGTACGTAGCAAATAGTCTATGTGAAAACTTCGTTGAGTATCACCAAGATCTTTTTCCAAACCCATGGTCAAATCTATGCAACATTTTTGCTCACGAACCAATCTTCGTTGTCGCCTAGATTTGTCATGTGCATCCCGCACTAGAATGCCGTTGGGCATGACTGTTATAGTCACCAGAAAAACGAGTGTCATGTGCAAGTTTTGCCCATGGACATATCCTAAAGCTAGTCCAGAAGGGGCAGCCAGAAAAAGATGACTAGAACCGTTTTGGAGCATGAAGTGCAGTTTTGGCCAGTGTTGGACTTGGAGCAAGGCATGGAAGACATGGAAGGATGCTGTCGGCTGCATGGAGAACAGGCGGCGCAGCATTGATGATAATTATGCCCAGTTGGCCAGAGTCAGCTGGCCGACTGCTGTTTGTCCAAGAGGCCTATAAATAGGCATGTTCCCTCATTGTTGTGGTCATTCACTCCCTTGTGGAGTGGGTCCATTATGTAGGACTGTTTTGGGTGTTTTCCACCTTTTCATGAAGGCAGCCCATGGCTGTAGATTTAGGGGTACTTTTTGTACCATATGAATATACTGAATTTCCAGCTCTCTCTCTCTCTCTCTCTCTCTCTCTCTCTCTCTCTCTCTCTCTCTCTCTCTCTCTCTCTCTCTCTGCGTTTTTGCATCAGCACGTTCTAAGTGGTGTTTAGGGCTGAAAGAAGACTCTCAGAGCTTCCGCGTGTTACAACGAGAAACGGGAACAGGAACAGGAACGTTCAAGGAATGGAAACAAGTTTTTAGGGGTGGAAACAGCTGTTTCCTGTGACAATATCACTTGGAAAATGAGAAACAACCATGGAAACGGATGTGGTCGTGAAATGGAGAAACGCACTTCTAGGGACTAAAACGGCCGTTTCCTGTGACGATGATGACTGTACAAGACAAAGCACAAGGCCCAGAGGCCGGGCACAAGGCAATTTGTGAACCCTTGTCCAAGGACGAGTCGCCGGTGTACCACCTAGGGGTGGTCAGAGTCGGTCGTGCACGTCCCGCACACGTAGCTGTGCCAATCTTCCAGAAAGATGTAACCCTCTTGTATCAAGTAATGATGTTCCGACGTCCCATACACTTAATAGACAATTTGGTTGGGTGGACGGGCACCTATCAAAGTCAACGTCTAGGTGTATGAACTCATTAAATTGGTACTAGAGACACCATGGAAAAGGAAAGATGGATAGTGTGCAATCCATGAGCAGTGGGCAGCCTTTTGGACTGTCCAACGCTGCCCGGGTTTGGTAGGTGCCCAAAGGGACCATGGAAGGCCGCCAAGATGGAGAGGCCTAGCCCTAGTCAGCAGCCACCAACACCTCTATAAAGGGGGTTTGGGGGGCAGCCAAGACAACATCTCGTACTCGCAAGAACCCAGAGCTTGTGTGCATGCCAAAGGTAGGGCCCATAGGCCAGAAACGCAAGTGCAAGTAGAGAACCGGGCGACCAGCATGCATGGCCTAAGGTCAGTAAATCAGGGCCTGAACAACCCTAAATCAATCCCTTCATTTCATCTACAGCAATAAAGCAAATACACCTTCACGACGGTGGGGGCCCTTCAGAGGGTTAATTGGGACCCAATCTGGTGTTCTCTGTGAATCTCTCTCTCTTCCTCATAAATTCTGGTTTATGAATGCTAAATTCTGCTCTAACCAAGTTAACAATTCCATCTCCAAGCTTCCGCATGTAACAAAATTAGTTGCTTTTAGACTTTCTACCTTGTGCCTAGAGTGCACGTCCGCTGTAGAGTCACATGGTTTTTACTTTCACCCCAAAGCCTCGAAAGTATGGCACAGATGTGATGGTCCCTCCACGCATCAAAATCAGAATGGACTGTCATCTCAGTGTGTACGACTTGGCAGAACTGCCACATGTCCCCTTTTTTGCGAGTATTTGCAAGAAGCTTCTTTACTAGAGCACAAGGTTGTGGTAAATCAGGTGCCCTTAGCTTCACCAGCAAAGCATCATCCCTCGTTCCCAACAGCATTGGCTAGCTCATGGAATTACAGGACCTATCCTTTTCAGTTTCCTGGTGGGCTCGCTACTGCAACGATCTGCCACTCCTCCAGCAGAGTATGGGCCGACCTCATTCACACCCTCCATGGCTGATGGGAGTGCCGTCATGGCAGTTCCCGAGCTATGCAGGAACAGGGGTGCATCTGAACGATTCTGAAGCCCCAGATGAAGCCCCTGGAACCTAGCAAGGATGGGATCACTTGGCACTACGGGCCCCAACACAAGCAACCTCTCCAAATGCATGCTGACATGTGATGATTGAGATCAAAATCAAGATATTACTAAAAAAAACACATTAACCTATAATCCATGCGTACATGTGATGAGTAAGATGAGAAGGTTCCACAGATTGAGACCTAAAAAACGTCAATTGTGCATGTGTCTCTAATAATTTTCTCTGTGAAATGCTCACCATTTTCAGGGCTGCAGTCCTTGAGGAAGTCCACGAAACTGTATGTCTGATTAATGGAAATTTCGGCATGCCATACCTGGTTAAATTAAAATGCAGTGAGTAGCTTCGCGAAGAAGCCGAGATTGAATCATTAACGGCATCATAACATGCAAGATTACCTGCAACAGCACTGCACGGTCTTAGATATACGTGTAACACTATAATGCTTCCTTGATTTGCCCGGCAAGTAAGTCCCACGGGCATTTCACACCTGAAAGTGTTTTTGGCTCCCTTTCATATCGGGGGCCAACGTCCGCGGACAAGAGCCCCCGGTCGGACACCTCACTCCTTGCCCACCCCTTATTAATAACATTACGTCAGCTTGGTGCTGAGCCTAGTGATTAAAGCTTGGGTATCTCTTGGAGGAGGAATGGTTCTCAAATCTTGGCAACCCATTTCTCAAAGATTTCAAAGGTGTCCCTGGGTGCGCTCACTCACCAACATCCTAAATTGTCTTACATCGGATGTGCTCCCTTGATTTGCACAAATAAAAATTCATCGTGTAAGGAAGGGTCATGCCCCCCCTCCAAACACTATTGTTCACATTTTCTTTGATAGGGAGCATATCAGTTTGCCCTCCACACAAATGAGCTATTGTTGTCAACAAACAGCATGACATAAACCAAATAGCCTTGCCTTAGGCTAGGTTCACAACTGTCCAGGACTTCCACACACACACACAAGTTTCAAAGGATGAGATGCCTTGAAGCATTTGAAACGTGCTTAGAGATTGATTAGTATGTTGATGAAAAGAAAGGGTGCGTCAATTGTAAGATGCCACATATAAACTCGTTTATGTGAGTTGGCATGATAGTTCATAAATAACATTAAAATATTGGTGGGTTTTGTATTAAAAAAAATTAGTGTCGTAGTGGAGCAGAAACTTGGGAAAGAGAGCACTTGGATGCATGATTTGGACCTTTGCTTATAGAACAACAGATCATTTTGTTTCCATTAGAGGGAAGTCATCTTAATGGCAAGGAGCTATTGCACTATTCTAAGGACTTCATAAAGTCTTTCAACATTTCCCTGTTAGCAGTCATCTCCTGTCTGTATATTTACACCAAGGCCTCTGTTGTGGATGTGCCCGCCCGATTTAGGTGTTTTCTCATTTTTCCCCACTCTCCATATTTTTCCCTATATTTTCCAGGTGTGGGAGGCTGTATTGGGGACCTGTCAGCTGTAAAAGATGCTGGTCGACTGGTCACTGGCTGCCCCGACTTTCCCCTGTGTGCTGGCCGTGGCCGACTGTATATTGTTGGCCGATTGGAGGGAAAACTAGTCGTGGGCTTTTTGCTTATTGTCGGTTGTCTATAGCAGCAGCATGGGCCCCTTGCCCCACACACATCTTATTCTTGTATCCGGGATTTCTTGTGTATATAGCAGAGTTATACGGTTCTCTCTCTCTTCTCTTCTCTGCGTTTTTCTGTTGTGCACTTGCTCTAGTGTTTTTAGATCTTGTCTTCATCTCCGCTGCATATTCTAACATGGTGTCAGAGCTCTAGGCTCTTGGAAGATCTTAGGAACCATGTGAGCAAGAGGGGGGCTGTTTGTGTTACTGATTGGAGGACTGTTTTGGGCCGTACGAGAAGAGGAGAAGCAAGTGGAAGGCGGGCTGATTTGCTGGACAACCACTTGCAGGTTTAGTTCTTCATTTTTTCCCACCCACCCTCCCTTTTCAGTTACACCCCCCACAATGGCAGATTTACTTGAGATGGCTGAGAAGCACGTGAAGATCCCGACACTCCCCACATTCCCAGTGGACCGTCAGTTGGACGGGAACAACTACGGCATATGGAAGGTAATGATGGAATCTGTTTTGGAGTCTTACGACCTTGCTGATTTCATTGTTGTTGGGGTTCCATGGCCAGAGTTAGAGGAAGGGGAGTTACCCTCTATTCGGAAGGAACGTGAGGCACAGAGGCACAGTTATGGCATTGTGTCAATGCCAGAGTCCGTTCTTTCATCTTCCTCAATTGCACACCACAGGTGATCAACCACATAAAGCATATGACGCTGGCCAGAGGTATTTGGTAGCATTTGGCTTCTCTCTATAACAGGGTATCGCCCATGAAGAGGATCTCCTTGGAAGTTCAAATGTGGGGTGCTGAATCCTGCAAAGTCGTCAACGATGTGGGAGCACATCAACAAGCTGGAGGCTCTTCACAGGAAGTTCTCCAAGCTGGGAAAGAGATATCATGGGAGGATATGGCCATAACGTTGCTGTCACACTTGCCCTCTCAGTACTTAGCCTTTTACTCTTCATTGATTACCAGTGGTGGCAAGCTCAGCACCATCACATGGAAGGAGTTTGTGCCCATGGTCTTGGACCAGGAGGAAAGATTCACGAACCCTCCACAGGGCAGAGGTTCTGAGGCCTTAACTGGCCAACGGTCAAAAGGTCAGAATAACAACAACAAGGGCAAAGGGAAGGCTTCATCAGAGAAATCTTATGAGAAGAAGCCCGACTCAGCAGACCGAGAAAAACTGAAGGCCGAGAGGACCTGTAATGATTGTGGCGAGAAAGGCCACTATTGGAGGAAGTGTCCCAAGCGGACTGGGAAGAGTGCTGATTCTTCAGCTTCAGCTGCAAAAGACTCCAGCCTTTGTGCACTTAGAGATGATGGACACGGATGCTTCATCTTCTTCGAGAGTGTCGAGGCAGTTGGATTCACCCGCAACAAAGGATACTTTTGGGAATGGATTCTCGATAGTGGTGCTTTCAAGCACATGACTCCTTCCCGTGACTTCTTTCTGGATCTGAAATGGCAGTCAGGTCGCATTTTCATTGGCAACAATTCCACAATTTCGATGCACAATGAGGGCCGTATGGAGATCATTCCCGATGGCAAAGGGGATCAGCATTCCTCTCGTGTTCTTTACGTCCCAGCACTTGGTTTTCATCTGTTGTTGTCAGTGCATGAGGTATGCAAGACTGGCTTCCGGGTGGAGTTTGAGGAGCATTTTGTTGCTCTACGGGACCGCGAGACTGGCCAAGTTGTTTGGGAAGGCGGCGTGGAGAATGGTATATACAAGCTCTCCGCACTCTCCTCTTTGACAGGTTCTCAGGTTGGTGACTTGTGGCACTTTCGGTTTGGCCACTTAAATGTGGATGCGCTGCAGCGAGCTTTCCGGGACCAGATGGTGGTTGGCTTGCTAGATGTTGGCAATAGGCAAGGACGCTGCAGTTCTTGCATATGTGGTAAGCAGCACAAGGAATCCTTTCCAAAGCAGGCTTCCAGGCGGGCTTTGAAACCATTGGAGTTGGTACACACTGACTTGTGTGGACCTATGCTGTAGACAGCATTCTTGGGAGGTTCTTTGTACTTCATGCTACTTGTTGATGATTGTTCTAGATTCACATGGTTTATTACCTTTCTCAGAAGGACCAGGATTTTGCTCGGTTGTTCAAGGAGTGGCATGTGATGGTGGAGAAAGAGTCTAGGTTGTAGGTGAAGACTCTCCAGGCTGACAAAGGGGGTGAATTTTCTCCTAATGCTTTCGTGAGATTTTGTGCAGAACATGGCATCAAGAGGGAGCTTGCCAATACAGGTTCGCCGTCAAAGAATGGAGTAGTAGAACGAAAGAACAGGACTATGGTGGAGATGGCGAGGACGATGCTGGAGCATCGTGATCTTCCTCGTCCACTTTGGGGAGAGGTTATGGCTACGGCTGTCCATATCCTCAACTGGTCTCCGACGACTTCAGTATCAAACATGACTCCTTTTGAGGCATATTTTGGAAGGAAACCTGATGTCTCCCATTTATGTGTGTTTGGGAGTGATGCATATGTTCACATTTTGAAGAAGCAGAGGGGGAAGCTCGACTCTAAGTCCAAAAGCTTATCTTTGTGGGATATAACTCTCTTTCCAAGGGATACAGGATATTTGATCCAAAGAGGAACAAGATTTTTATCAGCAAGGGATGTGGTCTTTGATGTGAGCATGTTTCGGTTTCCACTATTGATGAGCCGCCACTTCTTAGATACCCAGAGGATTCTGATGATGATTCCCAGTCTATTGTTCCAGCTGGACAACCTCAGTCAGTTCAGGAGGTTGAGCTCGTATAGCTGGAGACGAGCCCCCACCACAGCAGAGTAGGAGGCTCTGCGTTCTATTCGAGTACCTAGGTGGTTAGTGGACACCCTTCGGGAGTCAAGTGTCACGGAGCTTCCCTCCGAATGGACCACAGAGTACGGACCTCGAAGATCGCACCACAGAGTCCATGATAAAAGTCATTTAGCAGAGCATTTACAGGCAAACTATGCTTTGATGTCTCGTATCACTCAAGGAAGCCCTTGCACAGGATACTTGGAGGAAAGCTATGCAGGTGGAACTGGATGCCATTGAGAAGAACAACACTCGGGAGTTGGTACTGAGGCCGTCAAAATGGTCAATCATCATTGGTGTCAAGTGGGTCTTTAAGACCAAATATGCGTCAGATAGGTCGGTGGACAAACACAAAGGCAGACTTGTGGCTAAGGGTTATGCGCCAGGCATCGACTATGAGGATACCTTTGCACCGACAGCGAGGATGACCATGATTCGGACCATTCTTGCCCTTGCTTCTTCTCAGCGGTGGCCCGTATATCATATGGATGTCAAATCTATGTTCCTTAATGGTGACCTGCACACAGGAGGAGGTGTATGTTGAGCAGCCTCCAGGCTTCACGATTCTAGGATCAGAAGGGATGGTTTACAGGTTAAGGAAGGCCTTATATGGTCTTAAACAAGCTCCTAGGGCTTGGAATCAGAAGATTGATTCCTTCTTTCTCCGGACTGGATTTCAAAGATCGATTGCAGATCCCAACCTTCGGGAACACGGCATGGTCACGTTAGTCATCCTTTATGTGGATGATCTTATCCTCATCGGCGATCATGTTGGGGAGCACATTAGAGTGACAAATGTTGCCTTGTCAAAGTTGAGATGACCAACTCAGGCTTACTCCACTTCTTCTTGGGATTGGAGATCTGGTAGACCCAGAGGGGGTTTTTTATCTCTCAGTAGCGGTATGTTCATGAGTTGCTTAAGGCCTTTGGGATAGATAACTGCAAGCCTATTACGTCCCCAGAGGACCCGAACACGAAATTGATAGTGAATGATCCTTGTGAGCCAGTTGATGTCTCTCTATACCGGAAGCTGGTTGGTTCATTGATCTGGTTGTTGAACACCAGATTGGACTTGAGCTTTTCTGTGGGGCTGTTGAGCTCATTCATGCAGACGCCACTGACGTCTCATTGGGATGCAAGATTACGGATCTTGCGGTATTTGTAGGGTATGAAGGATCTTGGACTCTTTTACACAGGAGGGGGATTGATGGATGGAGTTAGACTCCAAGGTTGGAGTGACTCAGATTGGGGAGGAGATCCACATCAGGCTACAGTTTTTCCCTCATCAGCTTAGGAGCGGTTTCATGGAGTAGTAAGAGGCAGCCAACTATTGCCTTATCATCGATGGAGGCAGAGTACCGGGTTGCTTGTGGTGTTGCTTACGAGGTTGTGTGGCTGCGGAGGTTACTTGGCAAGATTGGGTTTCCACGAAAGGAGCCCACAGTCATCCAGTGCGATAACCAAAGCTGTATAGCTATTTCTCAGAACCCGATCTTCCATGCCCGGACCAAGCACATAGAGATACAATATCACTTTGTTCATGAGAAGATCTTGGCTAGTGACATCTTGCTTCTTTATTGTTCGGAGGACAATATGGCGAACCTCTTCACGAAGTCTCTACATCAGGCTATGCTCCGGTGGCACTCTAGGTCACTGGGGTTGGTTCCACATACAGGAGATAAGAGGGTGTGTTAGCAGTCATCTCCTATTTGTATATTTACACCAAGGCCTCTGTTGTGGGTGTGCCCGCCCGATTTAGGTGTTTTCTCATTTTTCTTTTTCCAGGTGTGAGAGGCTGTATTTGACCTGTCGGCTGTACCAGATGCTGGTCGACATGATCTGCTGATGGTGGCCGACTGTAGGGAAAACTGGTCGTGGGCTTTTATTGGTTGTCGCCTCTGTCTATATGCTGGCCGACCAGCAGCATGGGGCCATATATAACGGCCCCTTGCCCCCCACACATCTTATTCTTGTATCCAAAATTTCTTGTGTATATAGTAGAGTTATACGCCTCTCTCTCTCTCTCTCTCTCTCTCTCTCTCTCTCTCTCTCTCTCTCTCTCTCTCTCTCTCTCTTGTGCATTTTTCTGGTGTGCACTTGCTCTAGTGTTTTCAGATCTTGTCTTCATCTCCACTGCATATTCTGACATTCCCCTCACAAGAGCTTATGGAAGACTTCATAAAGGACATCTCAATGGTGAGAGGAGGTATTACACTATTTTGGTGGCGACTTCATATTACTCCTCACATGGAAAGAGAATTAAAAAGATTAGTGTGCCATATGCCTACAAAATAGTCATTGCCCTACCCCAATCTCTATAGGGATCATTGAAATATTCAAAAAGACTTGTGGATTTTATGCTTGAGATAGAATTATAGCACATATTCCAAGGGTTTCAATCATTCCAAGATGGACTATATGCATAAATTAAATGATTGGAACCTTGGAATAGTAGCACATATTGTATGCCCTCCTATACCATAAAAGTGCTTGGCTCAATTGATGTATTCATGGTTAACTTACACCTTCAACATACACATGCAAATGATATAGGGAGAGCTTCACTTGCCTTGATAGAAATAAGAGGAGTTCACCTTCAAGAAAAGGGGTGGATGAGAAAGCTCTAAGAAAATAAAGGAGCCCAAGCGATACCTAATCAAGCAAGCATCCATCAACATTTTCTTGAATCAACACAAGGCATACAAAAGAGTGAGAGAGAAGAGGAAGGAAAGAGCTCACCCACCAAATACTTCAATGGGAAGTCACTTGTTGTATTGCTTAATGTCAAAATTGCTTATATACAATAAGTTATGTTCATAGTTGAGACTAGAACACTCTGTCACTAATGGTATGCAGGGAGAGCTTCTCAATGAAAGCAAGAGAAGTTTGACTATGTTTAGGTGGTGTCTTATCTCATTGATACATATGTTGTGGTGGAGACTTTTCCTAAGAGCGGTAAGATGCAACTTCCACTTGTAGGCATGCTAGCTCCTTATATATGCCACCTCTCCATTGTCACACCAAAAAGCTCTATCTCACTAGTGGGGTGTATAGGGAGAGCTTCCCTTGCCTTGATGGAAGAGCAAGAGAAGTTCACCTTCACTTGGATCACTTTAAGCTAGAGGTGAATGAGGGAATCTCTAAGTAAGCAAGAGAAGCTCTAAGCAAAGAAGGATCCTAAGCCATACCTAATCAAGCAAGCATCCATCAAGCTAATTTGATGTGCTCATAGTAATTAAGATAGTTACTGAGATATCAAGTGAGCTACTAATAAAAGTTACAGTCCACATTCATGTCAAATAGGAGACTATTACAACGGTCCCAAGAATATATTAGCATAGTAAGTGAGCTCCTGATAAAAGTTGGGGCCCACATTCAGGTCAAATAGAAGACTATTATAAACGATCCCAATAATATTTGGGCATTGTATCCATTATGAGTACAATAAGCTGAAAGAATCAACATGCGACCACAATGACTATTATAACAGGCCCAATAATATTTGGGCATTGCATATATTATGAGTACAATAAGCTTAAAGAATCAACATGCAACCATAATGGCTAGATGTGGCACTTTAGCATAATTCTTGTCAATGAAGTTCTTAATTTTTTACTTCATCTTGTTGGTGGTTAGCAACAATGATGGCTCTTCAAAGTATGGGTAATTATACAAGGGGTCGTTGGTCTTAAACTTTAACAACTTCCCAAAGACCACCTTCGGAAGAAGTATAAACATTGGATCAATATTGAGCTCTCATGGTGCTCATGTGTATTGTTCCTAGAGCTTTGGGTCCTTAGTCTTAAACTATAAGAACTTCTCCCAAAGACCATCTTTGGTGATGATATGAACATAGGATCAATACTAATGAGCTCTCACGGTGCTCATGTGTATTGTATATTTGTGTCAAATTATTGGGAGAGACCCAGGCTGTGGGTGAACACGATATTCATCATGTTGTGAGGTGAATCCTAAGCCCACCCCAAACATGATGAGTAGATAGAAGATGTATACATAAAGTGGCGTGTGCCAAGGTGGCAAAAATGGCACATGCCCAAATGAAAAGCGCAGGTGCATGAAATGGAAATAGAAACAGCATGGGCAATCATGAAAGACGGGCAGCGAAGTGTTCTGGAAGAATCAAGGGCACCGACAGGGCTCAAGACAACATGAGAAATAATTTAAAAAACAAAGGCAAGAGTAGGTGGCTGATAGTTCCCACCAGAGAGGAGAGCCAATGTGACTGTAGTTGAGTGGGCTCCTAACAGGTCAGTTTGTTTTAAGTTGCAAGCTGGAGGACTTGCATATTTTGAAGTTTGCAAAAAAGCGGAGTAGCATAGTGTGAGAGGAGTTGTTTGCGAATTAGAGCAAAGAGAGAGTTGGATGCTCGAGAATTGCCAAGAGGTATGTCCCTGGGTTCTTGGTGTAGCTTCTCTGTTAGATACATGACCTAGCTCATTTTCTTCTCTTACTAGCTGCTAAAGATGGAAATTTGAAGTTGTTTATCACCGGGATCTATCTGTGGAGGATCTATGAGCTTTATGATGTTATCTTCTATTGTTTAAACCCAGGTCTTAGGGCTGTTGAGACAACAAAGTGTTTTTGTTTATTTGAAGTAGTCAAAGTGTTTGGAAATATAGTCTTTTGTTTCGATATTTTAGTCATAATGAAGATGTTGTTTATTTGAGTTTGTGGAGATAAAGCTCCTGAGTGTGTGAGTCTAATGATTGGGGATCTAATTATGGGCTAGTGCTGACTCAGTTAGTGTCACCTGAGAAGTGGAGATTTTGTGTCAGGTGTGCTGGACATCAGAACAATCAGCTGAAGGTGTATAGAGTTTGCCCTATCTTGTTTGAGTTTGGGAGAAGTGTTTGTGGGTCACAGTTGACAGGCAGAGGAGTCAGCTTTGATAGCAGCTAGGTGGGATAGTGGGTTAAGTGTTGATCCAGAGTTAGCTGTGTGTAGCTGCTTATAAGGCTAGATCCTTGTGTGGTGTGAGTGGTATGAGCATCCAGAGGTGTTGGCGATGCAAAGGAGAGGAAATCTACATCAGTTGTGTTAGCTTAGTTGGTTGGTCGGGTACGATCAGATCTGAAGTAATTGTGTGTCAACTATTCTTAGTAGAGAGCCTATAATGTGATATCACTTTGAGTTCAATGTTGCCTAAGGGCCTATGTGTGTTAGCGACACAGAGGAGAGGAAATTTGCATTAGCCGTGTCAGCTTAGTTGGTTGGTCGGGTACGGTCAAACCTGAAGTAGCTGTGTCAACTGCTGTTAGTAGAGAGCCTATAATGTGATATCCCTTTGAGTTTAGTGTTGCGCCTGAGGAACCTCTGTGTGTGCCAGAAGACAATTGAGGAAAGGTTGGGATTCAATTGAAGCTTTTGAGTCAATCGATTATGCACCACAATTCAATCTACTTCAGTTAGAGGAAGATTAGAGGAGGGTCAACAGACTGACTAGGAAGGTCTTGGGGATGTGTGTGTGAAGTCAGCTGATGCTGGAGGCCAATAGAGGATCCTGGAAGACAGGTTTCTAACTAGGGGCAAGTGGAGGCATTCAAAGTCAGAATCAGGTAGTTCTGAGTCAACTAGGAGTGAATTTAGTCAGCTGTGATCAGGAGAGGCTATTAGGTGAAAGATAAGAGCTTTTGGGAGGACAGCTGGAGAGGAGGCATCTAGACCAAATAGGGAGGTTGGGAGGGTGGTACGAGTTTTTAGAGGTGTCAGTTGGAGGGCTAAGGACATGAGCCAGGTTGATAGATGCCCTTGGAGCTGGGAGGGTGGTACGAGTTTTTAGAGGTGTCAGTTGGAGGGCTAAGGACATGAGCCAGGTTGATAGATGCCCTTGGAGCTGGGAGTCCACCAGTATCCCCCAGTTTTGATCTCACTGTATCTTTTTCTTGTGTGCCTGCTGGTGGTGTAGTAAAGGCCATCACCCAGCCATCACACATCGTTTTGGTACCTTCACTGAGGATTAGAAGGCTTTTATTTAGGGCTTTGGTCATCAGGTTGGAGTCCATTTGTTGATCAACTTAGGGCCAATGGTTGATTTTGGATATGACGTGTTTAGAGGTCAGAAGAATGAGGATGTTTTCCAATTCCTTAGGAGGATTGAATTGGTGGCTTTGAGCAATGACAGAGATGAAGATGCATGTATGTTGAGGATGACAGATTTGTTATTAGAGGATGCAACTAGGGAATGGTTTGAATATATGATACCACGGATGTTGATAGAGGAAGCTAGGATGGTTTGAAGGGAACCTTAAACAGAAAGTATGGGAAACTTGATAGCCCAGAGGACTTGTGGAGAGAACTTTGAAGGCTAAATTAGGGAGAGAGTGAAGATTAGTTTTGGTTGGCAGGCTTGAAGCACTTTGGAGAAAGCTTTTGAAAGCTTTCGGTGAGAATCAGGTGCCACCTGATTTTCTGAAAAAGGACAGGTTCATTGGTGTGTTACATCAGAGCATCAGGGTGAGAGTGGAGTTGAAAGATCTTGACACATATGATAGGGCAGTGAAGATGGCAGTGGAGGAAGAGATTGAGGAAGCAAGAGCTGACAAGGAAGGAGAGAGAAGTAGACAAACGTGTGGTTCCTATGGATATGTATCTAGAGAGAGGAACCTGTATGGAAATTCCAAGGGTAGTGGAACCAAGTAGAGAGCAAAATGGTCTACACCAAGAGGTACAAAGATTGACTGATCAGGTAGGGAATTTGAATATTGTTGTGCTGGGGATTCTAAGAGTTGATTGGAATCAAGAACAACCCCCAAATCAATTTGATGATGTGAATATGGCTAGAGCTATTATGGAAGTGACAGAGTCTTTGGATGGGTTAGATGAGGAATTGGATTTGGATCAAAGTTTGTTTGAGAGTCAGTAGTAGAAGATGCATGCACTGATGCTCATGGAGTCTTTGGGTGGCTATTTTTTATATGCTAACAAAGGAATCATACACTAGTTTAAAGGATACTGATCATTTGTTCTCAGGATGGGGTCTGGAGGAGAATGATATTGTAAAACAGTTATCTGAGTGTGTAATAGAGGAGGCAAGGAATTCAGTGATTGTTGAGGACGATGAATGTGATCGAGTTGAGCTACAAGGTGCTCCTTTTGTGCTTTGTTGATACTTTTTTGGATGATATTGATGCTACTTGTTTTGAAGTGGATGATGGGGATAATGTTGAAGATGTTATTGAGCCCATAGAAGTGGCCTATGTGGATGCCCAGCCAAGTGGTTTGCGATGAGTTGGATGAGAGTGACTGCATGTAGGTTACAGACAATTGGAAACAGACTCAAGGTGAGGATACTGTAAAGAGTGGGCAGAATAATGGTGTCTGGTGCTGGCTTTATTCTGCAGGGATGTTATGGGCTACCACACCTCCCAAGAGAGAACTATACCCATTCACAAATCGGAGGAACCGATAGACAACAACTATCATTGGGTACTTACCAATGCTTTGATCTCACGTCCCTTGAGGCTCCCTAGGCTTGCTTTTGGAAGCTCCACTCCTCCAATCTCCACCTCCACACTGTCACCACACAGAGTCGTTCTCACTACAATGCAAGGCAATCTACCTCTCTCTTCCACACACACATGCATAGAAGAGGAACATGCACTAGAGTACACACACACACTCTCTCTCTCTCTCACACAAGACAAAGCAATAGCTCTCATAGCACAAAGAGGAATTTTGTCCTTTCATTATGAGAAATTGCCTTTTATACAACTGGCCCTTATTCACACTTGAGCGTCCAAAACTTACTAACTAAGGCCTTGGGTGGCCAGTATCTCAAAATGTACAACTTGTATAATGCCGTTACATAACACTTATTAATATCCTCAATTGGAGGAGCATCTTTGTTAATCCAAAATGGGATTAACATCCCCCCTACCTGATGTAGGTTATGTCTTCAAAACCTTTACCTAGGTCAAAAGACTTGGTCATCGAACTCGCGTCTATATAGAAGTTTTGGCAGGATTGAAGCTTTTTAAGGGTTCTTCTCGGAATGCTGAGTGGGACGTCAAGAACCCGATGTGTCAACCATGTCTTCGAACGTTACATGCATGTATCCCGAAAGACACCTTAGGCGATGATAGTAAAGCATGATGCTTCTTTTAGTTGGGCCTTTGTTCGTGTCAAGGCAAAACTTCTCTGCCTCAAATTCATCATGTCTTTCCTTTGGTTGATCAATGAGAACTACGATCAGCTTCATGAATCTCATAGTAGCTACTATATCTAGATCCAAAATTCTGCGCCATGCTCGTATCCATGTGAGCAATTGTTGTCGTTGACTTGTTATATCCTGGAATGTGGATGGCAAGAAGTGGGGGAAGTTGTGGCAGACATGAGAATCTTGTTTCTTTGCCTCGTGGAATCAGTGGGGTTAGGTGCCTTTTCAGTGGCATGAATAAGGGATCCACTCATTGTGTTCGTGGGCAGCACTGGTATTGATAACTATATTCTGGGAGTGTCAGATTCTCCTTACGTCATATGCCAAAATCCGCACCCCTTGGGTGTTTGCACCATTTGCGGAAATAATAGTTGATCATGAATGTGACAATTCTTATCTCCAACATATCAGCCAAGTGCGAATTGGCCAGCTTGGTGTGACGAGCCAAATTATCCCATAATGTCCCTTCTTCTCCCATCAGTAAAATCTCTTCTAATTAATCTCTTCTAATTCTGGCAATGGGGCTCAGAGAGGGTATGGAACATAAGGTTGCCTCCGTGACTCCATGTTTGAGTATGCATTTGACATGATTCTTTTGGTAGGCTCAAATGGTGTGATTTGCACCAACACCTTGAACATGAGTTTCGGTTTCAAGAGTGGGTTGCCTGCACGGATGAAGCCCTCGTACTCTGCAAGCTGACAAAGACTCAAGAATATTTGCACATCAATAAAAAGCTTGGATATCATCTTGAGGGTGATGGTCACATACCTCATCGATCGGCCTTGGTGGAGATAGAGTTGGTGCCGACATCTCCTTGGGGGCAAGATTGTTAGTGGGAAAATCAACGGCGGGGAAGAGAAGCGAGAGAAGATACATTCGGCCTCAGTTCTCTTAGTTGGAGATACATTTGAGACCCTCTCTAGAACTTGGGGGCAGGAGGCTGGGCTTATTAGTTTTCATAAATTCTTGGAGGTCACTTATATCATTGGTGGTTATATTAGGATATTCTATATGCTCTTTATCAAAATTAAAAATCACATTGGTGAGCATAGCCTCCAAATGCTTATAGATATTCAAAAAAGTTTTATAATACCAAAAGGATGATATAATGTGGATTCGAAGAGGTTTAGATGCTGATGGGTATTATATACTTCAGTCTAGCCATGGCTAATAACCCATTGGTAACTTCGTGCAACCACCTCGTTAGCTGGCCGGTGTCATTGGGATATCATCTGGTAGAAACACGTCGAGTTTATCGAGACACTGTCATCTAGGATGCCTAACTGTTTGCAGCACTTGACACCAACTACGAAGGTTTAGCACTATGAGATGTAAGGGGAAAAAGAAAATATTAGCTAGGTCAGTTAGAACTATATCCCCCTGTAGGATTCCCATTATTATGATGGGGTCTACATCCCTTTCTATGTTTTGATGAATTAGGGTTAGGTCAACTAAACTGAGGTCTTCAGTTAAGTTAATTTCATATTAAAGAAAAGAGATGGTTAGTGTAGATAAAAACAATGTTAGAGTTTGAGGAGGGGCCTGAGGAGTTACTAGCAAAACAAACCTATCTCCGAGGCGCATTTGATGAGTTGGCATAATTCATATGGTTGTTTAGTTCGTTGAGATCTTTGTTGGAGGGCAAGTTGGCGTTCTAGATCATGTATTCTGGAGTATTTGGTGCTGAGTAGTGTGGACATGGCTGCTTCTTGCACATCTCGAGCAGCAGCGAGCTCTGCATATCTTCTTGCAGCTTCCTCCCGTGCAATCCTAGAAGCTGTAGCTTGAACATTAGCCTCTTTAAGTTGCCTTTTCTGCTCCTCTACCAAGCTTTGGCTTGTAATAGTCAATTGCTGGTGTACATGCTCAAGCACTTGTTGATGGCTAACCAGTATCTGATCTATTTCCAAGGACTTCACAATGATCACCTCATTGAGGACTTTCAGTTTCTTAACATGTGCTTTGTTCATTTGCTATCTTTCTGTTTGAAGGCTTACCACTCTTTGTTCTACTTTAGCAATGCATGTGCTTCCTCTAGCTACTATGTATATTATGCTTCTCTTTCCTTGGTATATGCCACTTCCTTTTGCATTTGTACCTTGGCTTTTTCTAATCTTGCCTTGAGCTCCTCATTCTCTTTGGTGGTATGTAGTATGGTATTGCTGTGATGAATTTGTTATTGCCTTCCAAGGTCTGCAGCCTTGCTTCCTATTACTCGGCTGCCTTTGAACTCTTTAGGATCACTTCTCTATGTGTGGCATCTACTGCTGCTATCTGCTCCTTAAGCGCTTTCACTAGTTCAATGGACTCCTAGACCTGTTTCCATAGTGCAGCATTCCTGTCATGCATCATGTGAGTGGTAAGAAAAAAGTGACTTCTCCATACCCTTTGCTCTTGGGTCCAAAGATCTACACTTGTGGAGGTTGAGCCTTCTGTTTGGTGCACTAACAGCGTATCGAGGCCTTCCATGATCTCTTTGAGGAATCGATTAGCATCGAGATTATGCAAGAAGGATCCTTCTTCTATTGTGCCCTCAGCTTCCACTCGCCTTCGCTTATTGGGACTTGTAGTCTCATTAGTTCTCTTCCTCTTCTTAGCTTCTTGAGCTTTTGGGTGTGCTGAGGTGTCCTCTTCATTCCTTTTTCTCTCATCCATTTGTGGCACTTATTGTGCTGTTGGAGCCTGTGTTGCACTAATCTCGCCGCAAAGGTGGGCTAATCTGTGAAAGGTTTATGAATACCATTTGAGCAGGGCTGGAAGGTGGTGTTTGCTATGTTGACTCTAGAATTGCTCTTGCTATCAAGCTGATATTCTCTTTATCTTTTTCCTCCTTTTACTCCAGAACCTATTGAGAAGATGTGATGTCATATGCCACCTCTTCTTCCATATGCTGCGTTTCGGATTCTAATTGTTGGAGGCTTCCTCACATCTTTTTACCTTTCTTTGATTTCTTACCACCCTTTAGCTCTTGAATTAGCTCCTTTGTTTCATTTAGGACCCCCTGCCGCCCTACTATAGCTCTTCTGAAATGAGTGTAGAGGGCTCCATGGATCCTTTAATCTGAGGAACCTTAGCCTCCTGAGTGCCTTGGGGAATGGGAAGATTCGATGTATGAGTAAGTACTTTGGTTAGGAGGAGATATGGATTACACACCTTGGATTGGTATGACTTGAGGTAATTCTCCATCTCGCGGTGGATATTCCAAGCACAGTCCTCCTATTTTTCCTCATGGACTTTTGCTATTCAGTTGAGAGGGACCCTATTATACCTGTCCACCATTGGCTTTACTTGCATGAGCATTGACATTGCTCTACAAGCTTTCTCATCTACTTCATCGCTTATACCTGTCCACCATTGGCTTTACTTGCATGAGCATTGACATTGCTCTACAAGCTTTCTCATCTACTTCATCGCTTATACCTGTCCACCATTGGCTTTACTTGCATGAGCATTGACATTTCTCTACAATCTTTCTCATCTACTTCATCGCTTATATTCTCGTATTCCACTCCATTTGAGTTGAAGGAAACCCTCTTCAGCATTTCCTCAATGGGCATCTGATTGATGGTATGGACATGTGTCGATATGGGTGGGGGTAACTGTAGAGATTCCCATATCATTTCCTCAATGATGAGGAACTACTCAGTGGACCCATCCGCCTTTGTGACTGTACCCCTCTTGGTGTTTGTGTCATAAGTCTTTAGAAACTTTGCACATAGTGTTGGGTTGATGGTGCGGGGGAGGATCTCTGCCATTCTACCAAGCCTACCTTTTCCAGCTTGTTCTTGACATTTGTATCTTCTAAGATCTTCAAACACTCTAGGCTATGAGACTGGAACATAATCTTCGTGAGCTATTTGAATGTCTTTGTGGATGATTTTACCTTGGACTATTTGTGCATACGGCCCAAGGTAGGTTAGCTTGGTGCTACATGGTTCTCTCTTCTACTTTTCAGATGGTGACCCTATGGTATTGGCCTGCGGGTTCCCCTTAACCTCTGGTTTGGAAGCAATGGAGGAGGCCATTTGTAACATGTGAAAAGAACATCAGACATTCTGTGTGACTAGTAGGAGCTCGCGGTCCTCTTTTTTTTTTTGGGTATGTGTGTGTTAGTGATATGCATGGATATATGATGGGAAGAGTGTTAGTCTGGTGAGCAATGAATAAAGAAGGGATCTGTGTGAATTAGTGTTTGTCGAGAATTAATCCTAGTCGGTGAAGTAGCACGCCATGAATTGGCCGAGCGTGAAGTAGCTATGCATGAAAGGCTAATCCGTGAGGGTTAGCACGTGAAAGGTTAGTTCATGAAGTGTAAAGACGTGAGGGCTTAAGCCGTGAAAGGCTTAACCCGTGAAGTAGCAAGTGTTAATTCGTGAAAAAGCAGGTTGTGTTGTGATGATTATTAGCGTTCATGGGTAGCCTATGATGTAGGCAATTTGATTTTAGCCATTTACTGTATTTTTCCCAAACCCGAGATTTCTATTTGACTCCATGAAATAGAAGACTGCTATTTCATGGGCCATTCCCTTTATTCATTTATGATGAGATTTGGTGGGTGTGACAAGATGAAAACAAGAATGACAAGAATGACAAGATGAAAATGAGGTGTATGAAAACTAGAAACAGCACAACTGCAGGCAATGTGTGCATAAGCACAAAGACGATTTAATGAAAAAAGAATGAATCTTTTCCCAATGATTTAATGAAAATGAATGAAACCATCGAAAGTATGTGAAGAGCTCTTCCTTGTTTGGGAATCGAAGGTCACAACAAGCAATCAAGTGAAGAAGAACACTGACGACGATGAATACACTCCAGAAGATGATTCAGATGAGGATGCCAAGAAGTAAAGGAAGCCGGTCAATGAAAAATGAAAAAAATGGGAAAAAAGATGTATTTATGATCTAGCCGTTGGCCCCTGGCGGCCATCTTAATTGGGTATACGATGTGTCTACTCGTGATTTATGGAGGTTTTTTTTACTATTTCATGACGTGAACTGGCATGAGTCGGTTCACGATGTGAACCATTTTGAAGTGTTTCACAGCATGAAACAGTCCTGAGCATTTCACGACGTGAACTAGCCTGAATCGGTTCATGATGTGAAACAACTTGTACCCTTATGCATGCAAATATTGATACCCTATTGTTTTCTATATGCTCAAACACTCCAAGGCAATATGTTATGCATTCTGAGGAGTAGAAGTGTACATGTGAAAACGAATGAGCATGTTTCATGGCATGAAAAGAATGGGTACCCCTTTACCTTGCACCTAGTTGTTGGAGTTGGGTACCCCTCGTCATCCTCCTTTCTTTTAGTGCCATGGGAACCAATGTTGTACTTTGGAGCCTGTTGGATATATGTTGTTGCAACTGCTTAAGTTCTGAGAGAACTTTTAATTTTCCCTCCATCCAGTGTGGAGGAGTACATCATTGTATCTTGGTGAACCTGTTTTGCTTCTTGTGCATGTGAGTGCACATCTCTCTTACGCTGGTCCATTTCTTGGTTCAGCTTTTCCTCCTTGGTGGATGAGATTGGCGGTGTCGCTCTCCCTTGATTACTTGGTTGAACTTGTTTCTTTTTCTAGATCAACTTTGGTGCTTCCTTAGTGCTTGATTTAGCTGGGACTTGGTCTTGTTTGTGCTTATGGTGCTTTTTTGTTCTTCTAGAAGTACATGCAAAATTGGGTTTTGTATTTTTTTTTGGTACCCATACCATTTCGTTTCCTTGATAATAGCCCTGTGCTGCTAGTAAGTCTTTTCGGACCCACCACTGTTGAATGCCAAGTTGTGTGCAGGTTTGCTTTGAATATAGTTGCTTGTCCTTGTCTAGCTTTCCTTGTCTCTTGCTTGTAACATGTCTTTTTTTCTTTGTTACATACCCATGAGGCTTTGTCTATCTCATAGTATCCTTACGCTTGAAGCTGGGCCTTTGGAGCCCATAGTTTTTGGCTTGGATACTTTTGCTGCCTTTGCTTTGGTTCTCTTGATGAAGAGGGATAACCTTTTAATGTGGATGCTTGTTCTGTTAAGCCTTCTATTTTTCATGGCATGGGAGATTCCATGTTGCATGCCACTGCCCGTTTCCCATTATTCAATGGACTCCATAATGGCATGGTGATGGTGTCCTTGCCATCATTGAGTTGTGCTTCTCGTTTTGGCGCAAATCTAGGATCGTCTAAGAAGCATTTCCTCTTCCATGGTTCTTGCAGGCATAACAAACACCTTCCTGACCAAGGGATTATTTCTAATTGAGATGTTTATATTCAAAAGTCCTATTGTATGTGTAACAGATGAATGCACACTATGAACCTATGCGTTAGTTGCCTCTAGGGGGCTTTGTTTAAGGCTACCCATGTCTCATAGGAAATCAAGTTATGACTTGACCCCGTATCAATGAGTGCGATGCTTGTCGTGTGACCCTCCTTTGTAGATACCTTTACACACTGAGTTGTGCGCAAGTTCATGTTAATCCCATTTTGGATTAACAAACATGATCCTCAATTGAGGACATTAATAAGTGTCATGAAATGGCACTATAAAAGTTGTACATTATGAGATATTGGCCACCCAAGGCAGCCTAGTAAGTGAGTTTTGGGCGCCAAGTGTGAATAAGGGCCAATTGTATATAAAGCATTTTCTCATAATGTAAAGACACAATCCCCTTTGTGCTATTGAGAGCTCTCCCTTTGTGTCTTGAGAGAGATTGAAGGAGTGAGAGAATTCTAGCATTGTGCCTCTTTCATGCTTGTGTGATTCATGCTTGTGTGAGAGAGTGAGTGATTGCCTTATGCGAAGGTGCGAGAGCGACTCTACGGTGACAGTGTGGAGGTGGAGCTTAGAGTTTGTAGCTTAACAAGCGAGCTTGGAGGCCTCAAGGGACTCAAGATTGAAGCATTGGTATGTACCCTATGACAGTTGTGATCTATTGCTCATTCTTTAGGTGAATGTGTAGAGTTCCCTCTTGGAGGTGTGGTAGCCCATAACATTTTTGGCGCTGCTGTCAGGGAAACACCTTTGTTTCTTCCACATTCTCTTAGAGTTTCAGCTCCCATTGCATAGAATTCATTATTGCCTTTGCATTCTGGTAGTGCATTGTGTGGAAAATGAATGGATAAGATGTGTGTGGTGGTAAGAAATTGTGAGAAATTGGTTGTGATGTTGTGTATGTTTGTGTGGTGGAGTGGTTTTAGGATAAGGCTTCACTATCTGTTCTTGTTAATTTTGATATTCGCATCGTTTTGAAAACACCAACGTGAATGAGCAGGTTGGTGTATGGTTTTCTTTCTTTTTCAAAAAATTCATAAAAATAAAAAACATAAGGGACTATTGACTGTGCCAAGAACTTGCATTTCATTCCTTAGGAGTGGTACAATCAATTTGGTATCAATTGGATAAGTATTATGCACCCAAAATCACAAACTTTCGAGCGAAAAGTTCCACTTGAAAGTGCAGAAAAGTCGTTCACGTCGTGAACCATTTCCTGCAGTTTCACGGTGCAAATCGCTCACAAAATCAGTGCCGCAATTAACGCCAAAAACCATGGGATTACCTTTCTAAAAATAGAAAACCTTATCCTGACACCTCTGACACCACGAAGTCTGCCGAAATTTTTGAGCATGTGAAATTTCAGTAAAGCGTTCACGACATGAACCATTCTGAAGGCGTTCATGGCGTGAAACCCTTACTGGTTCATGGTGTGAACCCTTTTGAAATAGTTCACGGCATGAAACCCTTTCTGGTTCACGACGTGAAACATTCTCTGCAGATTCACGGGTTGGCCAAATCTAACGGCGATTAGACAGACCAAGGCCACAAGGGTCGGTTAAGGAGAGAAGCCTATATCAAGAAGAGGGGATCTAACCCAAAAGGCAAAAATTTTTGAGCACGTGAAAGTGCAGGATACAGTTTACGCAGTGAACCATTTTCTGCAGTTTCACGTCGTGAACCATTCTCTGCAGTTTCATGGCTTCTGAAACAGAGCGATAGAATCAAAAGCAAAATCAAAATTGGGTTGCCAAATAGCTTTTCAAATCATACATACATGCACTTAAGATCTGGAAAACTCATTGGAGACGATCTTACGCCTGACAATAGTGCATCGAATCACCTAGGATTTTCCTATCAAAGAAGTGTGGGATTAGGACATTCCGCAAGCACACACCTGAGTGTTTTAAGAAACTTGACCACCGCTAAAACTAGTAGCGAAGAGTCCATGGAAGAAGGGCTGAGACACGCTGGGTTTGGGGAAGAGGAGAAACCACCCTCCCCAACCAGGTCGAGTGGTATCATTGATATCGCTTGGGGATTTTTCGGTCTCCAAACTAGTCATGATGAAGAAGCGCAATTTGCGGGCATGGATCCGTCAACCAGGGTTGAGAACTCGGTCCACGACAAGAAGTGCCATTCCAAACGTCGAATTCTAGGTTGTCGAATACCGGCATACCCTGAATAAGATGTGACATAGAAAATGCGGCTAGGATGGGCCAAATATTCTTCCCCACCACCGAGGAAGTAGAGTTAGACCTCAAAAGGAGTGAGGTGAAACGACAACTACGAGAATTGAGCTTAAGGAAAAAAGAGCTCGATACTCAAAGGACGAGAGCTGAGCAAAAGGAAACGGGAAGTTTTAACCCATTCTAGTCATCACGAGGGAGAAATTCCAAACTTGGAACCCATAAACGAGGAATCTAGAACCGAGGAAGGGTTTACAACCATAAAAGAAGAGGGTAACCTAGCAAACATGGTAGGCGAAGGAGAGGAACGACTCTACACCAAAAAGGATATTGAGTAGATGATCAATAACCCTACGTTCCTACAAGACATGGAACTCCTGATTCTATAAAGACATACGGAGGCAACTTATGGGGAGTCACTCCAAGGTACCGGTTGGACCATCCCATGGACCCAAAATACCTCTAGAAGAGCCAATACAAGAAGGGGACGAGGTCTAGGAAGGGGGGGAGCAATTCCTCAAAGGTCTAGGATAGATCCAACCATGGACCTTAATGTATCCATAAGGGAAGACCTACAAAATATGGCGATAGAGATGGGTCGGGGGATGGTCAGAGAACTAGGCACTGCTCTAGAATCCCGACCTTCCTAAATGAAACCCCATATCATTTCAAAACTTTTCCAAAATTTCTCTAGGATGGGGATCCTATCCAACATGTAGAGATTTTTGAATCCACATGTGAAACCTGCGGGCTGGTCAGTGATGTGACAATGATACATGCCTTCTCACTGACCTTGGAAGGAAAAGCTCATCAGTGGGGTTCCGAACCCTTAAGCCAGAGGATAAGGTTAACTTCACAAGGCTAGAGAATGTTTTTGTGCCCAGTTTTGCCCAAAGTGGTGACAGATGGAGCCCTGTGGCATAATTACATAATATCAAACAAAAGGAAGATGAGTCGATGAGAGACTATGTCTCTCGTCTAAAGCACTTAAATTTGAGGTGCAAACTTCGGGAAAGGTTAACTGATGATCAGTTGTTGCCTTGTTTCCAGAGGGGGATTAGAGACCATAAAATGCAATTTCTGAATTCGGGCATGGATCTAGTTGATTGACCTTGCTGGTCCTCAACGGATGAGTCCATGGCTCTTTTATATGGATCTGTTGGTTGATCTTGCTGATCTTCAACGGAGATCCCATTTTTGATATATGAATATATTACCGAACTATGAGCTAAGAACTATCGAAAAGGCCCCTGAGTGGATAGGTGGTGAGCATTCTAGTTACCAATGATGCCATAGGTACAGCGATGAAGGAATGATTGGAAATAAGGATTCAACCAGAGATTTTGAGGATTATGATCAGTGACACAAGGATTTCATTAAATGATTGTTTTTAAAGATAGATGATGCTGAAAAAAAAAAGGCAATTTCATATTGGGTGTGTAAGTCGTGTGACTAGTTTTAAGTTTGCATGAATATCCGGCTAGGGGGCCTGGGAACTCTTTTCCCTGGTACTCGGGACAAAACCTAACCTAATTTTTAATTGGATCCCATCACTACAGTGGTTGGGCGGTTACCCAAGGGACTTAGGACTGATGGATCCCTAAAATGAGACTCAAATTTCTGTTGGTACGATAGATGAAGTAAATTTTGGATAAAAATTGTTCTATGGAAAAGAATCAACGGTTGTGCCTCTCAATGAGGAAAAAAGCGTTGGTCTCTATGATCCAAGTGCAATCTTTCCCTTGATCTGACTATGGAACTTACGGGTTCGATCAGATCAGTTCAGTTAGTTAAGGCTTTTAACTATGTTAGAGAAAAGTTATCCTGGAGGAATCGCCCGTGCTTTCTGAGCAAGGGAAGTTTTTTCGGGTTCGGTTTTGGAAGAACCGATAGATTAGTCTCTTGTCAGGATATCCATGGGCAAGGCCCTGAGTGTGGGACCCTGCCCCACACAGGAAGTGCTACTTCCGCTACTAGCACCCTTGAATTTGTTGCACGGTGGGGGACAGGGATCTCACAGTTGACATCAGAGCAATTTGGCTAAAGTGGATCAACCGAGAAGCCAAAAATGTCATAAATTTATGAAGTAGCAGTGAAAGGTTGGAATTGTGTGATGAAACTCATACAAGTTGATATTCAGAATGAAATTCCTAAATTGATAATTGGGTCTTGAGATGGAAGTACTGCAATTATATGGAATCCCTGACCTGCTTGAGGCCTAGACATGATGGTATTTACCTTATAGTTCCAAGGACCGTGACTACCCGTATATACCGAGGGTATAACTGCAGCTCTTTACTAACAGATTATATACGAGTAAATCTAAGATCTTGAAATTATAAGCTAAAAGACTATCCAAATGATGAATTCGAATGTGGTTGATATGATTTTAAAGTTCTGGTTAAGAACTGATGAGTTGATTTGGATTCTGATTGAAAAATGATGATTCCTGAATTTTGGTTGAAATGTAATAAGCTGAGCAAAAACCTCAATGAGGATGAATGGGAAGAGTCCCTGTGATGATATTCATAACTGGAATGACGATAATGACCAGCAAATCACTATGAGATTAGTGGATTGTGCTGACAGATTGCTGTTGTTAACTCTTGACCGAGTGGATCAAGTTAAGGGATGACAAATTAAAAATCTATAAAATTGAAATTCCCCATGAAGGACTGTTCAGATGGAAATTTCAGTCTAATAGAACATTATTGTGTTAAAGATATGAACAAATTGTTATCTGATAATGCGAGTATCTTTATCCCACGATTCTATGAGGAGCTGACCTATCTAAAGAACCCCAGAATCAGATGAACCAAAAATCGGATTTGAATCATAAATAAAAGGAACTTAACAAGATTTTTTGTATTGATAAGAACATGGATCGAGGTCGTCATGGTAGAAATGATAACCCCCAACTCGATGAGGAAGAGCTCAACTTGGATGTTCGTAAATTTCTTCAGTTCGCAGCCTGGACCTTTCAAGGGTGAAGGGAAAAACTTGGGCGAGGCTGTGGAGAAGTGGATCGAAGCAATGGACGAGTACTTTGATGTCACCGGTCGGGTACAACTGAGAAGAGCAAAATGGCTCTTGCAAGGCTGAAGATAGTAGAAACAGCCAGAGTGGCATGGAGAAACCACTACAAGATAAACCGTCTAGATCGGAATACCCAGACATGGATGATCTCAAAATTTACCTAAGTATGAGGTTCTGTCCTCCTGGCTTTTTGGAAACAAAGATGAACGAATTCTTAGAGCTAACCCAAGGGAGTAGAACTATTGAAGTATATCACCAAAAGCGTTTGCTCTCCTCTTTAAATACTTGCCACCACCGCTGATTCTGATGAAGAACAGCTAATGGGCAGGTTCATTCGGGGACTGAACGAACCTTTGAATATTTTGGTGAAGAACGCCAAGCTAGTTTCCATGGCCGAAGCAGTACGGATGGCGAAGGATTTCTCCAAGGCCTTTGATGTTAAGGTCCCACCAAAGCCAGAACCATCACCTTTCAAAAGCTTTTTAGTTCCAGAAGGTGATTCCAACCTTCCACCGCCTAAGAGATATCAGGGAAGCCCAGGATATGGGAAGTTCTAGAATGGAAGAGATGTCCTTTTCTCGAAACTCAATCCCCTGGAATTCAACTTCAGAAGTTCCACCCTTGAACAAGGGAGTGAAATGCTATAACTGTCAAGGAATTGGACATCGTAGTATGGATTGTCCAACTTCTTTTGGATCAAGGTTTTCAGGGCAGGGAAATCAGGGATCAAGATTCCAGACTCCAGCCCCTTCCTTCCAGAGTAATCAGGTTTCTATCCGCCAAAATCAGGGAAATTTTAGAGGTAGACCCTCTAACCAACCTGCAGTTTCAATCCAAAGTAATGCAAGACCTCTGCGTCAGAATAGGGGAAGTCAAAGAGAGTTGTTCCCAAATCGGCCGTCCACTAACACTGGAAGTGATTGAAGAAGAAGAAGATGATGAAAGAGATCATACTCCACCTGTGAGATGAGGACATCTGGCATTTTTTTAAGTGGGGTAGGATGTAAGATTCCTCCCCCAGCCCCTCAAGATATCCAATCTCTCCCCCTGTAATCATTCCCCTTGTCAGAATATTAACAGATCTTGTTTCTACCTATTTTAGCTTAGAGAGAGAAAATATTCTAGAGAGAGATTATTCAATTTTTAGATATTTTTGGATGAAAAATATCTCTTCTTATTAAAATAAATTCTCCTGAAACAGAAGTTCAAAAAGGATTTCAGAAGGTGCATTAGAAATAAATTATAATCTGTTAAAAAAGCCTTAGCCTAAGGGTCCAGATTTTTTGAAAATTTTAGATTAAGGTTCTGGGTGAGGGACCAATTAGATTAATCCAAATGTAGGGAGAGAAGATAAATTGAAGAAATAAAAAAAATCCCCCCAAAAATGAGTAAATACTCACATAAGATGAAGAGTTGACTAAGGACAAGGTTATTAGTTAAAAAGAAGAGATATTTAGAGCAAATGATGCATTTTTGACACCTCGGTGGGGGAATTCCCCTCATGAAGGAGGTGCCTATTTCACATATGTGGATGAGTTTTAAACTCACAAATAATGAAATATTTTCATTTCTCCTCTCTCCTGTTTCAACTAGAACCAAAAAGTAAGCTAAACTGACCTAAAAATGGTCAAAAAGTGACCAAACTGATCTGAAAAATTCTAGAATCAGTTTGCTTGGTTAGAGGCTCACTTTTTCCTATAAATAGAAGCCTCCCCCTTTGTAAAATCTTAATAGAGTTTTTTGCACTGTTACTCTACTCCACCCTAGAGCCAAAAACATTGAATTCATTAATAATTCACTTATTTTTAACTATTTCCTCTACAAAGAATTGGTGGCCACTCTTGATCCAAGCAAGAGTAGAACCCTCAATCCCTCAAGCCAAAGGATAGCTCACAAAACTCCATGTAAGTTAGAAATTCTACTTTTTTCTAATTCTATTCTATAGTTTTATGATTTCTTGCTTCTTTTAAACTGAAAGTGGATGTTATGCCTTGATGGAAAGGCTTCCCCCTTTTCTTCATTGAATTTAGCCCTTCTTTATCCAAGATGTGTAATTAAATAAATAGAGTTAAACTTTTCGTATTGTTTTCTCTTAAAAAATGGGAATTAATAAAATTAGAGTACTAAATTCATCTTGGGGTAAATTCTAAGTAGATTTAGAATGTAAAAATTTAGAAATGGTCAGCCATACAAAGGAGGTTATGGCAAAATTTTCTTAAATTTTGTGGAAATAAGTTTTATCTTTATGTTATTCAAAAAGAGTAATCACCTCCGTTTGTGTATTCTAAAAGTGTTATTTTCATTCTATGCATAGAAAGATGCATATTGGAAATATTTTTATTATAAAAGCGTTATTTTCATTAGAATTAATTTCTATGCATAGAAAGATGCATATTGGACATATTTTTATTATAAAAGTGTTACTTTCACCAATATTGATTTTTATGCATAAAGTGATGCATAAAAGAATTTTTTTATTATAAAAGTGTTACTTTCACCAATATTGATTTTTATGCATAAAGTGATGCATAAAAGAATTTTTATTATTATAAAAGTATTACTTTCATCAAAATTAATTTTATGCATAGAAAGATGCATAAAGAATTTATTTTTATTCCAAAAGTGTTATTCTCATTAATTTTGATTTTATGCATAGAAAGATGCATAAAGGAATTTATTTTTTATTTCAAAAGAGTTATTCTCATTAACTTTGATTTTATGCATAGAAAGATGCATAAAGGAATTTATTTTTAATTCAAAAGAGTTATTCTCATTAATTTTGATTTTATACATAGAGAGATGCATAAAGAAATTTATTTTTATTTCAAAAGAGTTATTCTCATTAATTTTGATTTTATGCATAGAAAGATGCATAAAGGAATTTATTTTTATTTCGAAAAGTGTTATTTTCATTAAAATTGATTTTATGCATAGAAAGATGCATAAAGGTTTTATTTTTATTTCGAAAGTGTTATTTTCCTTCAAATTGAATTTATGCATAAATAGATGTATAAAAGGATTTTTATAAAAGTGTTATTCCCCCACTGAAGTTGATTTTTATAAAAGAATGAATGGATGGATAGATGTGATGTGAATCAGATAAATGTGAATGAATGGATGGATAGATGTGAAGTGAATCAGATAAATGTGAATGAATGGATGGATAGATGTGATGTGAATCAGATAAATGTAAATGAATGGATGGATGGATGTGATGTGAATCAGATAAATGTGAATGAATGGATGGATGGATGTGATGTGAATAGATGTGATGAGATGTCATGTGAATTAGGATGTAAATGAATGATATGGGACGGATGTGGATGTATGTGAAAGAATGGATGTGGATGTATGTGAAAGAATGGATGTGAATGTATGTGAAGAATGAAAGTGGATGTATGTGAAAGAATGGATGTGGATGTATGTATGTGAAAGGATGGATGTGGATGTATGTGAAAGGATAGATGTGGATGTGTAAGTGATAAGTATGGATGTGGATGTATCGATGTATGGATGTGGATGTGTAAGTGATAAGTATGGATGTGGATGTATGTGGAAGAATATATGTGGAGTGAATGTGATGAATATGAACGAGAATAGAGACGATGAGATGTGATGTAAATTGGATAGATATGAATGATAAGGGATGTGAATGAATGATATGGGATGTGAATGAATGTGATAGGTTGTGAATTGGGATGTGAATGAATGATAAGATGTGAATGAATGATATGGGATGTGCGGGACATTTTTTTTGGCAAGCATTTTCGAGTGAGCGTTTTTTGGGAATCGGGCGAGCGGATTCCAAAAAGATTCCCTCCTTCCCCAAGATAGAGAGGGCCTACAATTGAGGTTATTGGTTTCAACTAAGAATAAAACCTAGTTTTTTAATATACATCCTCCAATTACATAAATTCCAACCCCCCTCCACATGAAGAGAGAGGGGTGAAGCAAGTTAGAGAGAGCAACATGACATAATTACTTCGGCGGGAGTGAACACATAAACACATGTCAACATCACATCCTTTACATTGGGGTTATTGGTTCAAACTGAAAATAAAACTAAGTTCATTCACATACACCTTTCAAATATAGAAATGCGAAAACCATTATCACATCCTTTACATTGGGGTTATTGGTTCAAACCGAAAATAAAACCAAGTTTATTAACGTACACCTTCCAAATACAGAAATGCAAAAACCAACATCTTTGTGAATGAATGTGATGTGGTCTGAATATGATGTGATGTGGTCTGAATGAGATGTGATGTGAGTGAATGTGATGTGGTTTGAATAAAGTGAATGTGATGTGGTCTAAATAAGATGTGATGTGAGTGAATGTGATGTGGTCTGAATGAGATGTGACGTGAGTGAATGTGATGTGGTCTCAACGAGATGTGATGTGAGTGAATGTGATATGGTCTAAATGGATGAGATGTGAATGAATGTGATGTGATGAGATGTGGATATGGGTAAATGTGAGTGGATGTGATCTGATGTGGATATGGGTAAATGTGAGTGGATGTGATCTGATGTGGATATGGGTAAATGCGAATGGATCTGATTTGATGTGGATATGGGTAAATGCGAGTGGATGTGATCTGATGTGGATATGGGTAAATGCGAGTGGATGAGATCTGATGAGTGGATGAGATCTGATGAGGATATGGGTATGATGAGGATATTTGAGGAAAGAAGTGATGAGATGAAAAATGATGTGATTAGATAAGAATGGGAATTTATGTGAAATGAATATGGATTAAGTAATGTTGATTAATGTGGAAAGACGAGAGTTCGTTATAGAAATTATATTTATGACCTGTTTTTAAATGACTTTTTTATGTCAAGAATGCTGGGGAAGCATTTTGACCATCTTGTAAATGAGGTCGTGGAGACCTAATTGATAAAGTTGCAATAGCTGACGGAGAGTCAATGGAGGACATCTCACGTAGCAAGGTCCGGCCGAGGTCTTGACTAGCCTCGGTTTGATTTAAATGGTGAGCTTCCGGTACGGTGGATGAGGGACCAAGGAAGCGGCCTATGAGTGAAGCGCTAGGATCCTAGAGGGTGACCTGCGAAGGATCCTAGAGGGTGCTGACCATATGGTGCTCGGGCTCTGGGGGTCACCGAAGATACCCACAAGTACATCAGGGAAGATATTGAATAGGGAGTAAGAGATGTTTTCTGAATTCGGGCATGGATCTGGTTGATCCCTCATACCATTGGGAGGATAATGAGGTTCGTCGATCGAGGCGAGTGATTGTGATGCTATCTAGCTTTGTAGTGTGGTGAATAAGCCCACCCTAGCACATAGACATCCCTCTGAGGGGGCGAGAGGATTGAGCGACGGAGCCTGAGGGGGCGACATGCTGGCGTATGCTTTGCTTTATGTGGAGCAATGTGGTTGAGAAGGATCTTAGGAGACATGGGTATTTCTCAAAAGGGAGTGACAATGTTGGTGTGCAACAAAATCAAAGTTGGAGTGACAATGTTGTTGGTGTGACAAAATAAAGTTGGAGTGACAATGTTGTTGGTGTGACAAAATCAAAGTTGCATGGTGATTGCCAAGAACCCGGTGTTTCATGATCACATGAAGCACACTGAGATACAATATCACTATGTGCATGAGCTTATTATGGATGGAGAGGTGAAGCTTATCTATTGCCTATTGTTTATTGCCTGATGTCTATTGCCTGACAACAGAGAATTATGTAGAGATTTTCACAAAGGCTCTAGGAAGAGATTTGCTTGAGCACCATCTTCATCGACTTAGCATTTTGGGACCGAAAAGGTTTTAGGGGGGGTGCTAGAAAAGCATTTGCTTAGTGCTTTACCTGCATGTTATTTACGGGTGATGGATGTGCTCTATTTTGTAAGGCCCCCTTTATGAGAATTAGCTTTGTCGTGAGCACACTTGGGTTCCCATCAGTTTCCAAGCATAGACATTGCAACAAGTTGGCCAGATGGCTTATGTAGACTTGGCACTTTGACAAGTAGGATGCATGCTTGTGCAGGCTAAGAGAGCATACTAGCAAGTGCTAGGGCCAACAAATCAAGGCACATTGTTCTTGGGTTTATGGGGCTTGTTTGAGGGTCCATATGATCTTAGGTGGGGTCGTGGGAGCTACACTAAGTCTCGAAATCTCTATGGGACTAAGTTATAAACTAATATGGTCCCAGTCAAATGATATGGTCAGTTGGTCATTTTGGACCAATTGTGGCCAATGGCCAACCTATGTTCATGCCAACCCTAGGTACTATATATAGACTAGTTTGGCACCCTTAGTTCATCGTGTTCAAGCACTTTTGTAAGTAAGACATCCAATGTCCTATAGTTTATCTAAATTTCCATCAAAGCTCCCTACCCGGAGGACATGGATGGGTGGAAGCCATCAGTTTTTAATGTTTCATCAGTTTGCAAGCAGTTATATAGTTTACTCTCCACTTCTTCTTGTAATTTAGTGCTTTGTATTGTGTTGATCCTGCTTCCGCTATAGTGTATTCTTGCACCACTTTTGTTGTTACCAAATATTCAAATGCATGCATTTCCAACACCATAGAGCATAAAAAGTACTTGCCAAATCACCTTTGAATATATTCCATATGACCTCCTTTTCCACACACCATAGAGCATAAAAAGTACTTGCCAAAGCACCTTTGAATATGTTCCATATGATCTCCTTTTCCACACACCATAGAGCATAAAAAGTACTTGCCAAAGCACCTTTGAATATGTTCCATATGATCTCCTTTTCCACATATACATCTCATGTAGCTTCATGTAGCTTCATGTACACATTCCATTGGTAACCATTAGCCATATACATCTCATGTAGCTTCATGTACACATTCCATTGGTAACCATTAGCCATATGTCAGGCATTTTTCTGAGAGGTGTTTTGGGCTTGTGTACATATGGATGCATGGCATGTGTGAAGAGTTTGGCTTTGAATGCGTTGCCAGGTGTACAGGGTGGATGGTTTTGTTTTGGGCTTGTTGCAGGCCTGTCCGGAGTAAGGTCCGCTAGAGGTGGTATCAGCTACTTGGTAGCTCTGGATGTGTACGCATCCCCAAAGAAATGAGTGGGCATTGCTGGTTGTATTTGAAGGTGTGGAAGCATGGAGGGCAATTGAATATTGATGTGGCTAAGGTTGCATTTAATTTGGTGTGAAAGCATTGGGATGGCCATCTTCTAGGCCTTAAATAAAAATAAAAATAATGATCAACGTGGCCAGCCAGTAAGACCACGTGGAGGTTAGAGTTGCACCCAACACTGCTGCCAGCGCAATGGCCAGCACGTGAAAGGAAGACGCGAGAAGTTGGAGAGTCGGCGGGTGATGCGCAGCTGTAGACTAAAAGAGAAGTGGCCGCCTTGTTTGTTTTGGTTCTCCCTTGTGGTGGTAACGCTGCGTGGAGGTGCAAGGGGCCCGTTCGTGTTGGTGTGCAGGGACAGAGAGTCGCTTGGGAGTGGAAGCCTTGGAGCTGTGGTTGGCGATACCTATGAGACAGAGGAAGTGGCTGATGGCTGACAGGCTGGCGACTTGCAGAAAGGCCGCCTAGGAGAAACTAGGAGTTCAAGGGACACACAAGGGCGTTGAAGGTGCTGCAGTTGCAGAAAGCGCCCGTGTGGTCTGGTGAGGTTGGCGTGGATGCGCCTTGGTCATAGAGAGAGAAGAAGGCGAAGGGGAGCCGCCTTGGGTACGAGAAGCGGTGGCTGGTGATACTGCGAGGACAGAGCGGAGAGCAGGTAGCGCAACAGCTGACTAGCGCAAGAGGGCGCCACAGATGCCAAAGTGTGGTCGAGCTGCTGGTGGCTCTTGAGGTGGTGGTCGTCTGCTCTACTGCAGAGCGGAGAGCAGAGGCATGGTGAGAGACCAGAGGGAGCTGGTGATAGCAAAGGAGGGGAGCCGACGGGCTGGTGGTTCGCTATTGGAGCGGGGGCCTTTGGGTGTGCAGGCAGAGCTGGCGATGGATTAAAGGAGGCCGCCTTTGAAGTGGCTTGGGCTAGGTGAAGCCGATGTGGAAGCATAGGTAGGTGCTGAAGACAGGGTGGCAAAGAGGGAACAGTGAAGAGGGCATGTGTGGCCATAAAAAGGATCGTGCAGAGGCTGGTGGGGCTGATAGCACGTCGAAGAGAAGGGGTTCAAAGAGCAGGTGGTGCCTGGGTTTGAAGTGGCTGGCAGAGGATCAGCACTGAGAGAGAGATGTTTGGGTAGCTGCTACTGGCGACACACACAGAAGTGATGGGCTGGAGAGAGAGTTGAGGGTTACTTGGTGGGGCGCCTTCTGAAGAGTAAGTGGCCGGGTTCTTTCTGGTGTGGTTGGTATAGCATGCAGGCGAGAGGTTCGCGGTGATTGAGGATGTGGTGTATCCTAGTGTTGATGTATTCGTGGCTGGGAGGCTTGGTCGTCAGACGCAAGGTTGCAATTCCTGAGGTGGTGTGGCGTGGTCGAATTCCCTTGGCAGTAAATCCAGGCCTGAGTGTGTGTAAGTTGTGTGGGTAAGGCTTCTGTGTCGGGAGAAGCTTGTATGAAGTGTTGTGACTAGGAATATATTGCTAGGTGTTTGCTTTGTCTATGGTGCCCCTGTTTTGTGCTGTCTTTTTGGCGTGGGTGGGTGGTGAAGTGTGAGAAGTGTTCCAACCTGTGCTGGTGGTGCCCCCGTTCGTGGTGTTTTATCAAAGTTTGGGAGGTGAAGGGCTATAGAGGCGTGGTTCTTTTTTCTTATTTTCACCTCACATCCTTTCTGGTGCCCCACTAAGGAGAGCTCTGGTGTTGTTCTTTGCCTAGAAGGGTGTATGTTCCACTGAGGAGAGCTCAAGGATTGTTACAGGTTTTCATGATGTGGTCTTATCTAGAATTTCATGGCAGGAAGGGTGAAGATGTGGTTGATTTTTTGGAGCAAATGGAGTTGGCATGCATTAGCAATCATGTTACAGATGAAGAGCAGGTTTTGAGGCTAGTAAAGATTTTCTTGAAAGGAGATGCCCAAAGCTGGCTTAAAGATTTTGAAGCACAGGGTGCGGCATATGAGCTACATGGTGTTTTGACCTTAGACAGGTTAAAAGAAGGCCTTTTGGAGCATTTTCAACAGCAAGCGGAGGATCCTAGTGTGCTTTGGCAGGAGTTGAGCATCTTAAAGCAGGTCCATGGGCAATCACTGGATGATTTTGTGAAGGTATTTACATGTTTATGGGGTAAGTGGTGTATGACATTGAAGCAGGAAGTTCCTCTTATGTTTTTGAAGAAGAGCTTGTTTATTGATGGTTTGTTACCCCATTTGAAGGTCAGGGTTGAGTTAAAGAATCCCAAGTCATTTGATGATGCAGTTAGGGTTAGGGAAAAGGAAGGCAATATTTTGAAGCAGATGGAGATGGGTATTTATTCGTATGAAGGTATTGTGTCTGCAAGGGATATGCATGTAAATTTGGTTGAGATGGATAAGAGTCCTATGCAAAGTTTGATTAGACAGGAACCTCAAAGGCCTATACAAGTGCAACAGGGGATGTTCTATATGCCTTCTGATTTTTTTCCAAAGTCTTTAAAGCAGGTGAAAGAGCAAAGTGAAGATGTGTGTTTGATGAATGATACGGATGTAGCTAAGGTTTTCCCTATTGATGTTGCGATTGAAACTAAGGATGTGCATGTTGAAAAGCAGGATGAGGAATCTAGGTCAAGGTTTGAGACTTTTGCAGATGAGGATTTGCCAATGGATTCTTCTTTGGATTGGGACGTCATAGCTGTACATGACAGTGATTTGGAATGCTCTATTGGAGATCATTTGCATTTGGATCTGGATGACATGCATGCACATGGAAGCAAAGAGGATGATGTCTTGGGTTTGGCTGATGATAAGAAAGAAGAGGAGCTGGATACAGAATGCTTTGAGGATGATTCTTTGCCAGATTCTACAAGGGAGGAGGATGGGGTAGAGACTTCTGATGAAGTGAAGATGATTTGCAATGCGGATGTGGAGAGCATGGAGGAAGATTCTATTATTATGGATTTCCTTGGACAGCTTGATGGTGATATGGTACCTGCGATGAATGAAGTGGATGTTTTTCCATTTGATGCATTATGTGCTGGGGAGTCTTTGGACAATGATACCAGGGGGGTTGGCAACATTCAAGAAGATATGCATGTAGATTTGGCTAATAAAGAGCATTGTGAGGTGAGTATTATGCCTGAGGATGATATCTGGGAAGTTGCTAGCCTTGATGAACAGGAGCCAGAGATGGAGATGGATGCAGATATGGTTGAGAGTGTAACTAAGGCTTCTTTGCGTGTTGCTGAAATGCTAAAAGCAAAGTGCATGGATGACAAGGGTTCTGAACCAGTTGAGCTGTATGGTTGTGAAGAGATGCCTGAATTACAAGAGCTGGAAGTGCTTGTGGACACTGCTATTGGAAAGGATCTAGATTTTTGTGTGCATAAAGGTCAAAATGTTGGAACCTGGCCTTCACAGGTGTTGATGAATTGGATGCCTAATGTTGCAATGCCACAGATTTTGAAGACGAGGAGGTTTGTTGTGGGTGAAGTGGACGAAAATGGTTTTGTGGCTCATATGGTTGATGTTTGGTATGTAGTGATACAACTATTGTTTTTCATAGATATTGGGGAATGGGATGGTGAGTTACAGATGTTTCCTTTTGATCCTGGTGGATAGCTATTGGACTTTTGCTTTTTGCTGCTGAGCATGAATGCTCTAGCAGATGGGGGGGTTGGCAAAGTACGTCAAGCATTTTTCTGAGAGGTGTTTTGGGCTTGTGTACATATGGATGCATGGCATGTGTGAAGAGTTTGGCTTTGAATGCGTTGCCAGGTGTACAGGGTGGATGGTTTTGTTTTGGGCCTGTCCGGAGTAAGGTCTGCTGGAGGTGGTATCAGCTACTGGTAGCTCTGGATGTGTACGCGTCCCCAAAGAAATGAGTGGGCATTGCTGGTTGTAGTTGAAGGTGTGGAAGCATGGAGGGCAATTGAATATTGATGTGGCTAAGGTTGCATTTAATTTGGTGTGAAAGCATTGGGATGGCCATCTTCTAGGCCTTAAATAAAAATAAAAATAATGATCAACGTGGCTAGCCAATAAGACCACGTGGAGGTTAGAGTTGCAGCCAACACTGCTGCCAGCGCAACGGGCCCAGCACGTGAAAGGAAGACGCGAGAAGTTGGAGAGTCGGCGGGTGATGCGCAGCGGCAGACTAAAAGAGAAGTGGCCGCCTTGTTTGTTTTGGTTCTCGGGCGCAGCCCGCAGGCATATGCTGTGAGGAAGCCGCCTTGTAGTGGTAACGCTGCGTGGAGGCGCAAGGGGCCCGTTCGTGTTGGTGTGCAGGGACAGAGAGTCGCTTGGGAGTGGAAGCCTTAGAGCTATGGTTGGCGATACCTGTGATGACAGAGGAAGCGGCTGATGGCTGACAGGCTGGCGACTTGCAGAAAGGCCGCCTAGGAGAAACTAGGAGTTCAAGGGACACACAAGGGCGTTGAAGGTGCTGCAATTGCAGAAGGCGCCCGTGTGGGTTGGTGAGGTTGGCGTAGATGCGCCCTGGTCATAGAGAGAGAAGAAGGCAAAGGGGAGCCGCCTTGGGTACGAGAAGCAGTGGCTGGTGATACTGCGGGGACAGAGCGGAGAGCAGGTAGCACAGTAGCTAGCGCAAGAGGGCGCCGGATGCCAGAGTGTGGTCGAGCAGCTGCTCTGCTGGTGGCTCTTGAGGTGGTGGTTGTCTGTAGAGAGCGGAGAGCAGAGGCGTGGTGAGAGACCAGAGGGAGCTGGTGATAGCAAAGGAGGGGAGCCGACGGGCTGGTGGTTCTCTGTTGGAGCTGGGGGCCTTTGGGTGTGCAGGCAGAGCTGGCGATGGATTAAAGGAGGCCGCCTTTGAAGTGGCTTGGGCTAGGTGAAGCCGGATGTGGAAGCACAGGTAGGTGCTGAAGACAGGGTGGCAAAGAGGGAACAGTGAAGAGGGCACATGTGGCCGTAAAAAGGATCGTGCAGAGGCTGGTAGGGCTGATAGCACGTCGAAGAGAAGGGGTTCAAAGAGCAGGTGGTGCTTGGGTTTGAAGTGGCTGGCAGGAGGATCAGCACTGAGAGAGAGATGTTTGGGTAGCTACTGCTGGCAACACACACAGAAGTGATGGGCTGCAGAGAGAGTTGAGGGTTGGCTGGTGGGGCGCCTTCTGAAGAGTAAGTGGCCGGGTTCTTTCTGGTGGGGCGCCTTCTGAAGAGTAAGTGGCCGGGTTCTTTCTGGTGGGGCGCCTTCTGAAGAGTAAGTGGCCGGGTTCTTTTTGGTGTGGTTGGTACAGCATGCAGGCGAGAGGTTCGTGGTGTATCCTAGGCGAGTGACAGGTTAAAGTGTTGATGTGTTCGTGGCTGGGAGGCTTGGTCGTCAGACGCAAAGTTACAACTCCTGAGGTGGTGTGGCCGTGGTCGAATTCCCTTGGCAGTAAATCCAGGCCTGAGTGTGTGTAAGTTGTGTGGGTAAGGCTTCTGTGTGGGGAGAAGCTTGTATGAAGTGTTGTGACTGGGAATATATTGTTGGGTGTTTGCTTTGTCTATGGTGCCCCTGTTTTGTGCTGTCTTTCTGGCATGGGTGGGTGGTGAAGTGAGAAGTGTTCCAGTCTGTGGGGCTGGTGGTGCCCCCGTTCGTGGTGTTTTATCAAAGTTTGGGAGGTGAAGGGCTATAGAGGCGTGGTTCTTTTTTCTTGTTTTCACCTCACACCATACATATGATCCTTTTATTCCATTGCCATGTGTTTGATCAATGTAAATTAACTCTTTCTACAATCCACACCACATGATACCTAATCCTCCAACTAGTAGCTTTTCCAAGGCACTCAGTGGTGGCAGCAGAATTCAAGAACACTCTCTCCCTTAACCCCTTCTTCCTCAGCTACTCCTCAAAAACAAGCTAGAGTCTACAAACTTGAATTGCAAATTAATAAAAACTTGTAATAGTGATATTGATTCCACTTTACATAATTCAAGAAGACTCTCTCCCTTGACCCCTTCTTCCTCGGCTACTCCTCACAAATAAGCTAGATTCTATAAACTTGAATTGCAAGTTGATAGAAACTTGTAATAGTGAGATTGATGCCACTTTATAAGTGCTTATACATTCCACTTATGTTAGCATGGACTCATGCTATAGCACTCTAATCACCATTACATCACCATCAACTCCAATCTTTGATCTTCATCATCATAGATCTCGCATGCCTCTTACCATAAACTCCAATCTTTGCATTTTCACCCCATAAGATCTTGCATGCCTCTTACCAAGGCTTATAAGACAACAAAGATATGTTCAAATGCACCAAAACCTTATGAATCTTCATTTAATGTTTGCAAAAACATACCAATGCTATGGATTTGGCTAATGCATTGAGATTACATTCATAATATGAAATCACTTGCTTCCCATACTATTGACACTATTTTTTGCAAGATTATTCCAATTACATGACATTCCATGCATGTAGAGGCCACTAGTTGCAAAATCCCTTTTTTTACATAACCTAGAATTAGTGTTAATCATTTATGGACAATAACCACGTATCCTTGCAAGAAATGATGAAAAGCCCTTATAACTGCTTAGAGAAAGTGAGAAATTGTTGCAAAATGGCTTTAAAGAAAGCCTCGTATGCAAATAGAAGCCCCATGCCAATGCTTGAGTTTATGCAAGATCTTGATTATTTTTGCAAAATTACCTTCTTAATGTTTGCATTCAAACTCCATAACTTATCCAAGAAATCTTGAAAATGAGCAAGAAAGAGGGAAATCTTGGTAAGATCTCATGGCAAAGACTCCAAATGCTTCCCAATGCTTGCGAATGTCTACATTGGCAGGTTTGCAAGTAATAGAGAAGAAAACTTGATCAAGAAACCTTCATACCTTCAAAATAGCTCACCAATAAACTAATTCAAGCCCTATGTAAGCCTTCTCCACGCTTATGACCATTTTGTGCAAGAAGAACATGCTACCGCCTTAGATGTGTCTTATCGGCCAAGCTAGCTAGCTGCTATTGTGTTTTGCACCACTTTTCCATGATGAGAAAGTGAGAAATTGTTGCAAAATGGCTTTAAAGAAAGCCTCGTATGCAAATAGAAGCCCCATGCCAATGCTTGAGTTTATGCAAGATCTTGATTATTTTTGCAAAATTACCTTCTTAATGCTTGCATTCAAACTCCATAACCATGATTTATCCAAGAAATCTTGAAAATGAGCAAGAAAGAGGGAAATCTTGGTAAGATCTCATGGCAAAGACTCCAAATGCTTCCCAATGCTTGCGAATGTCTACATTGGCAGGTTTGCAAGTAATAGAGAAGAAAACTTGATCAAGAAACCTTCATACCTTCAAAATAGCTCACCAATAAACTAATTCAAGCCCTATGTAAGCCTTCTCCATGCTTATGACCATTTTGTGCAAGAAGAACATGCTACCGCCTTAGATGTGTCTTATCGGCCGAGCCAGCTAGCTGCTATTGTGTTTTGCACCTCTTTTCCATGATGTAGATGGTGATTATTATGCCAAAGAAACCATGCTCTCTCTACACTCGTAGAAAGCATAACCAAGCAAGATACACTTGAACCCTAGGACTTGGAGGAGAAAATTGTCAAAGATTTCAGAAATTAGGTATTTTTATAAATTTTAGATAGTACTCTTTAAAAAAGAAAACTCAATATTTTGAGATTTTAGAGAAAAAACAAGGATCAAAGCATGAGCTCTAATACCAATGCATGAGTGGGGATTCCGTTAGGGATTAGGTATTTTTAGAAATTTTAGATATTACTCATTTTTAGAAACTCGGTATTTTGAGATTTTAGAGCAAAAAGAAGGATCTAAGCATGAGCTCTGATATGGGGGGTTTTGGCGAGCATTTTTTAGCGAGCGTCTTTTGGGAATTGGGCAAACGGATTCCAAGAAGATGCCCCCTCCCCCAAGACACAGAGGACCAAAGTAAGTTGGAGGAGCAACATGACATAATTATTTGACACATCCTACAATTGAGGGTATTGGTTTGAGCTGAGAATAAAACCAAGTTTATTCATGTACATCTTCAAATTACAGAAATGCAAAGCCCCCCTCCATGAAGAGAGAGGGACAAAGCAAGTTGGAGAGAGCAACATGACATAATTACTTCGATGGGAGTAAACACATAAACACATGTCAACATCACATCCTCTACGTTGGGGTTATTGGTTCAAACTGAAAATAAAACGAAGTTCATTCATGTACACCTTCCAAATACAAAAATGTGAAAACCATCATCTTTACTACTATGGGCCTCATTTGTTCTCCGGGGTGTAGGCACAAAGTAAGTAAACGGTGTTCGTACCCTTCCATACTTCCTCTAGAAAGACACCCTCAGACGATTCATCAATAAAACCATGGACTCACCAAATTGCAATTAAGCCCACAACTTTGTCCTCCTTAACTTGAGAAATAGCATCATCATTTCCATAAAGTGGAAAGGATGTGAGACCTTTCCATGCTTGTGCACCATCTATGGTCTTCTGCTTGATCTCCACATTGATGGCCTCCCTCTGGATATACGCAGCAACAACTTCAATGCTGACATTTGATGAGACCATCACAAACAAAAAGAAGGAGGGTTTAGGTTGTTTTACTCTACTAACAACGCTTGGTGGCAATGGTGTTTTACTCTACTAACAACACTTGGTGGCAATGGTGTATAACAAATTTCTTTAGAGCTTGCCTCTATATTTATAGCAATGGGAGAGGTGCCCTCTTCCTTTTTCAACACTCAAAATAAAAAACTATATTTGTCTTTTTTAATTTAATTAATAAAGGCATCTTCCCTCAAATTTCAGCACCACAATAAAAAATGCATCTTTTGAACTTGTTTGGGAAAGAGCGAGTATGTATTTGAAGGAGATAGACATTGCACAATAGAACCCTCTACAATGAGGTGACATCCACAAAGGTTATCCCAAAATATTGAAGGTCAACTGATTATCCTTGCATTCAAATGTCTAAATTAGGGTATGTTCTCCTACGAGACAAGGCATTGTAAAGCTCAAGGTCAGATAGGATAGGTTGGTGGATGAACATATTTTCGCTTTGGCTTAAGCCTAGCATACATAAATAAATGAAGTACAAGTGCTTGCATGCAAGGTACGGTTTCTTCTTGGTGTCTCTATCTGTAAAATTTGGACATGTACAAGACGGTTCGTCTTTCACATGCACATCATATTTTCCCGCGTGTGCATCATCCTCGTGCGATTCAATCTTGAAAACTTCATACTTGTGCTCCACTTTCTGCACTTCTTCTACCTCTTCTACCACCATAGCTTTCATTTTCAAAGTGGCCTTTATTTTTTTGGCTTCTTCCTCTGATATTGACGTGCGGTACTTGACTCTTATGTCATTTTGCATGCCTAACCCACTAGCCTCTATGTTAGTAGTAGTGGACCCATATGGCCGATTTTTTGAAGTTGTAGTTGTAAAGAACCTTGAAGCCCCACCGCTACACGATGGGGTGGGCACAACACCTTCTGCATTCTTGCTCTCCACCTAGTATCCACCTTCCCACAATGAATAACCTCCTTGTTTGTGAGGCTCGTTTCTATAGCAACTGGCCATATCTTGGGTGTTGGATTGGGCTTTGGGTCTATGTTCTTGTCCATAATATAGTAATGAAGCACGTGGTCAGGGCATAACCACATCCATTGTCTAATGAGACCATTAGGGTACTTGTGATAGCCTTCAAAGGAAGGTGCAGGCACACCCTTAGTAGATCCGACTATGTGTTGCCCATGCCTCTTACTTCCACGAGGCATTCTGCTGCATGTGACCTTGTTGCCAATGCATGTCCTTTGAATTGCCCACATTGCTTCATTCACCTTACACTCAATGACATTGTCCTCTATGACTTCTGCAATTCTTTCTAGAGTACTTCTTGTATCATGTTCTTTGAAATTGATCTTTCGTGGCCTCCCAAAATACTTGTGGTCTCTTACATGTGCGTTGTTGTACTCTGGTCGATGTGTAGCCTCATCATCCATATCAATTACCACCCTTGATAGTCTCTTGTGACATGCACTTTCTTTGTCAACCAGTGAGAGGGGTAGGCGCCCTGTACATGGGTGTTCCTTTAGCTACCTAATTAACTATTTGGACCACTTGGGCAGGGCTTGTAGAGAACCATTCTTTTAGTTTCTCCAAGCTTGGGCCTCTCCCTATGTGCATTCCTTGAGTGTAAGAGACTGCCTTTGTGCTTTGCAAAATTGCATTTGCCATATTGGTAGTACATGCATCGTAAAGAGAAATCTTGCGTCTATATCCTTCCCCTACCAGCCAACTTCCATACTTGCTTTCTGCTAGGTTTGTTCTTGGGGTATTTGGACCATCATTACTTCTCTCTATTGTTGCCACCATGACTGAACCCCAATGTGTTATGCGCACTTCCCACTAGCTCAACCAAGAGTCTATTGTTTTGCTGACAAATTCTTGTCCGTCACATGACTACTAGGCCACCATTTACGTATCAATCAAGCCTCCACTGAATGTAGGTTCACTGGTAGGAGCCATGCACCACTTCTCACACATTGCTTTGTGCTCTCCTTGAGACGTAACATGCACATACTTTGTTGTGTGGGCAACCATGCTTTGCTCCCAATGAAATAGGCAAGACCTCTCCCTATCTGTCTCAAGACGTTATTTTTTCCACCATTGAACACATGTAGAACTACATTTCAGTTTTCCTAAGCCTTGTCTAGTATGAAACGATAGAAATATTCCCTCTCACAACCATGGTTAGCCATCACTTCATTAATGCATTCGCATAACAAACATTGGACCTCCATATCCTCCTCTTTCATTTCACATGTTGTAATGGTGAGAAGATCATGCATGCTGCGTGAAAACAATAGTCATTTAAGAGGTTGTACAATTCGCTTGCTCTAACCACCTAAATACTCTACCTTGGTAATTTGCTACCTTGGATCATATACATAACAATGGTCACCCAATCTAATGCTCGTCGGGTGTGGTCGAACTGTATCCATGCATGTCACAGGTCACCACCAGAGCCGGTTCGTTGCATCATTTGATTCACCAAATCCAACCTTGAAGCGGGTCCAATGGTGGACATCTTGAAAACATAGCACTTCTCACCTGAGGACCCTTGACTTGGGAACTTGCTTCCGTGGAAGAAGTCATAAGTGCACTCTCGCTTCAACTTCAAAAGTGCATCCAAGCCAAAACTCTCCTTTGAAGGCCCTTGTTGGGTTGCAGTGTGACTGACCTCCAAAACCTAATAAATAAATTGTTTAAATATTACAATTTACTTAATAAATAAATTGTTTAAATATTACAATTTACTTAATAAATAAATTATTTAAATATTACAATTTACTTATCTAGATTTTAATAACTCTTTTACACAAACTAATTTCCCAACCAAATTAGCCTACCAGAGCTGTCTTCCACTAGTGGTCCCATCTCCTTTTTGCACTGTTGATGAACTCTTGTTCCCCAATGAAATGTGAGGAACCACCTTCTTGCACTACTGTTGCCATGACAATTTCTTTTGCCACACACATTTGTACCTTTCTTTCCCCAGCATTGCTATCCACCCCTAGCACCCTGGACACCATTTGCCTAGTCGTATCAGTTAGCGCCTTTGATGTGCATGCACATACATTATGTTGATGGGTGCTGACGTGTATCATTAATCTGCTCATCGTCTCGTCAAAGGGCATTACATAATAGATGTAGCAATGCACATTGCTGGAACTGAGCAGTAATGGCAAAGGAGATTCCTAGACGCATTGCTGCACTCCTGTCCACCCCAATGGTTGGTGCCTTTAGCATGCTTCCAGAAAAATGTGATGTATTGACACCTTGTGGTTCTTTAAATGCGGGCAAAGTTTATTAACACACTTCAAACTACCTATGTAGCAATGGCTTCATTGACATACTCCATGGGAAGGCAATGCTAGAGGTTTACGGTTTTGACCACAAGGGGATCATACTTATGCTCCATGGAGTCCATTCTTGAGCGTGTTCCCATGGTTGGTGGGAACTCAAACGCAATATCACCACCACTGACCAGGAATCTCATGGCCTTGATAACGTCTTTGACATTTAACAAAATCTTTGTTAATGTGCTTCCCTTCTTCATGCTAAAAAGGTATTCTAAAATGCTCTTACCTTGTCGTCTTGCAACACATTGGATGAGTCTGATGCATCGGTATTCTTGTTATCTTGAAAGGGACTGCATAAATCTATCACATTCTTCAAAGTTGGAAGACTTCTGGGCGGCGGGCTGTCTAAGATGGCTGTTGGTTCTAGGTTTGACTTCAATGAAGAATCAACTATTGCCAAGTAGTTGGCTGATAGAGAGTCCCCCTCAGAGGTTTCCTTGAGAGGGATGTGCAACTCTTGAGTCCCAATACTTACTATGGCTTGCAATCCACAAAATGAGTGGGGAGCTACTTGCTCATGTAAAAACTTTTCACTCACCCACAATCCATCCATTGTTGAAACTCATTTCTTTCTTAGAAGTTGGGAATGTGATTGTACAACTCATTGTTGTAAAGAGGAGAAAAAGTGAAGTACACAAGAACAAAAAAGAATGGTACAAAAGGTAGGGAGTACACAAGTACTCAATGGTGATTAACATCCTTAAAAAAGCTAGCCATTTTTAATTCCATTGTTATAATTTAATTTATTTTTTATTATCTATCGTTGCCAGGTCCTTCTCCTTTCCTTTGATTATTTGTTTCAATTCCAATAATAAACTCTCTGAAATATCTCTAGCTTGGTACAAGTTTGGATTGATTGAGTCATTCTTGTACATCTCATCAAACACCATGTATCCTTACAAGATGATACACTCCATGGTAAGCTCCTCTAACGATGGCGTGGTCATAACGTGTAAAAAAACACAAAAGTGGGCGTCTGCATATGCTAATGGAGAATAAAGAGAAATTCTACCTTGATTACTTATGAGATAGGAGAGGGGGCGTTTTGAGAGGGCTATAGGAAGTCGGCGTGTGCACGCTGATGGAGAAAAAATAGAAATTTGACCTAAAATACTTGTAGTGATAGGAGAGGGGGCGCTTGGAGAGGATGATAGGAGGAGGGTGCATCTGCACGCTTGGGAGAGAGGGCGCTTAGGAGGAGATGGAGGGGGCCCTTGGGAAGGGGCACTTTGGAGAGCTGAAGGGGGCACTTAGAGGAGGAGGCGCTTAGGAGGTGGTGGAGGGGGCGCTTGAGAGAGGGCGCTTGAGAGAGGGCGCTTGGGAGGAGGGCGCTTGAGAGGGGGTGCTTGAGAGAGGGCGCTTGGGAGGAGGGGGCGCTTGAGAGGGGGCGCTTGAGAGAGGGCGCTTGGGAGGAGGGGGCGCTTGAGAGGGGGCACTTGAGAGAGGGCACTTGGGAGGAGGGGGTGCTTGAGAGAGGTTTAGGGTGGAGGGGGCGCTTGAGGAGGGGGCGGGAGGAGGTGGAGGCGCTTAGGAGGTGGTGGAGGGGGCGCTTGAGAGGGGGCACTTGAGAGAGGGCGCTTGGGAGGAGGGGGCGCTTGAGAGGAGAGGTTTAGGGTGCAGGGGGCGCTTGAGGAGGGGGCGGGAGGAGGTGGAGTGGGCCGGTGGCATGCACGCCATGCTGCATAGCCCACGTGGTGCGGTTGCATGCCACGCATGGCTGTCATGTGATCACACATGGCCGGCATGTGTAGTACGCAGTGCACGTGGCACCACGTGCACTGCGCACTACACGTGGTGCATATGTGGACTGTGCGGTGGCGCAGTCCAAGTGCGTGCCACGTGAAGCACACATGGCACCAAATAGATGGTGCCACGTGTGTTTCACAGTCACATTGGCACACCATGGCGCACCACATGGTCTTTCTAGTCCATGTGGCAATCCATTAGATCACCCCGTGAGGACTACCATTTCCACGTGGGCACGCCATGTGGACTGTTTAGTCCACATGGCATGGCCATGTGTAATGCCGAAGGTCAGGCATTACACGTAGCAATGCCACATGGACTACACAGTCCAAGTGGACTGTTGTAGTCTATGTGGCCAACCTCGTGGTGGCCATGCCATGTGGACCAAAGAGTCCACATAGCGTGTTCAGTCCATGTGGCACCGCCATGTGTAATGCCCGAGCATGGGAATTACACGTGGTCGTGCCACGTGGACTAAACAATCCACGTGGACTCTTTAGTCCATGTGGCCTTGCCTTATGTAATGCCCATGTTCGGGCATTACACATGGCAAGTCCACATGGACTAAAGAGTCCACGTGGCACATCCACATGTAATTCTCATGCTTGGGCATTACATCTTGGCCACATCGCGTGTAATGCTCGCGCATGGGCATTACACGTGATGGTCGTGTGGCCTTTGCGTGCGGGAATTACACATGGCGTGGCCACGTGGACTTTGCCGCTGCGTGGCAAAGGCCATGAGACCTTTGCCACATGCATGGTGCGTGGCAAAGGTTGCATGCCACGAAGCTAGCCATGCATGCCACCAGTCGCATGCGGGCCACGTGGTTGGCTGTGCAACTAGCTATTAAGCCGATGCACAACCAATGGTAAGGGCTCACAAAAGAGCTCTCAACGGCCTCCCTCTCTCTCTCTCTCTCTCTCTCTCTCGCTCTCTCTCGCTCAAAAGCCTCAACCTCTATCTCTCTCTCGCTCAAAAGTCACCCTCAACAACCCTCTCTCTCTTTCTCTCTCGCTCATCAACAGCTGCCCTCTCTCTCTCTCTCTCTCTCTCTCTCTCTCTCTCTCTCAAACCCTCCCATAAAGAGCCGCGCTCTCTCTCTCTCTCTCCCACAAAGAGTCGTCCTCTCTCTCTCTCTCTCTCTCAAGCTCTCTCAGCAAGCGTGCCATCCAACTTCTCCAGGTAAACTTGTTTTGATTCATATGGATAGCATAACAATTTCTAAAATTTTAAAGAGAGTGTATCACATGTAACTGGAATAAAAAATTAATGATAATTAAATATTAATTTAAAATAATTGCTTCACATCTTAATGACAAAAGACTAATTTAAGAACTATTCATGGTAATATGGATGCATATTCAAGACAAAATACCTCCACACACTCGTTATTATTGAAAGGGTTCACCAGATTGTAAGATGAGATCATTCTCTCACAAGATGTGGGCCACACCAAGCGAGATGACAAACACCTCACAACTACAATTGACTATGGAAGTTGGTTCTTCAATGCCCGTCGACAATCATGTGGCCACCATTAGTGCCATGATTGTAGAAGAAGAGGAGTCTGTGAAAGAGAGTTTCGGCCAAGTGGTTGATCGACACATCTCTACGAATTGGGTGGAGGACCACTTGGTCAACAACCAAAACCACCTTCCTAGATTGCCGCTTTGTCACCTCCTTGCAAACCCAGCAATCAGCACGAACAAGGATTCTATCAAGGGGTTGATCAGAGGCATCAAGGAGAGCAAATACCAATCAGCAATGGTAGCATTCATTGTCTCAAAGGGATTCCTGATGAAAAACAGGTAGAGGGAGAGGAGACACACACATAGGAATAAACCCTAACCATAGAGGGAAGCCATCTCCCTTCTCACACAATGCATAAAGCCATAATCCATAATCTACAACACACTATATGTGTTGTGTCCACACACTACTAACCCCAGCTAATGTACTCACACTATGACCAGCTGGACGCGGTCATTTATGTCTCACACATGTTACTACCTAACATGCCAGCACATAGTGCAACTGGCACAAGCTGACATCGAGCTTGAATCTCAACAGCCCCTCTCAAGCTCATGATGTACTACCATAGATAAAGATGTAGATGAGCTTGGGCTATCAAAGCTCTCAACACTCCCCCTCAAGCTCATCCCATGTACTCCTAACATAGTACGGAAGTACTCAAACTTGTCCCTACTAAGTGGCTTTGTAAAGATGTTAGCCACCTGCTCTTCAATCTTCACATACTGCAAATCAACTGTACCATCCAACACTTTCTCTTTGACAAAATGATAGTGGAACTCTATATGTTTGGTCCGCGCATGAAAAACTAGATTCTTGAACTGTATGCTGCTCATGTTGTCACAATGAATGACAACCTTGCCATTAATAGGCTCACCACCAAATCAGCCAAGAGACTCTTTAACCATACTCCTTCACATGTAGCAATGGCTGCACCCCTGTATTCAGTCTCTGTACTAGATAAAGCAACAGTAGGTTGCTTCTTGCTGCTTCAACTCACCACTGCACTTCCAAATGTAAAGGCATAACCCCACTAGTAGACCTCCTGTCATACGAGCTACCTGCCCAATCTGCGTCTGTGTAGCCATGTACATCCAAGCCTTTACCATGCTCATAAAGAACACCATAATGTGCAGTGGTCTTTACATAGCACATAATGCGTCTCACTGTATCCAAATTGTAAGATTCCTCCCCAGCCCCTCAAGATGTCCAGTTTCTTTCCCTGTAATCAATCCCCTTTTCAGAATAATAAAAGGTCTTGTTTCTACTACCTGTTTTGGCCTAGAGAGAGAAAATATTCTAGAAAGAGATAATTCAATTTTTAGATATCTTTGGATGAAAAATATCCTTTCTTATTAAAATAAATTCCCCCGAAATAGAAGTTTAAAAAGAAATTCCTAAGGTACATTAGAAATAAATTATAATCTACTCAAAAAAAATTCCTAAGGTACATTAGAAATAAATTATAATCTGCTCAAAAGACCTTAGCCCTAAGGATCCAGATTTTTTGAGAATTTTGGATTAAGGTTTTGATGGACCAATAAGATTAATCCAAATGTATGGAGGAGATAAATTGAAGAATAAAAGAAAAACCCCCCAAAAATGAGTAAATGCTCACATGATGAAGAGTGTACTAAGGACCAAAGAAAATATTTTAAAAACTGAATTTTGACACCTCAGAGTGGGGATTCCCCCTCATGAAGGAGGTACCTTTTTTCTCATCATTACCCCCCAATTTTAAATCAATTAAATGAGATATTTCATCTCTCCTCTCTCCTATTTCAAATCTAGTTCCAAAAAGTAAGCTGAACTGACCCAAAAATGGTCAAAAATTGACCAAACTGATCTGGAAAATTCTAGAAACAGTTTGCTTGGTTTGAGGCTCACTTTTTCCTATAAATAGAAGCCTCCCCCTTTGTAAAAGCTTAATAGTGTTTATGCACTATTAAGCTTAATAGTGTTTATGCACTGTTACTCTACTCCTACCCAGAGCCAATTACATTGAATTTTCTTAATAATTCAATTGTTTTTGGCTTAATCCTCTCCAAAGTAATTGGTGGCCACTCTTGCTTCAAACAAGAGTATAACCCTCAATCCCTCAAGCCAAAGGAAAGCTTACAACTCCATGTAAGCTAAATTTTTCTTACTTTTTAATTTTTAATCTATGGTTTTCTCGATTTTCTTGTTTTATAGTTGATTGAAGTAACTTCTAATGCTATGCCTTGATGAAAAGGCCATCCCCTTCTCTTCTTTACAATTCAGCCTTTCTTTATCCTAGAATGATTAACAAAAAGATTAATTAAACTTTTATTATTGTTTACTCTCTTGGAAATTAGAAATTATGTAGATTAGAGTCCTATACATCTAATTGGGGTTAATTTAAGTTAAAAATTAGAATGATAAAAATGAGAAATGGTCAGCCATACAAAGGAGGTCATGGTAAAATTTTCTAGAATTTTGTGGAAAAGAAAGTTTATTTTTATGTTACTCCAAAAAAGAGTAATTCCCACCATTTGTGCATTCTAAAAGAAATATTCTAATTTACTCCATGTACATATTCACCTATGAATATGCATGGATATCACTGATATTAATTATTAAAATTAATTTCTATGCATAGAAAGATGCATAATAGAAATTATTTTATTATAAAAGTGTTATTTTCATTGAATTTAATTTCTATGCATAGAAAGATGCATAATGAAAATTTTTTTATTATAAAAGTGTTATTTTCATTGAATTTAATTTCTATGCATAGAAAGATGCATAATGAAAAATTTTAATTATAAAAGTGTTATTTTCATTAAATTTAATTTCTATGCATAGAAAGATGCATAATGAAAATTTGTTTTATTATAAAAGTGTTATTTTCATTAAATTTAATTTCTATGCATAGAAAGATGCATAATGAAAATTTGTTTTATTATAAAAGTGCTATTTTCATTGAATTTAATTTCTATGCATAGAAAGATACATAATGGAAATTTTTTTTATTATAGAAGTGTTATTTTCATTGAATTTAATTTCTATGCATAGAAAGATGCATAAAGGAAATTTTTTAATTTAAAAGTGTTATTCCTATTAAAATTGATTTTATGCATAAATAGATGCATAAAAGGATTTTCTTTTATATAAAAGTGTTATTCCCATTGAAGTTGATTTTTATACATAAATAGATGCATAAAGAATTTTTATATCAAAATTAGATTTCTTTTTAATTCTATGTTTAATTTCTATGAGAGTATTTGATAAATGAGTAAGGAAATACTCTAAGAGAGAAATTTCTATCATTTTATACTCTCACGGATTGTAAAAAGAAAATTCAGGAAATCTATCGAGATCAAAATATTCACATAAATGATTAACTTATTCCTCATCAAAATTCGTAATTAATTTAGAAATCAGTTAAGTGAATATTCAATGAATGAAATTCAATAAATTCGTAAACTAAATTATCAATCCTTTTCGTCGAGAATACACTCAAAACTCCCACCAAATCTGAAACTAAGTTTGAGACCCTCGAATTGATCTGTAACTTTGATCTGTGGATCAAAGTTACAGAATTCGAGGAATTTTGTTATGGAATTCAGAATTACGATCAAGAAGTTTTGGGGATACTAATTTAAGAAATACTCCTTGTATTCAAATGAAAATCAAACTGAAAACTTGCATAGAAACTCTGTTTTCTTAAAAGATTATCTTACGCAAGAATGCTGGAGGGAGCATTTGGTATATGTTTTTCTAAGGGAAGTTCGATTGCAAACAGATGGCCGGGAGTGTTCGAAGGACAGCTCACACAGCAAAGCTAACCAGCCTCGATACGGTTAAAATGGAGCACTTTCGGTATGATGGTGGACGAGGGCCAACGAAGCGGTCCCTGAGAGCGAAGTGCCAGGACACCTAAGGAGGATCCTGGAGGGATGTGACCAGGTGATGCACGAGCTCGCGGTGCCTAGGACATCCATGTGTATGTCATGGAAGATATGTATAAAGAGCGAAATGATTATTGTAATCTGTTACTGGATCTCGTTTGCTGCCTGTGACGAGCTGGTCTCATCGCCGAGAGTCCGATATTGTTTTTTTTTAGAAACAAGGGACGACTGGATGGAAATTTTGAGTTATGAAATCTATAAAAAATAACTGTTTGTCAATGGATTGTTTTATAAGTTAAAGTTTTAAAGAGGAGTGTGTGCGTATCTGTATTCGAAAGCAAAAGTTTTAAAGTTTTAAAGAGGAGTGTGTGCGTATCTGTATTCGAAAGCAAAAGTTAAGAAAGGCATTCAATTATGGGTGGGTGAGTAATTGTCTGGCCCTACCGATTCCAGTGGTTGGGTGGTGGCTAACCCATGGGCCAAATAGGTTTAGGCTGGAATCAGTAGAGTTTTAATAATGAAATTGAATAATAGGAATACGCTTAGAACTCGAGTAGTTAAATAAAAACTTGAAGACTTCTCAAATGATTAGATCAACGGCTGTGCCTGATTTCAGTTAGGAAAAAAAGCATTGATTTCTTCAAGTTAAGTCTGTAATAGTTTTCTTTCTATCTGGTTTAATCAGGTGAAGGATAGTTTAGCCTCTTGACCCCGTTAGAAAATTCGTTAAGAAAATCAAAAAGGTGGAATCGTCCCCGTTTTCTAGGTAAGGAAAATTTTCCCGGTTTCGGTTTCGGAATGACCACTAGATTAGTATCGTGTCTAGACATTCTAGGGCAAGGCCCTGAGTGGGAACCTGGTGCGCAGAGGGGACAGTGGGGTCCTATAGCTGGTATCAAAGCTTTGTTGTTATAAACTTATGAAACAACAGCAGAAACTGCCTAAAATCTTAAAGTAAATATGAGAAATAATGTTTTCACTTGCTAAGATTATGTTTGAAATGAATTCATAAATTGAAAACTCATAAATTGAACTGGATTTTTAGATGGATAACGCAAATCTATCTAGCAAACCTGGACTCTCCTAGAGTCAGGATATGATCGCCTTCAAAAATCTCATCAACTCCACTACAACCCGAGAAAGCAGAGTGAGACTTGCTCGTCACTTTGAGGATCTATACTTTCCTGATCCAGTAGAGCGACGTCAGCATATGTGGTTCTCTGGAGGGCGAAGTATTAATGTCAATACCAATTAGCGTCAAGACTCAGATAGAATATCTCGCTAGCCATGATCTTGATAAGGCTAGGAGTTATTCATTATGTCCAACTCTATAATCATTCACCCCAAAATTTTAGAATTTCTTGCCGTATTTTTAGACTTCTTAGCCACTTTATTCCTAGGAGTAGAATTACAGCACCATTATCAGTGATGAATCGTGTATAGCATAGGATGTCTCCATCGCAGTATCGCCTTTTTATGCGTATGTGATTGAGGCAGTGACTTTTGGAGCTGAGATGCTCTATGTATATATTAAAAACTTTTGATAATAAATGATGTTTTGCAAAAGATTCCAAATTGTTTTCATGGTTGTGAATATTGGTTAGTAAAATTATCAGAGTGAATCTTGTTTTTAAGAATTATGATGGAATATTTATTTGTTTAAGAAATAAATCTCAAAAATTAAATAGTCATAAATCTAATGAGACGAAGTTAAGTTGACAAAAATCTCGTTTTGTCATAATCATGATGCGCGCAGCCCGTGGTAGGCAGTCGAGTCCTCTTACCGATGATGAAGAGTTAGATCGGACGTTCGTAAAGCCCTGCACCGATCCCAACCTGGTCCATTCAAGAGTGAAGGAGAACAGTTAGGAGAAACAATGGAAAAATGGATCAAAACAATGGAACAATATTTTGATATAACTGGTTATAATGAGAGGAGCAAGATGGCTCTCGACAAATAAAAAATTGTGGAAATGTCCAAGGTCGCATGGAGGAACCATTGCGAGACAAACTGTCTCGACCGAAATACCCAGACCTGGTTAGATCTTAAAGCTTACCTTAGGAAGAGGTTCTGTCCTCCGAGCTTCCTGGAAACCAAAATGAATGAGTTCTTGGAATTGAAGTAGGATAGCCAAACAATTGAAGAATACCATCAGGCATTTGCCCTTCTCCTCAAATATTCTCCACTTTTGGATGAAGAGTAGCTGATGGCCAGATTCATTCGAGGGATGAACGAGCCATTGGATACTTTAGTGAAAAATGCCAAACAAGTCTCAATGGCAGAAGCTGTCAGAATGGCAAAGGACTTTGCCAAAGCATTTGTTGTTAAGGTCCCGCCAAAGCCTGCACCCTCAAACTTTAAAAGGTTCCAAACCCCGGGAAGTGCTTCAAACTTTCCACCCCCAAAGAGGCAGCAAGGCCCTAATCTGAATCAAGATGCTGGGAGATTCAAAAGTGAAGGAAGACCCTTTCCTTAGAACACTTTCTCAGGAGTCCCACCTTTTTCAAGGATTGAGAGGGATGAGCTTAGAAGTGAGAACAGGTATTTCGGGTATCAAGGTTTCGGTCACCAACTTAAAGACTGCCTGACTCTTGCCATGTCAAGAGGACAGGGAAGTCAAGGACCCAGAGTGCAGAGACCAGTCCCTTTGTATCAGTCAAATTAGGGTCCGTCTTGTCAAAATGAGGGCAATCCCAGGAGGAATCCAACTAAGCCATCTGACTCTGTTCAGAGTAATCTCAGAACTCCCTCCCAGAACTAGGGTAACCAAAGAGAAAGAGTTCCGCCCCAATCTGCAGCAAGCCAGAGCATTTATGATAGCAGAAGTAGTGGAAGAGGAAAGAGGTCAGATTTATGCCACAATTAAAAACCAAGGGAAATCGTCAATTCTCTGTCATCCATACTCCAGCTGAGTATAAGGGTAAGTCATTCAAGCTTTTGATTGATTCATGTAGTACTCATTCATTTATTTTCCCAGGATGCTTGCGTAAGCTAGTCTTAGAACAAAAGTCAGGAAAATCTATGCAAGTTAAATTGGCCAGTGGGAAGATTCTTTTCACTTACCCATGAGACAGATCATATTCATTTTAATCTAGATGGAAATGTAACTGACTGCCAGTTCAGAGTCTTACCTTTGGGAGTTTTTGATGGAATCCTTGGAATGGATTGGCTCCACAAAAATCAAGCTGACATTCACTGTCACAATGGGACCATTTCCTTCTGTGACCTTCATGGGAACAAAGTTCAAGGAACTGGAGTTTATGGATTCCCAAATCTGCAATTAGTAAAAGCTTCTAAATTACTAAAAGGACATAGAAGCAGCTCATTTATGTTGTCAAAATGAATCCGGTAGACACAAAGTTAAAGGCTAAAGAACTAGAATGGTTAAGTGAGTATGATGATTTATTCCTAGTAGAGCTAACTGAGATGCCTCCGATTCGGGAAGTAGATCATGTGATAGAATTGACCCCCGGAGCTCAGCCAGTAGCCCAGCACACGTACAAAATGCCAGTCCCTAAAGCCATTGAACTCAAGAAACAGCTTAGGCAGCTGTTAGAACAAGGGTTTGTAAGACCCAATGTTTCACCATGGAGAGCACCAGTTCTCTTTCAGAAAAAGAAGGATGGAACGTTAAGACTCTGTGTGGACTATAGAGGTCTCAAGCTGACAGTTAAGAATAAGTATCCTATCCCCAGAATTGATGAGCTTCTGGTGGATAGGCTAAATGGAGCCCAGATCTTCACAAAGATAGATCTCAAATCAGGGTATTACCAGATCAGGATTAATGATCAAGATATCCCAAAGACAGCCATCAATACTCGCTATGGGAACTATGAATTTACAGTCATGCCGTTTGGATTGACAAATGCCCTAACTATATTCAATCGCCTAATGCAAGACATTCTCAGAGAATACTTGGATGATTTTGTTCTTGTTTTCTTTGATGATATTCTGATTTACTCAAAGAATGCAGTTGACCATGAAGCTCACGTCCGTAAAGTTATTAAGATTCTAAGGAAGCATCAACTCTTTGCAAAAAAGAGCAAATGCACTTTCTCTGCGCGACCATGTTGAATACTTGGGCTTCCTGGTATCCAAAGACAGAATTTCTCTAGATTTTGCAAAAGTCCAAGCAATCATAGATTGGCCTAAACCAAAGACAGTGAAAGAGGTCAAGGGATTCTTGGGATTAACTGTTTGGTATAGAATTTTTATACCTAAGTATGCTCTCATAGCTTCCCCCCTGACTAATCTTCTCAAGAAGAATACCCCGTTTCATTGGTCTGCCAGGTGTCAGAGCGCTTTTGAGATAAGCTAAAGACCGCCTTGGTAACCAATCCCGTTCTGAAGTTGCCAGATTTCTCTCTACCCTTTGAGGTAGTAACTGATGCCAATGAACAAAAGAAATTCCTAAGGTGCATTAGAAATAAATTATAATCTAGTCAAAAGACCTTAGCCTAAGGATCAAGATTTTCTAAAAATTTTGGATTAAGTTTTTGATAGACCAATAAGATTAATCCAAATGTATGGAGGAGATAAATTGAAGAATAAAAGAAAACCCCCCCAAAAATGAGTAAATGCTCACATAAGATAAAGAGTGGACTAAGGACCAAAGAAAATATTTAAAAAACTGAATTTCCACACCTCAGAGTGGGAGTTCCCTCTCATAAAGGAGGCGCCTTTTTTCTCATTATTATCCCCCAATTTTAAATCAATTAAATGAGATATTTCATCTCTCTTCTCTCCTATTTCAAGTCTAGTTCCAAAAAGTAAGCTGAACTGACCCAAAAATGGTCGAAAATTGACCAAACTGATATGGAAAATTCTAGAATCAATTTGCTTGGTTTGAGGCTCACTTTTTCCTATAAATAGAAGCCTCCCCCTTTGGAAAAGCTTAATATTGTTTATGCACTGCTACTCTACTTGTGAGATCCCTGTCTCCCACCGCGCAACAAATTCAGGGGTGCTAGCGGATGTAGCACTTCTTGCGTGGGGCAGGGTCCCACACTCGGGGCCTCACCCACGGATATCCAAACAAGAGACTAATCTATCGGTTCTTCCAAAACCGAACCCGGAAAAACTTTCCTTTGCCCGGAAAGCACGGGCAATTCCTCCAAGATAACTTTTCTCTAACATAGTCAAAAGCCTTAACTAACTGAACCGATCTGACTGAACCCGTAAGTCCCATAGTCAGATCAAGGGAAAGATTGCACTTGGATCATAGAGACCAACGCTTTTTTCCTCATTGAGAGGCACAGTCGTTGATTCTTTTCCATGGAACAATTTTTATCCGGGATTTACTTCATCTATTGTACCAATAAAAATTTTAGTCTCATTTTAGGGATCCATCAGTCCACCAGCTACCCCATTCAGTTCCTTGGGTTAGCCAACCGCCCAACCACTGTAGTGATGGGATCCAATTAAAAATTAGGTTAAGTTTTGTCCCGGGTACAAGGAAAAAGAGTTCCCAGGTTCCCTAGCCAGATATTCATGCAAACTTAAAACTAGTCACACCACTTACACACCCAATATGAAATTGCCTTTTTTTTTTCTCAGCATCACCTATCTTTAACAACAATCATTTAATGAAATCCCTGTGTCACTGATCATAATCCTCAAAATCTCTGGTTGAATCCTTATTTCCAATCATTCCTTCATCGGTGTACCTATGGCATCATTGGTAACCAGAACGCTTACCACCTGTCCACTGAGGGGCCTTTTCTAGCTCATAGTAACCGGTAATATATTCACATATCAAAAATGGAATCTCCGTTGAAGATCAGCAAGATCAACCAACGGATCAATATAAAAGAGCCATGGACTCATCCGTTGAGGACCAGCAAGGTCAATCAACCAGATCCATGCCCGAATTCAGAAAACAACTCTTACTCTTTATTCAATATCTTCCCCGATGTACTTGTGGGTATCTTCGGTGACCCCCAGAGCCCGAGCATCGTATGGTCAGCACCCTCTAGGATCCTTCGCAGGTTACCTAGCACTTCACTCATAGGCCGCTTCCTTGGTCCCTCATCCACCATACCGGAAGCTCACCATTTAAATCGAACCGAGGCTGGTCAAGACCTCGGCCGCTGACCTTGCTATGCGATACGTCCTCCGTTGACTCTCCGTCAGCTGCTGCTGTTGCAACTTTATCACTAAGGTCTCCACCACGACCTCATTCACAAGATGGTCAAAATGCTTCCCCAGCATTCTTGACATAAAATAGTCATTTAAAAACACGTCATAAATACAATTTCTATACGAACTCTCTTCTTTCCACATTAATCAACATTACTTAATCCATATTCATTTCACATAAATTTTCATTCTTATCCAATCACATCATTTTTCATCTCATCACTTCTTTCCTTAAATATCCTCATCAGACCCATATCCTCATCAGATTTCATCCACTCATCAGATCTCATCCACTTGCATTTACCCATATCCACATCAGATCTCATCCACTCATCAGATCTCATCCACTCGCATTTACCCATATCCACATCTCATCACATCCACTCACATTTACCCATATCCACATCTCATCACATCACATTCATTCACATCTCATCCATTCAGACCATATCACATTCACTCACATCATATCTCATTCATTCAGACCACATCACATTCACTCACATCACATCTTATTCAGACCACATCACATTCACTCACATCACATCTCATTGAGACCACATCACATTCATTCATCACACATCTCATTCAACCACTTCACATTCATTCACAACACATCTCATTCAGACCACATCATATTCATTCACATCTATCCCGATTCACATCCCATCACATCCATTCACATCCCATATCATTCATTCACATCTGGATTCACATGACATCACATCCATTCACATCCCATACCATTCATTCTCATCCCGATTCACAGGCTATCACATTCATTCACATCCCTTATCATTCATTCACATGCCATCACATTCATTCACATCCCAAGTCACAGGCTATCACATTCATTCACATCCCATATCATTCATTCACATCCCTTATCATTCATATCTATCCAATTTACATCACATCTCATCGCCTCTATTCTCGTTCATATTCATCACATTCACTCCACATATATTCTTCCACATACATCCATACTTATCACTTACACATCCACATCTATCCTTTCACATACATACATCCACATCCATTCTTTCACATACATCCACTTCCATTCTTCTATTACATCCAGATCCATTCTTCGCATACATGCACATCCATTCTTTCACATACATCACATCCATCCATCCATTCATTCACATTTATCTGATTCACATCACATCTATCCATCCATTCATTCTTTTATAAAAATCAACTTCAGTGGGAATAACACTTTTATAAAAATCCTTTTATACATCTGTTTATGCATAAATTCAATTTGAAGGAAAATAACACTTTCGAAGTAAAAATAAATCCTTTATGCATCTTTCTATGCATAGAATCAATTTTAATGAAAATAACACTTTTCGAAATAAAAATAAATTCCTTTATGGATCTTTCTATGCATAAAATCAAAATTAATGAGAATAACTCTCTTGAAGTAAAAATAAATTCCTTTATGCATCTTTCTATGCATAAAATCAAAATTAATGAGAATAACTCTTTTGAATTAAAGATAAACTCCTTTATGCATGTTTCTATGCATAAAATCAAAGTTAATGAGAATAACTCTTTTGAAATAAAAAATAAATTCCTTTATGCATCTTTCTATGCATAAAATCAAAATTAATGAGAATAACACTTTTGGAATAAAAATAAATTCTTTATGCATCTTTCTATGCATAAAATCAATTTTGATGAAAGTAATACTTTTATAATAATAAAAATTCTTTTATGCATCACTTTATGCATAAAAATCAATATTGGTGAAAGTAACACTTTTATAATAATAAAAATTCTTTTATGCATCACTTTATGCATAAAAATCAATATTGGTGAAAGTAACACTTTTATAATAAAAATATGTCCAATATGCATCTTTCTATGCATAGAAATTAATTCTAATAAAAATAACGCTTTTATAATAAAAATATTTCCAATATGCATCTTTCTATGCATAGAATGAAAATACCACTTTTAGAATACACAAACGGAGGTGATTACTCTTAAAGATAAAACTTATTTCCACAAAATTTAAGAAAATTTTTGCCATAACCTCCTTTGTATGGCAGACCATTTCTCAATTTTTACATTCTAAATCTACTTAGAATTTACCCCAAGATGAATTTAGCACTCTAATTTAATCAATTTCCATTTTTTAAGAGAAAACAATACAGAAAGTTTAACTCTATTTATTTGATTACACATCTTGGAAAGAAGGGTTGAATTCAATGAAGAAAAGGGGGAAGCCTTTCCATCAAGGCATAACATCCACTTTCAATTTAAAAGAAGCAAGAAGTCATAAAACCATAGAATAGAATTAGAAAAAAGTAGAATTTCTAACTTACATGGAGTTTTGTGAGCTTTCTTTTGGCTTGAGGGATTGAGGATTCTACTCTTGCTTGGATCAAGAGTGGCCACCAATTCTTTATAGAGGAAATAGTAAAAAACAAGTGAATTATTAATGAATTCAATGTTTTTGGCTCTGGGATGGAGTAGAGTAACAGTGCATAAAAAACTATTAAGCTTTTATAAAGAGGGAGGCTTCTATTTATAGGAAAAAGTGAGCCTCTAACCAAGCAAACTGATTCTAGAATTTTCCAAATCAGTTTGGTCACTTTTTGACCATTTTTAGGTCAGTTTAGCTTACTTTTTGGTTCTAGTTGAAACAGGAGAGAGGAGAGATGAAAATATCTCATTATTTGTGAGTTTAAAACTCATCCACACATGTGAAATAGGCACCTCCTTCATGAAGGGAATTCCCCCACACTGAGGTGTCAAAAATGCATCATTTCCTCTAAATATCTCTTCTTTTTAACTAATAACCTTGTCCTTAGTCAACTCTTCATCTTATGTGAGTATTTACTCATTTTTGGGGACATTTTCTTTATTTCTTCAATTTATCTCCTCCTTGCATTTGGATTAATCTAATTGGCCCCTCAAAACCTTAATCTAAAATTTTTAGAAAATCTGGACACCCTTAGACTAAAGCCTTTTGAACAGATTATAATTTATTTCTAATGCACCTTTTGAATCCTTTTTGAACTTCTGTTTTGGGGGAATTTATTTTAATAAGAAGAGATATTTTTCCATCCAAAAATATCTAAAAATTGAATAACCTCTCTCTAGAATATTTTCTCTCTCTAAGCTAAAATAGGTAGAAAGAAGATCTGTTAATATTTTGACAAGGGAAATGATTAGAGGGGGAGAGATTGGACATCTTGAGGGGCTGGGGGAGGAATCTTACATCCTACCCCACTTAAAAAAATGCGAGATGTCCTCATCTCGCAAGTGGAGTATGATCTCTTTCATCTTCTTCTTCTTCTTCAATCACTTCCAGCATTACTGCCTTGGAAGTGGACGGCCGATTTGGGAACAACTCTCTTTGACTTCCCCTATTCTAAGACAGAGGTCTTGCATTACTTTGGATTGAAACTACAGGTTGGTTAGAAGGTCTACCTCTGGAATTTTCCTGATCTTGGCGAATAGAAACCTGATTACTCTCGAAGGAAGGGGCTGGATTCTAGAATCTTGATCCCCAATTTCCCTGCCCTGAAAACCTTGATCCAAAAGGAGTTGGACAATCCATACTGTGATGTCCAATTCCTTGATAACTATAGCATTTCACTCCCTTGTTCAAGGGTGGAACTTCTGAAGTTGAATTTCAGGGGATTGAGTTTCGGGAAAAGGACATCTCTTCCATTCTAGAACTCCCATATCCTGGGCTTGACCCTGATATCTCTTAGGCGGTGGAAGGTTGGAATCACCTTCTGGAACTAAAAAACTTTTGAGAAAGGTGATGGTGCTGGCTTTGGTGGGACCTTAACATCAAAGGCCTTGGAGAAATCCTTCGCCATCCGTACTGCTTCGGCCATGGAAACTGGCTTGGCATTCTTCACCAAAATATTCAAAGGTTCGTTCAGTCCTCCCCGAATGAACCTGGCCAGCTGTTCTTCATTCAGCGGTGGCGAGTATTTGAGGAGAGCGAATGCTTGGTGATATACTTCAATAGTTCTGCTCCCCTAGGTTAGCTCTAAGAATTCGTTCAACTTTGTTTCCAAAAAGCCAGGAGGATAGAACCAAATCCTTAAGTAAATTTTGAGATCATTCCATGTTTGGGTATTCCGACCCAGACGGTTTGTCTTGTAGTGGTTTCTCCATGCCACTCTTGTTGTTTCTACTATCTTCAGCCTTGCAAAAGCCATTTTGCTCTTCTCATTGTACCCGGTGATATCAAAGTGCTTGTCCATTGCTTCGATCCACTTCTCCATAGCCTCGCCCAAGTTTGAATGTGAAGAGTCCCTGTGATGATGTTCATAACTGGAATGACGATAATGACTTCAGCAAATCACTATGAGATTAGTGGATTGTGCTGACAGATTGCTACCGTTAACTCTTGACCCAGTGGATCAAGTTAAGGGATGACAAATTAAAAATCTATAAAATTGAAATCCCCCATGAAGGACTATTCAAGGACTATTCAGATGGAAATTTCGGTCTAATAGACCATTATTGTGGTAAAGATATGAATGATATGTTCTGAACGAATTGTTATTTGATAATGCGAGTATCTTTATCCCATGATTCTCTGTGAGGAGCCGACCTATCTAAAGAACCCCAGAATCAGATAAACAAAAAATCGGATTTGAATCATAAATAAAGGTATTGATAGGAACGTGGATCAAGGTCGTCGTGGTAGAAATGATAACCCCCAACTCGATGAGGAAGAGCTCGACTTGGATGTTCATAAAACTCTTCATAGTTCGCAGCTTGGACCTTTCAAGATCCTCATTGAGGTTTTTGCTCAGCTTATTACATTTCAACCAAAATTCAGGAATCATCATTTTTCAATCAGAATCCAAATCAACTCATCAGTACTCAACCAGAATTTTAAAATCATATCAACCACATTCGAACTCATCATCTGGATAGCCTTTTAGCTTATAATTTCAAGATCTTAGATTTACTCGTATATACTGTTAGTAAAGAGCTACAGTTATACCCTCGGTATATACAGGTAGTCACGGTCCTTGGAACTATAAGGTAAATACCATCATGTCTAGGCCTCAAGCAAGTAAGGGATTCCATATAATTGCAGTACTTCCATCTCAAGACCCAATTATCCATTTAGGAATTTCATTTCTAAATATCAACTTGTATGAGTTTCATCACACAATGCCAACCTTTCACTGCTACTTCATAAATTTATGACATTTTTGGCTTCTCGGTTGACACTTTAGCCAAATTGCTCTGATACCAACTGTGAGATCCATGTCTCCCACTGCACAACGAATTCAGGGGTGCTAGCAATGGAAGTATCACTTCCTGCGCGGGGCAGGGTCCCACACTCGGGGCCTCGCCCATGGATATCCAGACAAGAGACTAATCCATCGGTTCTTCTAAAACCGAACCCGAAAAAACTTCCCTTGCCCGAAAAGCACGGGCGATTCCTCCAGGATAACTTTTCTCTAACATAGTCAAAAGCCTTAACTAACTGAACTCATCTGACCAAACCCGTAAGACCCATAGTCAGATCAAGGGAAAGATTGCACTTAGATCATAGAGACCAACGCTTTTTTCCTCATTGAGAGGCACAGCCGTTGATTATTTTCCATAGAACAATTTTTATTCGGAATTTACTTCATCTATCGTAGCAACAGAAATTTGAGTCTCATTTTAGGGATCCATCAGTCCAATCCCTTGGGTTAGCCAATCGCCCAACCACTGTAGTGATGGGATCCAATTAAAAATTAGGTTAGGTTTTGTCTCGGGTATCAAGGAAAAGAGTTCCCAGGCCCCCTAGCCAGATATTCAAACTTAAAACTAGTCACACCACTTACACACCCAATATGAAATTGCCTTTTTTTTTTCTCAGCATCATCTATCTTTAAAAACAATCATTTAATGAAATCCTTGTGTCACTGATCATAATCCTCAAAATCTTTGGTTGAATCCTTATTTCCAATCATTCCTTCATCAGTGTACCTATGGCTGTCCACTCATGGGCCTTTTCGATAGTTCCTAGCTCATAGTAACCGGTAATATATTCACATATCAAAAATGGAATCTCCGTTAAAGATCAGCAAGATCAACCAACGGATCCATATAAAAGAGCCATGGACTCATCTGTTGAGGACCAGCAAGGTCAACGGGGCAACGTCAAGGCAGGGAGAAGTTGTACTTGCACCTTAATTTAACCAAGATAACAATCCATTTACTCAACTAAACCATAGGACTAGAATCCACGTTACCTTCTTAAGAAAATAACCTTTCACAAAGATTTTAACTTGAGATTGCAATAAGACATTATTTATTAAGGCATATGTTGTTGTTTAAAAGAATTAAAACTTTAACTAGTAAATCAATAAAATAGATCACTATTAACAATTAATAGAGAAGCCGGGGCCATACCTCAACCCCTAAGAATGATATATAATTGAAAAATAATATATATATATATACCTTATAGAAATTTATCATTTATTGTTGTCTTTGCTCGCTAATAAGAGTTTCAGAACTTGATATATGAGAATAGAGAGTCTTCTAATACATTCTCTTACGATTAAAATCATCCGATCATCCCCAAGCTTATCTCCTCTTACTCATACTCTGACTTTTCTCTCTTTCGAAGGTCTATGGCAAAGTAGCCTTCTCTTGCAGGACTACGGCATACTATTCTTTCTCTTCTCTTCCTCATAAAGGTCATAGCAAGCTAGCTTTCTTTTCCAAGAGATTAGATAAGAATGAAGGGATATGTGCATCTCAAGGTCTAGAAGCACCTTGTGGCTACTAGCTTCATTCTTACAGTTTCCCTGTGTAGAGACCTTGACAGAACGAGCGAATTGTTTCAGCCATAACTCTCTGATAAAAAATCAGAATATGGTCATGTAGCCACTCAAAATAACCGGAACACGTCTAGTCAACGAGCCATCGTGGTGGAATAGGCAAAAATGTCTGTGTATAGCTGTAAAAACACCATCTTTAGAAACGCATTGATTTTCCATATTTTTAGTATATGCATGGACTCTAAATATGTAAAATTACTCTAAATACGACCTCCTATCACCTAAATTTGAATTTCTATTCTTGGTGATACTTATCTCTTAATAGAACTATTCTTGTCTTCTTATTTCTTTTAGGATTTTTTTAGAGCTAATATTTTTTTTCTATCACTTTCCTAATGTTTTTAGCCTTATTGTCTCACTCTTCTCTAAGTGCACTCTCTTTCCTTCTTGAAATCTATATTAAAAGAGACACATACATGGCTTAGGAGGGACCTTACACATCCCTGCCTTCTAGTGGTTATCTTGGGACTGATTTGAGAACTACTAAGGATAGTCACTGATGTTAAGCTATGTATTACATAGATAGATCAAACTCTCCACCAACTAATGCTAGGCTTTGTATTGCTATATATTTCAACACATGTATCTCTACCTTCCAGTGGTTCTCTTGGGACAGATTTGAGAACTATTAAGGACACCAATTGATGTTAGGCTGTGTATTGCATAGAAAGATCAAACTCCCCCACCAACTTAATGTACTCCTTCATATCCACAAGTAGAGAAGCATCTTCCACAGATAGCTTCATATCAATCTCCATGGGTGTAACCACTAACTTTCACTCAAATATGCCAAATGCCTTTAGAATTTCTCTTACACACTTTTGTTAAGAAATGAAGATTTCATTTGACTTTTTCCAAGTCTTAATCCCTAAATAGAAATGCATAAGCCCGGGGTCTGTTATATTAAACTTTGAACTCAACATCTCCTCATGTGTCTTCCAGATCTTCTCTTCATGGTTTTCCATCATGATGAGGTCGTCCACATATAGGAAAATGATCATGTGCTTGCCCTGGTGTCAGAGAAAATATATATTTTTTCATTTGATGGGATTTTAGAAAGACCAATTCTTATAAAGAAAGCATCTATCCACTGGTACCCCCAAGGGGCATATTTCAGCCCATACAATGCCTTTCAAAGTCAGCACATTTTGATTTTCTAAACCGGGTATCTCAAACTTGGGTGGTTGTGAAACATAAATCTCCTTCTTGAGATGGACATTCAGAAATGTTGACTTCATATCCATTTGCAATACTGGCCACTTTTGATAAGCAACCAATGTGAGTACAATGCAAATAGTGGTCAATCTAACTATGGGGGAAAATGTCTCCTAAAAGCCTTACCCTTTGACCTGTGTAAAGCCATTTGCCAATGAGCCTTGTCTTTTCCAATGTACTATCATATTTATACTTAGCTTTCCAAACCCACTTTTTTGTTTTGCAGGACAATCCGAAGTGTGGTTTCTTAAAATTGAGTCAAAGTCTCACTCTATGGCTCCCCTCCAATTCAAATCTACTAATTCTTCCTCCAAGCTAGCTGAGTCCTGTACTTTCATTATCTCAACCATCAAGGCTATATTACAATGTGAGCAAAGGCCATGTTCTTCTCCTCTATTCTCTTAGAGATCTATGAATAGATGTTGGCTCTTTTGTGGGTGGTGTTTTCCCATCCCAAGAGTAGCTTCACCTATTTAGGATATGGCCCCTTACAAGGTGTTGTAAGCTTATCTTCTTCTTCATCTTATGGAGTTGGTACTTTCACTAGTGGATTGTGTGGGCTACTTCTTTGTTGAAGGATAGTGTAGATGGAGACTTGTCCTTAACCTCTTGAGGTTGTTTCTCAAACACCACATCACCGCTACTACTAGCAATTATCTTCTTTGTCATATAGTCGGTAACCCTTTGACTCCATACTGTATCCTAAGAAGATACACTTTGTTCTCTCTTAGAATCCCACTTGGTTTTGGATGAGTGTAAAAAATGCATAAAACAGTCACATCCAAACATCTTGAAATATATAATTGAGGGTTTCTTACTGAATAAGCTTCTTGGGCCCTTCACTGCCTAACTCCTATCAAGGATATGTACTTTAGTGTTAACTACCTTGGCCCAAAAAGAATATTTCATGCCATCTCCACATCTGTGTGATTCTTGTGCTCTCCACCACCTCTATTCTGTTTACAAAGTATGAGCAACCATCAAATTCTTTGAGTGTACTCTCTGCCATCTCCACAACTGTGTGATTCTAGTGCTATTCAACACTATTATGTTATAGAGTATGCGTAACCATCAAATCTCCTCCTTGATCTATTAAAAGCTCTTCAACCTCTTTCTTGTCTCATTCTCTACCAAGTTCAGCCTCTTTCTTGCCTCATTCTCTACCCTTTCTTGAACTTTCCAAAAGCTTCAGCCTTATCTCAAAGAAAATACACCCACATCTTCATACTAAAGTCATTGATCAGTATAATAACAAGAAGTAGGAAGAACCACCCAATGCAGTGAATGGCATTTTACCAAAGATATGAATATACAAGCTCTCGAGGAGCCTTTGCATGATTCTTGCTTACTTGTAAATGTATGCCAATGCTGCTTGCCCATCATAGAAGCTTCATACACATCTAAAATCTCTAAAAATACTAGAAGATGTGCCATAATCCTAGATCTTCGCATCTCTTTTAAGACGAGATCTTCGCATCTCTTTTAAGACTATTAAGCTTAGATGCCCAAATCTCTCCTATACTTTACTTATCCTGACATCAGCTTAGGGTGTAAAAGCTAATAGCTTATACAAGTTGTTATGCCAGATTCCTCTCCCAATGACACTGCCATGTTAGCACTTATGATGACTGCACCAGCCTTATCAAAGAGAATCTTCAAGTCATGGCCAGCTATGATGGTAGACAGACGCCAAATTCCTCTTGATGTTTAGCACATAATGGTAATGTCAAGATACTCCATTGTTGATCATCTATGAACCATCATATGTTGAGGAATGTTTTGACTTTACACATATTACTTATATTGTCATCATAAATAGCTCTGATTTTGCTTTAGCACTCCTTCAGCACTGTTCCTAGTCTCCTTCTTCTAAGGCTTCAAAGTGCCATTCTTCTCATTTTCTTCCTTCCATAGTCCACGTGATTTAAACACATGATTAGGCTTGTCGCCAATAGAAACATTTTGCCTTAGATTTATTCTTCTTTTCATAAGCATTGGGGTTACCGGAGCCCTTCCCCTTACCTTTATTTACATTTGTGGAGAATGCAGTATCACTACCATCTCTGGCTTTGAAATGCATCTCCTCTTTCACCAACATCATGCCGAACTCAAAAGTAAGAGGCGGGTTGCGCACCTACTTATTTAGTGAGGTCACCAAGTTGTCAGTTAGGGGCTAATCCTTTGATACATTTGCATGAAAATTCTTCTCATTGGTCTCCCTAGCACTGTCATTTAATCTTATAGATTCTTTATCCTAGATATGATCTGCTCTATTGCTTTGCCACCATCATAATGCCTTTCTCAGTGTGTAAGCTGATTCTGAAGGTTTTGAATCCTTTTCTAGATTCCTCGTCTTGTACTGGTTCTTTAAAACTTGCCATTCTTTAGAAGTTGTGGTAGTATATTGAATCGGGGTTATTATCGAATCAGTGATACTGGTGATGATGGCACATAGCGTATTACATTACTTTGTCTCCATGCCAAAGCGAGAGGAGGATCTCGTAGTATCGTCTATAGTGGATCTATTGGATTTGGAGTAGGAGCCGACTTTGCATCAATCCCTATTAATAATTTCCCACAACTTATATGAATCAAGAATATACCTAATCTTGAACTTCTAGAGAGTGTACTTTGTCCCATCTAACTTCCCATCACCAAAAGATGGAGGGTGGGCACTAGGTGGCTAGGTTATTTATAGGTTGGGCCATCTCTCCAAAACTACCTTCAAATAGCAAACTGTTAAAACAAGCTTTGCGTAGATCCTATGCTTTGATACAATGTAAGAATATTACCAAAAAATACAAAAAGAATTGGAGAGTAAACTATATTATTGCTTGTTGCAAAACTTGATTACAAATTGATGGTGTCCTTCCTCCCGTGTTCTTTGAGTAAGGAGGTTTAATGATGATCTAGATAGACTCTGGATGGAGCATGTCTTGCTTATAAGAGTGCTTGAACACAATCAAATCGATGATGAACTAAAGTTGCCAAACTAGGCTATATATAGTTCCCAGGGTCGACATAGATGTAGGTCGGCCATATCATTTGATTGGGGCTATATAAGACTACAACTAAGTCTCGTAGGATAGCGTAACTCCCATGATCATGTGAGGCTATCTAGACCCTCAAACAAGCCCTGCAACTTGAGAACAATGTGTCTTTTCTATGTAGCACTTATTAATTCTATCATTTAGCCTGCACAAGCATGCATCCTACTTGGTAGAGTGCCAATGTTATTGCCTGCTTGACCTCTCCTAGAAACACATTCACAAGAGGTTATCTTAGCAAGCTACAACCATCAAATGGGAATCTTTCCAATGGTCGTTGAGCACACTGCTTAGGGCTCCACACCTCCTTAGTTGTTTTAGTCACTGTCTCCTTCAACGAGCATTATCACACCGTTGCATTGGACTACGGGTCCTTGTCCCTCTCCTATCACGTCACACCACTTACATACACTCACTAGTATGCATTAGAGAAGAAGATTAGAGAGAGGATTAATAGTAAGACTCAATTTCACAATGGGAGAGTATGTTGCATTATGAGACAAAATGACTCATATACAAGGCTATAAGTGTTTACATTACACACACTTAAACTATGATCAGCCGGGTTCCCAAGACTATAAGTGACCTATTGCTTATATAATGCTTAATCTCATAATACATGCATGAAGTACATTCACACAAGTAATCCATTCTAACTTATTGCCACATGCTCTTGGAGCAAGAATCACCATAATACTATGTCAGAACATTATCAAGCACCTATCTAAGTGTAGAATTAGAAAACGTTGCTTCATAGATTGATAATTCATGCTTTTGGTGTCTTTGTCTTTTTGCTATTTGATGTAGAATTATAGTGGCAACTCTTGTTAATCCCAAAATGGGTTTCCTCCCCTTCTTGATGGTAATTACGTCCTTTGTGATCGAGTAGAAGACTTTTTTGTGGAGAATTGAGAAGTTATTGATGCTTATAATGTTGCATGAATGGTCAATGGTCATTGTACCTTTGAAAGGAATGGGGAAGGCTAGTTAGTGAATGATGAAGTTAGTAAATGGTGTGGGAATTTCTACAAGTGATTGTATTTTTTCCCCTAGCAATCCCAAGCAAATTTATATATTTTTTATTTCAAGTTGGCGATGGTTTGAAGGCTTGTTAGTAATGGAAGAGAAGATATGGGGGTATACAACCATCAAAATGAGAGAGAAAATCTCAGTTCCTCATTTGATACATTAAAGCGATGCAAATATAGTTTCTTGGTTATTACTTTCCTTGTTTTTAGGACTTTATTAAATGATTTTAAAGTGATCTTGAATTGGACCTATGCCTACATTCTTCATCCCATGCACTTTTTTATTTTTTATGTATAAATATATTTTGTTCTCTTACAAGTAAATATACAATGAAGTGCATTGAAGTGAGTCAAGAAGACTCTCGATGTAGCCGTTGTTGTTGAAGTCAAAATCATTGAAGAGGCATGAAATAATTATTTTGACTTGCGAGGTTAATTAAAAAGTTCTTCAACTTCTTGAGATAATTGTTGGATTTTATGGTGAAGATACTATTATTGAAGGGATTTGTTTTGCTTGGTGAGGTTAGAATGGGTGCCATAAAGGATAACTTGTACCTTTTCAAGGGGGATCTAGGAAATGGGTCATACCATTAAACTAGGCTTTCACCCACCATGGCCCCCCCATCCATAGATGCACTTGGAAGGGTATCGAATGACAAGGCTATGGTGCATATAAATTTGAATTTTTCCACCACTCACGTATTTGTGTTTACTCATTAATGACCTTACCCATTGATGTGATTGGATATATTGATGACACCACGTGCTTTTGCACCAAGTATTGTAGCCATGTAACTTATTAAATTCTCTTTAGTGTGACTCGAAGGTATGCATGAAGCATGGCTGGTAAGGGTGAATCCTTTTTTTGGGGTATTTTTTTGTTATAGTGCATTCAAGTGAGCTGAATGCATGTGTAACAATTTGGAATAGTTTTAAGAGTGCTATTTGCTAAGGCTCTCTTGGAGTGGTGGGTTGAGTCTTAATGCTTTGGTTTGACTTTCAAGTGCACTTAATGAGGTGCTAGACCTCATTTCTTCATCTGATATTTCTTGGTATTCTTTCCCATGTGGCAAGAGAAAAATTTCTTTTGAGCACTTGCAATGTTTGCACACATTGGGTCCTTGGTTGTCTCAATGCTTGTGCATTGTGTTACTTTTACCTCCCTTGGGTTTATGCTTTATTCGGGCCTCTTCCCCTTCTCTTAAGTTTGGGTCTTAACCTCTTTAGTTTGTGTACCTTTGGCTTTCTTGGGTTTAGGAGGTTATGGATTTTTTGGTTCTTATTTTGAGATATTTTCCTCTAACCCTTGTTTAAAGTGTACTTTAGGCTTTTTGGATTTTGCTCACACCTTGGCTTGCAATTATGTGAGCACATTATTGATTGGAACTGTGGACAAGTTTCCATTCTACACACTTAAGATATCGAGAGTTAGGTATTACAAGGCAGCTTATGATAAAGCATTTCTCCTCGGGCAGTCTATGAACAAAAGTGATTGATGGCACATTATTTACACATGGGTTATGTAGCATCAATAGCTATAGGTGCATTTAACATTGGGCAGTTTGCAACCTTATGCGGTCTTTGTGTGGTCCACGATAATAGAAGCACTGCATTGTTTGTCTAATTGCTTCCTTAGCAGTTTCTATCTGTCGTGGGGCTCCTTAGTTTTGAGGTGATGGTTGTTATTGTTGCATGTGAATACATACATTGTGAGATGTAATGACTACAATATAAAAGGTTTGGCTTAGAATATATGTAATGTGGATTGGGGGATGGTGGTGTGCCCGTAATGTGCAACACATCAGGTTTGTAGGGAAAGAGATTGTAAAGGGGTTATTGGCATTGGAAAAACATTTGCTTAATACTCCACCCTTATATTATTTCTACAGGTGATAGATGTGCTCTATTTTGTATGGTGAGCATCCCAGTTTAGACACTTGACTTGATGGTGGCCAAGTATGGCTAAATGGTTAGGAGATAGCTTATGACTTGGCACTTTGCCAAGTAGGATGCATGCTTGTACAAGCTCTATGACTGCATTAGTGAGTATTGGATAGCCAACCGAGGACACATTATTCTCGGGGCTTGTTTAAGGGACGAGATGATCTCAGATGCCATGTAGTCTAATATGGTCCTAGGTTGGTTATTTTGGACCAAGTTGTGGGTTTGTAAGATTCCTCCCTCTAGCTTTTGAGGTGTGCAAGTGTAAGAACCTCCCCTTCTGATCTTATAATTATTCCCCTCTGAAATAAAAGAAATATCCTGTTTTACCCTGTTTTGGCCTAGAGAGAGAAAATGTCTAGAGGGAGGTAATTCAAAATTGAGATAGTTTTGGATATAAAAATCCTCCTAGTGTCTAAAATGGTTTCCCCTAAAATAGAAATTCAAAAAGAACTTTCCAATGTGCAATTAGAATTAGTTGAAAATAGGTAAAAAGGACCTAAGCCTGAGGGTCCAGATTTTTTAAAAATTTTGAATTAAGTTTCCTATGGACCAATAATATTAATCCAAATGTAGGGAGGAGATAAATTGAAGAATAAAAGAAAATCCTCCAAAAGTGAGTAAATGCTCACATAAGATGAAGAGTTGACTAAGGACAAGGTTTATTAGTTAACAAAGAAGAGATATTTAGAGGAAATGATGCATTTTTGACACCTCAGTGTGGGGAATTCCCCTCACGAAGGAGGCACCTATTTCACATGTGTGGATGAGTTTTAAACTCACAAATAATGAGATATTTTCATCTCTCCTCTCTCCTGTTTCAACTAGATCCAAAAAGTAAGCTAAACTGACCTAAAAATGGTCAAAAAGTGACCAAACTAATCTGAAAAATTCTAGAATCAGTTTGCTTGGTTAGAGGCTCACTTTTTCCTATAAATAGAAACCTCCCCCCTTGTAAAAGGTTAATGGTGTTTATGCACTGTTACTCTACTTCCGTCGTCCTGAGCCATTTAACATTGAATTTCTTAATAATTCAATTGTTTTTTTGGCCTAATCCTCTCCAAGTGAATTTGGTGGCCACTCTTGCTACAAACAAGAGTAGAACCCTCAATCCATCAAGCCAAAGGAAATCTTACAAGCTCCATGTAAGCTTAATTATTTTAAATCTATGGTTTTCTTAAATTTTATGCTTTGTAAATGTTTGAATTAAAATCTGATGCTATGCCTTGATGGAAAGGCCACCCCCTTCTCTTCTTTACAATTCAGCCCTTCTTAATCCTAGAAAGTTTAATTCAATGATTGATTAAACTCTTTTCATTGTTTACTCTCTTGATTTTTTTGAAAATGGAGTAGATTAGAGATATTAGAATTCAAATTGGATTAATTCAAGTCATAAATTGAATGTTAAAATTGAGAAATGGTCAGCCATACAAAGGAGGTTATGAAAAACTTTTCTTAAATTTTGTGGAACTAAAGTTTATCATTAGGTTATTCTAAAAGAGTAATTCCTTCCGTTGTGCATTCTAAAAGATTTATTTTTATTTCAAAAGTGTCATTCTCATTAAAATTGAATTTATGCATGGAAAGATGCATAAAAGATTTATTTTTATTTTAAAAGAGTTATTCCCATTAAAATTAAATTTATGCATAAAAGATTTATTTTTATTTCAAAAGTGTTATTCTCATTAAAATTGAATTTATGCATAGAAAGATGCATAAAAGATTTATTTTTATTTCAAAAGAGTTATTCCCATTAAAATTAAATTTATGCATAGAAAGATGCATAAAAGATTTATTTTTATTTCAAAAGTGTTATTCCCATTAAAATTGAATTTATGCATAGAAAGATGCATGAAAGATTTATTTTTATTTCAAAAGTGTTATTCCCATTAAAATTGAATTTATGCATAGAAAGATGCATGAAAGATTTATTTTTATTTCAAAAGAGTTATTCCCATTAAAATTGAATTTATGCATAGAAAGATGTATGAAAGATTTATTTTTATTTCAAAAGAGTTATTCCCATTAAAATTGAATTTATGCATAGAAAGATGCATACAAGATTTTTTTTTATTTCAAAAGTGTTATTCCCATTAAAATTGAATTTATGCATAGAAAGATGCATACAATATTTATTTTTATTTCAAAAGTGTTATTCCCATTAAAATTGAATTTATGCATATAAAGATGCATACAATATTTATTTTTGTTTCAAAAGTGTTATTCCCATTCAAATTGAATTTATGCATATAAAGATGCATAAAGGATTTATTTTTATTTCAAAAGTGTTATTTTTCTTAAATTTAAATTATGCATAAATAGATGCGTAAAGAATATTTATATCAAAAATTAGGATCCTCTTAAATTCTATGTTTAAATTCTGTGAATAGAAGTGATGAGAATATGAGGTGAATAGATGTGATGAGATGTGATGGGAATTAGATAGATGAGAAGAATGGATGGATGGATGTGATGTGAATAGAGGTGATGAGAATATGAGGTGAATAGATGTGATGAGATAAGATGTGAATCAGATAGATGATTGGATAGATGTGATGTAATTAGAGGTGATGAGAATATGAGGTAAATAGATGTGATGAGATAAGATGTGAATGAGATAGATGATGATTGGATGGATGGATGTGATGTGAAATAGATAGATGTGAATGAATGGATGGATGGATGTAATGTGAAATAGATAGATGTGAATGGATGGGTGTGATGTGAATAGAGGTGATGAGATGAGAGGTAAATAGATGTGATGAGATGTGATGTGAATTAGATAGATGTGAATGAATGGATGGATGTGATGTGAATAGAGGTGATGAGAATGTGAGGTGAATAGATGTGATGTGAATCAGATAGATGGGAATGAATGGATGGATGGATGTGATGTGAATAGAGATGATGAGAATGTGAGGTGAATAGATGTGATGTGAATCAGAATGTAAATGAATGATATGAGATGTGAGTGAATGTATGTGATGATAATGGATGTGAATGTGTATGTGAGGAATGGATGTGAATGTGTATGTGAAGAATGGATGTGAATGTGTATGTGAAGAATGGATGTGAATGAGTATGTGAAAGAATGGATAAGGATGTGTATGTGAAGAATGGATGTGAATGTGTATGTGAAGAATGGATGTGAATGAGTATGTGAAAGAATGGATAAGGATGTGTATGTGAAGAATGGATGTGAATGTGTATGTGAAGAATGGATGTGAATGAGTATGTGAAAGAATGGATGTGGATGTATGTGAAAGAATGGATATAGATGTGTATGTGAAAGAATGTGATGTGATGTAAAGAGATGAGATGTGACATGAATATATGTGGATGTGAAGTGATAGATATGAATGTATGGATAGATGCGAGTAGTCGTACATGTGAACGATTGGATGGATGTGGATAAATGAGTTAAGATGTGTATGAATGAGATATGATGTGGATAGAAGTGATGTGACATAATGGTGATGAGAATGAATGTGATGTGATGGGATGTGAATCGGGATAGATGTGAATGAATAAGATGTGAGGTAAAATGAATGAGATGTGATGTGAGGTGAATGTGATGTGGTCTGAATGGATGAGATGTGAATGAATGTGATGTGATGAGATGTGGATATGGGTAGATGCGAGTGGGTGAGATCTGATGAGGATAAATTGAGGAAAGATGTGATGAGATGAAAATGATGTGATTGGATGAGAATAGGAATACTTATGAAATGGTTGTAGAATTAATTAATGTGGTTTGATGTGGAGCAATGTGGAAAGACGAGAGTTCGTTAGAAACTGTATTTTTGAACTATTTTTAAATGACTGTTTTATGTCAAGAATGTCGGAGAAGCATTTTGACCGTCTTGTGAATGAGGTCGTGGAGACCTAATCTGATAAAGTTGCAACAGCTTCTGCTAATGAGTCAATGGAGGACGTCTCGCTCTTGACCAGCCTTGGTTCGATTAAAATGGCGAGCTTCTGGTAGTACGGTGGATGAGGGACCAAGGAAGCGGCCTATGAGGTGAAGTGCTAGGTCACCTGCGAAGGATCATAGAGGGTGCTGACCATACGGTGCGCTGAGACGATACCCACACGTGCGTCGTGGAAGATATTGGAACAAGGAGTAAGAGTTGTTTTCTGAATTCAGGCATGGATCTGGTTGATTGACCTTGCTGGTCCTCAACGGATGAGTCCATGACTCTTTTATATGGATCTGTTGGTTGATCTTGCTGATCTTCAACGAAGATTCCATTTTTTATATGTGAATATATTGCCGGTTACTATGAGCTAGGAACTATCAAAAAAGCCCCTGAGTGGATAGGTGGTGAGCGTTCTGGTTGCCAATGATGCCATAGGTACACCGATGAATGAATGATTGGAAATAAGGATTCAACCAGAGATTTTGAGGATTATGATCAGTGACACAATGGTTTCATTAAAAGATTGTTTTTAGAAGATGCTGATTCTATGAAAAAGACAATTTCATATTGGGTGTGTAAGTGGTGTGACTAGTTTTAAGTTTGCATGAATATCCGGCTAGGGGGCCTGGGAACTCTTTTCCCTGGTACTCGGGACAAAACTTAACCAAATTCTTAATTAGATCCCATCACTACAGTGGTTGGGCAGTTGGCCTAACCCACGGGACTAGATGGGGTTAGGCTGGACTGGTGGATCCCTAAAATGAGATGCAATTCTGTTATGGTACGATAGATGAAGTAAATCCCAGATAAAAATTGTTCTATGGAAAAGAATCAATGACTGTGCCTCTCAATGAGGAAAAAAACGTTGGTCTCTATGATCCAAGTGCAATCTTTTCCTTGATCTGACTTTGATACTATGGGTTCGGTCAGATCAGTTCAGTTAGTTAAGGCTTTTGACTATGTTAGAGAAAAATTTATCTTGGAGGAATCGCCCATGCTTTCTGGGCAAGAGAAGTTTTTTTGGGTTGGAAGAACCGACAGATTAGTCTCTTGTCCAGATATCCATGGGCGAGGCCCCAAGTGTGGGACCCTACCCTGCGCAAGAAGTGCTACTTCCGCTGCTAGCACCCCTGAATTCATTGCGCGCGGTGGGGATAGGGATCTCACAGGGTTGGCCCGATGTCGCCACTGACATGACTGACCTATGTCTATGCCGACCTTGGGTACTATATATAGACTAGTTTGGTAGCCTTAGTTCATCATTGAGTTCATTGTGCTCAAGAACTCTTATAAGCAAGATATCCTCTGTCCACAACAGAGGCTATCTAAATTGCCATCAAAGCTCCTTACCTAAAGTACATGTGCAGGCGCCATCAGTTTAAGTAGTAAATAGTGTTTACTCTCCACTTCTTTCTGCAATTCAATGCTTTGCATTGTGTTGATATAGCTATCACTATTGTGTATGCTTACATGGTATGAGAGTATAAGCTCTAAAAAAATCTTGTTTTGGCAATTTGCTATGTAAAGGTAGATTTGGACAGATGTCCCTACCTATAAACATAGCTGCTTGTGCCCCCTTCCACCTTTTGGTAATTGGAAGTTGGATGGGACCAATTACACTCTTTGGAAGTTCAAGATTATGTCTATTCTTGATTTATATAAGTTATGGGAAAACCACAATAGGGATTGATGTAAATTCAGTTCCTACTCTAGATTTAGCAGATCCACTACTGCAGACCATACCACCAAGAGATCCTGCTCTCACTTTGGCATCTCGCTTTGGCATGGAGGCGAAGGAATGCAGATATGCTTTGTGCCATCGTCACTCACCAACATTCACTAGTTCAGTGAATGTGATGACCCTGATTTAGCATACTACTATAGCTTCTAAAGCATGATGGCAAGTTCTAAAGAACCAGTATAAGGCGAGGAACCAACCAAGGATTCAAAACCTTGAGAATCAGCTTTGCAACAGGAAGAAATTCTAATGGAGAAATACCAAAGTAGTTTATATCATCAGATAAAGAATTTGCAAGATCAGATGTGGTGGTGGTGGGGATCTCTAAGACCAGCGAAGAATTGGCAGAAAGATATATCAGAGTTTTACCCCAAAGTATGACAACTTAATGACCTCACTGAACACACAAGTGCACAACCCCCCTCTTGCTTTTGAGGACTTTGGCGTAATACTGGTGGAGGAGACGATGCATTTTAAAGCTAGAGATGGTAGTGGTACATCATTCTTTGCAAATGCAAAGAAAAGCAAGAGAAAGGGTGTTAACCGCATTTCCAATGGTGGTTAACTGGGCAATTGGCTTAGGTGGGCTCACCAACAAATTTTTCAAAGGCCGTCTAAGCAAAGCAAGTGGTTGTCATTCATTAAGTTATTTCAAAAGGGTCACTTATAATTTTTGAACCGCTTGAGCTGGTTTTTTAGCACTTCATGTAACATTTTATGGATTTTTCTCGCTCAAATAAGCGCATCACGATGTAAACAACGGATATTTGAGCTAAGTGTAATGCCGGCATCACATACACATGTACACTAGTAGGTGTAAAGACACATAGTTCTCATTTTTACACAATGGCCGCCCAAGTTTGGGTGCCTGGCCACTTATAAGTTTTATATAAATACCAATGTAAGGAATGAGAACACACACTTTCCTTGTGAAATCTTAGAGCTCTTGTGTTCTCTTGCTCTTACCCTCTTTCTAGAGTATGTGAAAGTGTGTGAGTGAGTTGCTTGCAGGTTATTGGGTTGCATTACCATAGCTATGGAGTTGTGAACAGGTTTTTCCAAGGAGTTCTACATCATTCGAGGTAATCCTTTATTAAGAGTGTAGCCTCATCTTTCCAAGTTGCATCCTCTTCAGGGTAATCTTTCCACTGTACTAGATGTTCTACATGTGAATGAATGAGATGTGATGTTATGTGAATTGGGATGATGTGAGTGAATGAGATGAGATGTAAATTGGGATACATATGATATGTGATGTGAATGAATATGATGTGATGAGATGTGGATATAGGTAGATGCGAGTGGATGAGATATGATGCGGATAAATGAGGAAAGATGTGATGAGATGGAAAATGATGTGATGAGAATGGGAATACATATGAAATAATCGAGGATTGATGTGGAAAGACGAGAGTTCGTTATAGAAACTATATTTATGACCTGTTTTTAAATGACTATTTTATGTCAAGAATGCGGGGAAAGCATTTTGACTGTCTTGTGAATGAGGTCGTTGGAGACCTATCTGATAAATTTTTCTTGCAATAGCTGAACGGAGAGTCAACGGAGGATGTCTCGCGTAGCAAGGTCGGCCGAGGTCTTGACCATCGATTTAAATGGTGAGCTTCCGGTACGGTGGATGAGCGACTAAGGAAGCGGCCTATGACTGAAGCGCTAGGTGACCTGCGAAGGATCCTAGAGGGTGCTACCATACGGTGCTCGGGCTCTGGGTCGCCGAAGATACCCACACGTACGTCGTGGAAGATATTGGAACAAGGAGTAAGAGTTGTTTTCTGAATTCGGGCATGGATCTGGTTGATTGACCTTGCTGGTCCTCAACGGATAAGTCCATGGCTCTTTTATATGGATCTATTGGTTGATCTTGCTGATCTTCAAAACGGAGATTCCATTTTGATTTTTATAAGTGAATATATTACCGTGTACTATGAATTAGGAACTATTGACAAGGCCCCTGAGTGGACAGGTCGTGAGCGTTCTAGTTACTAATGATGCCATAGGTACACCGATGAAGGAAAAATTAGAAATTAGGATTCAACCGGATATTTTTGGAGGATTATGATCAGTGATACTATAGTTTCATTAAAAGATTGTTTTAAAGACAGCTGAATCTGTGAGAAAGGCAATTTCATATTGGGTGTGTAAGTGTGTGACTAGTTTTAAGTTTGCATGAATATCCAACTAGGGGGCCTGGGAACTCATTAAAAGATTGTTTCTCACAGGCTGAATTTGTGAGAAAGGTAATTTCATATTGGGTGTGTAAGTGGTGTGACTAGTTTTTAAGTTTGCATGAATATCCAGCTAGGGGGCCTGGGAACTCTTTTCCTTGGTGCCCACGACAAAACCTAACCAAATTCTTAAATGGATCCCATCACTACACTGGCTGGGCGGTTGGCTAACCCACGGGACTAGATGGGGTTAGGCTAGACTGATAGATCCCTAATATGAGAATCAATTCTGTTATGGTACGATAGATGAAGTAAATCCCGAATAAAAATTGTTATATGGAAAAGAATCAACGGCTATGCCTCAATGAGGAAAAAAGTGTTGGTCTCTATAATCCAAGTGCAAGTCTTTTCCGTGATTTGACTATGGGACTTACGGATTTGGTCAGATCAGTTTAGTTAATTAAGACTCTTGACTATGTTAGAGTAAATTTATCTTGGAAGAATCGCCCGTGCATTCCGGGCAAGGGAAGTTTTTATAAGATAAAAACAGCTTTAACCATGTGTAAAATCACATTGTTTGTCATCCAATGCATCAGAATTACTCCTGGAGGACTGGGGAAGCTAATCCAAAACAGTGCGAATTTAGGCTCTGCAGTAGCGGTGCAGGCTCAAAATTCGCACTGTTCTGGCACTGCTCCCCCAACCACTTAGGATCATTTCTGATACATTTATAATGAAGTTGAGTAAATTAATTATAAAAATAGTAATTTACAAAATAAAAATACCTTTAATCATGTATAAAAATACATTATTTGTCATCCAATGCATCAGAATTACTCCTGGAGAGCTGGGGAAGCTATGCCAGAATAGTGTGAATTTGGGCTCTACAGCAGTGGTGTAGGCTCGAAATTCGCACTGTTCTGGCACTGCTCTCCCAGCCACTCAGAATCATTTTTGATGCATTTATAATCAAGTTGAGTACATTGATTATGAGAAACAGTAATTTACAAGATAAAAATACCTTTAATCATGTATAAAAATACATTATTTATCATCCAATGCATCAGAATTGCTCCTGAAGGGCTGGGAAAGCTGTGCCAAAATAGTGCGAGTTTGGGCTCTATAGCAGCGATGCAGGCTCAAAATTCACACTATTCTGGCACTTCTCCCCCAGGCTCCGAGGGTCATTTCTGATGCATTCACAAAAACATTGATGGTATAAACTAGAAAAAACAATGATATACTTGATGAAAATAAGTTTGCAAAAATTGTATTGTATTCATAATAAGAAGTGATACATCATCTTTACAAAAGCTTTCTTACAATATTGAGCTTCCTTCTCTTGTTATTAGGCAGAGTGTGCTCAAGGAGTGATTGGGCTATTTCTTGAGGATCCTCTATGCCTATGCTTTTGGCTATACCTGTACGAGCAAGAAGCTTACCCCTAAATCCAGAACTAAAAACATCAAAGGCAAGGGATTTTTTAATCAAAACTATACGTTTGGTGCTCTGTGCCATAGAGGCTACACAGAGCACCTTAGAGAGGGCTTTCAAAAAGAAGAGAGTGAAGGTAGATTGAGGGGTGTAGTCCCTGTGGATAATGGTGATGCCATCCACAGAAAGTCGACCAAGATAGTGCGCCAACGCCGCATCATGTCCATGGACCTTGGCCTGGTCTCTACTACTGCTGCCACCTCTCCCAGCAAATGCGTCAATTTCAACCACCCTCTGCAATCAAAGGAAAAATCAAAATATTTTCCTATACATAATTACAAATGTTTCTAGGTTGTAAAAGGTCGATTATTACCTCTTGCTCAATGTCTTCTTTTGCCAAAGTGCTGGTGGGGCGGAGAGGTCAACCGAGGACTTAGCCTCATCCTTTTTTGGTGCTTTGGTCTCCTCCATTACTCCAGTAGCAAGGGTATCCTTTTCAGCCTCTAGCTTTTGTCTTGTAAGGTTGTGAATTCCTCCTCTAGAAGAACTAGAGCTTGCTCCGCGGTCTCAACCATAGTTTCCTTGACCAAAGCAACTGTCTCTGCGATAGATTCTCCAAGGGGTAATATAGCACTATCTAGGTGAGGATCGAGGTTAGACGTATCAAGGTCCACCTCACATCGTGTGCATATAATGCCCAAGCATTCATCCATTCTCAAGCCAACTGCCTTTTCAAGGTCATAAGTGAAGAAATAAGTATTCTTCACCTTCCACCACAATGGTGCTCAAGAGATTGATCTCAAGCTCTAACAGCACCTTGCTCTCCTCGTGTGGGGAAGAGAGCCCCGCATCTTCTACTACAGTGGGCTGCAGATTGGGCACCCTCTAGAAATTACTCTGATGCAAGCTGCTCTTCTATGCCAGCACTCATTCCTACTGCTTTCACTTCCTTGTCATCCCTCAAATACCCTGCCAACTGCAATGCAGGCATCTCTACCTCCTCATCCGAATCCTCATCGCTGATGAGGAACGCAAAAGTGGCGAGCCATGAGAGGAACCTAGTTCCTAAATTGCCCTTCCCCAACCTCTTCACCTCCTGCTTATTAAAGGCGCTGGATGTAGGGGCGGGCATATTGTTGAATGCTCAACAGGCACCCATCGATCATTGGGGCAATGGGGAAAGGAGATAGAGTGGGGAGCCAAGTATTACTCCATGTATGCAATCTGCATCTCATAATGTTGGGATGCAAGGGTGAATGACTTTTCAAAGTCGACTTCACGAGAGAACATGACAAAGAGCTCACTCTTGCCCCCCACAGGGTGGGGGGCAAGAGAAACTCACAATATTTGTCAAAGTGGGTAGCCATGTGAATGCAAAGAGAGAGTGTGAGCTCGTGCTTGGTTTCTATCGCATGAAAATGAGAAAGAAGGCACCTTTGGCTATTTATAGTTAAAATTTAAAGTTTTGCCTTTTCACACTAGACCGCTAGACAAAAAATTACAGTTTGCAAAAATATTAAGATTTCAATTAAATAAAGATTGGTTAAAAAAGAGCCTGCTACAAAATTACAAGCATGTCATCTAATCTAAAATTGTTATAATGTCTTCATTTTTTGCCCCTCTTATGACATTTACTTCATGTTGATCTCCATCTCCTTGTTGACTTGAAAGCTTGTCATTGCCTTCACCTCAATCCTGAAACTCTTTCCCCTCATGTGCATTAAAACAGAGGTTATTTTCCCATATACTCAGTTCATCTTCAAGCTCTTCCACATGCCTACTATGTGTTGGTAGGGCTATGCACCTTGCTGCTGAAAATTCAAGGTCCCCCATTTGCCACATTGATTCTGAGACCATGGTTGTCCCCTCGTTACGCTTCCCAATCTGTAAAAATATAGAAAGTGCACAATAACCAGAAAGTGTAAGGGTTAATTCTAGACATGTAGTGGAATCAGATATACCTTTCTTCTCATCAACTTGAAACTTGACTCTTCCACATTGTCAAAGCCCATGATGCTAAAGTGTTGACGCAGGTCTACTAGGCTCCAATGCTTGCTTGCTCCCACTCGCTCAATTTTGCATCATCACAGCTACCTTAATAGGCATAATTTCTTCTTCTAAGGCTTGAAGTGGGATCCATGTCTCGTGCTTTTGCATCCATCTTTGGTAGTACAGACGTATGTACAAAATAGAGCGTGCCTTCAAGAACCTGAAAGACACTATAGAATCTACTACATTGCACTTGTACACATCACCTTGATGTGACCCCTCATTAACCTCCCAACCCTCTCCTAGTAATCCTTGAATGAGGTCAGACCGTACCTCCTTACAAATATACATTGTTTTTGTTTGGTGCATTGGCATGGAATTGAACATGTGCACAAAAACATGTAAAGGACAAAACCAATTTGTTTGGGCCATTCGGGATTGTTAAGAGGGGGTTGGGGATCTCTTCTAGCTTGCCAAATAAACCTGGTTTTTTATCTACAAAATATGAGTGAGAAAAGAAAAAGATATTGCTCTATACAAGATCACTTGGGCTTTGAGATACAAACATTGCCTCTCCAATGGATGCATGCATAGCATAGAAACCTCCAGTGAGGCTTTGGAGTGGTTTGTTAAGAGGGGGTTGGGGATCTCTTCTAGCTTGCCAAATAAACCTGGTTTTTTATCTACAAAATATGAGTGAGAAAAGAAAAAGATATTGTTCTGTACAAGATCACTTGGGCTTTGAGATACAAACATTGCCTCTCCAATGGATGCATGCATAGCATAGAAACCTCCAGTGAGGCTTTGGAGTGGTTATTCCTCAACATAATTAGAGGGAAAAATATCTGCAGAGAGACATAAGAAAATGGAGAATCATAAGAAAATTTGAAACAAAAAATCCAATATTAGCATGTTGTTAAAGCTATGTTTATGTTACACTGAGACAATTTGAAGGAAACCTTGGTTGTTGGCCTTGAATGTACAGGTCTCCAAGGGTATACATATGTTGCACTATGGCAACTAGTCCTTCCTTCTTAGTATGCTTGAAGCCTTGTAGCCACCCCTTCCAATGATGTAGCATATTCCCCAGTTGACGCACTCGATGTGGTCCCTTAGAGCTTGGCTGCATGTAGACCCAAGCCCCAACCCTGAATCTTGTTAGAGCCCAAACTCCATTCTCATATCTTGTGTCATGCAGCACAAGCTCTTTCACCTTCTCTCCTAGGTCTTCTCACATTACCAGAAGAGGCCATGGTGGTAAGAAAAAAGAAGAAGGGAAAAGAAAAGCTTGTTTTACAACAGAGGAGTGGAGAGGAGAGAAAGTTCAGGGTTTTCAGTGCAGCAATGGAAAGCTTAAAAGAGGGTTAGAGTTTGAGAATAGGGTTCCTGAACCTAGAGTAGACTAAAGAGGGATAGAGTTTCTGCAGCAATGGAGAGGGAGGGAGCTTCAAAGAGAGAGAGAGAGAGAGGGGGGGGGAGATTGAGAGGGAGGGAGCTTGAGAAGGAGAGAGAGCTTGAGAGGGATGGAGTTTCTGCAGCAATGGAGAGCTTAGAAAAGGAAGAAAGAGGGAGAGGGAGCTTGAGACTGAGAGAGCTTAATAAGGAGGGAGAGCTTGAGAGGTATGGATTTTCTGCAGCAATGGAGGGCTTAGAAGAGGAAGAAAGAGATTCAAAATGAGCTTTCCAAACCTAGAGTATGTTGGGGGGAAGTTTGAGAGGGAAAACACACTTTTGGGAAATAAAAATAAAATTTTTTAATTTTTAGGGTTTTTAATCTACGCGATTCTAGATGGGGGGACCTCTAAGTTTGGGCCCAAGAGGTAGGGGGACAAGAGTAGTAATTAGGCCCCATTAGCAAACCAAAGCCTAGGCCCCCTAGGGTCAAAGAAGTAAAAAATGTGCACCCAGCCCTCTTCCTATTGGTCCATTCCTAATCAAAAGTTAATCCAAGATGCCCTCTTTGGGTCCCAAAAATTCCTAATGAGTGATAGATATGAATGTATGGATAGATGTGAGTAGTCGTACTACATGTGAACAATTGGATGGATGTGGATGAATGAGATGAGATGTGTATGAATGAGATATGATGTGGATAGAAGTGATGTGATATAATGTGAATAGAATGTATGTGATGGGATGGTTATGAGAATGAATGTGGTGGATATGAAAATGAATGTGGTGGATATGAATGAATGTGATGTGATGGATGTAAATGGATGTGATGGACATGAATAGATGTGATGTGATGTGAATCTGGATGTGAATGAATGAGATGTGATGTCATGTGAATCGGGATGTGAGTGAATGAGATGAGATGTAAATTTGTATAGATATGATATGTGATGTGAATGAATATGATGTGATGAGATGTGGATATAGGTAGATGCGAGTGGATGAGATCTGATGTGGATAAATGAGGAAAGATGTGATGATGAGATGTGGATATAGGTAGATGCGAGTGGATGAGATCTGATGTAGATAAATGAGGAAAGATGTGATGATGAGATGGAAAATGATGTGATGAGAATGGGAATACATATGAACTAAATGAGGATTGATGTGGAAAGACGAGAGTTCATTATAGAAACTGTATTTATGACCTGCTTTTAAATGATTGTTTTATGTCAAGAATGCTGGGGAAGCATTTTGACCGTCTTGTGAATGAGGTCGTGGTGGAGATCTATCTGATAAAGTTGCAATGCTGAACGGAGAGTCAACGGAGGACATCTCGCGTAGCAAGGTCAGCCGAGGTCTTGACCAGCCTCGGTTTGATTTAAATGGTGAGCTTTCGGTACGGTGGATAAGGGACTAAGGAAGCGGCCTATGAGTGAAGCGCTACGTGACCTCCTGCAAAGGATCCTAGAGGGTGTTGATTGACCATACGGTGCTCGGGCTCTGGGTCGTCGAAGATACCCACATGTACATCGTGGAAGATATTGGAACAAGGAGTAAGAGTTGTTTTCTAAATTTGGGGATGGATTTGGTTGATTGACCTTGCTGGTCCTCAACGAATGAGTCCATGGCTGTTTTATATGGATCTGTTGGTTGATCTTGCTGATCTTCAACGGAGATTCCATTTTGATTTTTATAAGTGAATATATTGCCGGGTACTATGAGAGCTAGGAACTATTGCCGGGTACTATGAGAGCTAGGAACTATTGAAAACGCCCCTGAGTGGACAGGTGGTGAGTGTTCTGGTTGCCAATGATACCATAGGTACACCGATGAAGGAAAAATTAGAAATTAGGATTCAACTGGATATTTTGGAGGATTATGATCAGTGATACTATAGTTTCATTAAAAGATTGTTTTAAAGATAGCTGAATCTATGAGAAAGGCAATTTCATATTGGATGTGTAAGTGATGTGACTAGTTTTAAGTTTGCATGAATATCTGGCTAGAGGGCCTGGGAACTCTTTTTCCTAGTACCCGGGACAAAACTTAACCAAATTCTTAAATGGATCCCATCACTACAGTGGTTGGATGGTTGGGGTCTTCAAATGGAAGTACCGCAATTGTATGGAATCCCTGACTTGCTTGAGGCCTAGACATGATGATATTTACCCTAAAATTCTAAGGACCGTGACTACCCGTATATACTGAGGGTATAACTGTAGCTCTTTACTGGTAGTATATAATACGAGGAAATCTACAACCTTGAAATTATAAGCGAAAATGCTATCCAAATGATGAATTCGAATGTGGTTGATATGATTTTGAAATTCTATTTGAGAACTGATGAGTTGATTTGGATTCTGATTTAAAAATGATGATTCCTGAATTTTGGTTGAAAAGCAATAAACTGAGCAAAACCTCAATGAGGATGAATGGGATGAGTCCCTGTGAATGATGTTCGTAACTAGAATGACGATAATGACTTCAGCAAATCACTATGAGATTAGTGGATTGTGCTGACAGATTGCTGTACGACAAATTGCTACTGAAAAACATCACAAATTTTTGGTTTTTTCTTCTTCATAAATCATCCCATTACTCTCTAGTAATCTCCTTCAATACCCAATGTGAAAGGCAACACCCAAATTAAGAAGTTCTCAGGAGAGGGCTTCCACACTTGGCAAGTCCTTGTTGTCAACTACAAGATGATGTCCAAAGGTTTTTGGCCATTCATCTCCGGCACTAAGGTTATTGATTGAACTAAGGTTGAAGATATTGAAGATGATGAGAGGGCACAAGCCATCATCATGCTTCATCTTGATAAGGCTCTCATTCATCACCATATGGACCAGCTTTCGACTGCAAAGGAGAAATGGGATGAGCTTGACAAGCTCTATGGAGCTCGTTGGTAAGAATTCCAATATCTCACTTAAAATTGAAATTTTCAGCTTGGAACTCAAAGAGGGAGACGGCATTGGAGCCTTCATCTCTCACTTGAAGGGCCTTATGGCTCAACTTGCATCAGTGAATGTAAGAATGGATGAAGATGATGTAGTGGCTGTTTTGCTAAAAGCAGTCAAGAAGGTGTACCCCACCTTAGTCACCACCCTGAAGAACATACCTAATCCCACCCTTGGAGTCATTCAATCTTGTCTTGATGACTAAAAGAGGCCAAAGGGAGGAGCTGAATCTTCAAATGCAACAACTTCATCGAATATCGAACAAGCTTTGTCACATCAAGTGATCAAAGTAAGATGTGTCCATTGCAAAAAGGTGGGTCATTTGGCAAATAATTGTTGGATCAAATATCCCAACAAAATAAAATGTAACAAGTGTAAACAAATGGGACATATCACTTCCAAATGTCGTAACAAAGAGTCAGAAGCTAACTTTGTATCAGCCTCTAACTCCACTGAGAAATTGTTTTAAATCTCAATGTAACTACACCTATATTCCTAACCTTGTACGCCTAATGTTATAAAGGCATCCTATGTCTAATACCACCTATTCCAATTTTTTCATAGTTGGTATTGAGGGGGGTATTAAGAGACTAAGGTTATGTAAAAGGGGAGGAGAAGGGTGTGTGTGGTGTGAATGGACTTATGGTCCACTAGCTCACCTATTTAAAGGTGGAGTTAGAAGGCATTTTATGAGCATGAAGCTTAGTTGTATTTTGAGCAACTTAATAAGCAAGATCTTTTCTTGTATTTTGTGAGTCTCTCTCCTCCACATATTTGATCTAGCATGAGCACCACAAAATTCTAACAAAGGGTTGCTAAGCAAAAGCTCCCTCCACTAAGCTTCCTAAAAAAACACACTCAGAGTTTGATGGCTCTAGACACAGCCCTCAGAGAGTACTATAAAGCTATGCAAACACCCACAAACAACCCCTACCGCACGCCTACACTTTTTGACTAAATTAGGGTTCTGTAATTCTGCATGACATAGTCAAAGTGCCCCAAAATTCACATAATACAACCCACTTGCATTTGCTAATGTTCTTGTTGAGGTTTTTGGTGCCATTGAGCAGAAGGTAAGGGCACTAATAGAGGACTAGGATCAAGAGCATGTAGTCACATCATGTAGTCACATCACACTTGAACATTATCCCACATGAGTATATTTGTAAGAGGTGTACCTCCCTCATATAAAAGGGGTCATTTTCAAACAATGAACACAAGCTGCTCTCAAGTCTTTCTAAAATGAGTACAAGTTTCCATCTTTGTAACCTTACTTAACTTGAGTCAAGCTTGATTAGTTCAATTAGCTCATCATTATGTTTGTAACTAGGGTTCATCCTCCATAGGATTAGATTAACTTGATCAATGTGATTAGGGTTAGCTTCCATAACCATTGATTAGGGTTCCATAAATTTCATTATGGTATCAGAGCCTTCCCTCTCTCCTTGAGCTTCTCATTAGTATCCCTCTACCTTCATTTCCTCTAATTATGTCATTAAGGCACTAATCCTAATCTTATCCTCTCATCCCCTTTGTGGCTCAAACTTGTTAGGCTCAATTCTCATTGCACAAGCCACCACTTGCTCTCAAACTTGAGGAGGACCTCTCCCACACTTAGCTGACCTATTTTACCAAGATATTGTCAAATTTGCACTATGCTTCCTGTTTTTAGTTTATTGATTTTTGCCGATTAGTTATTTGCTTCATTCATCGTCCCTCGTTTGAATTAGGTCAAGACCTCTTAAGCTAGCTTAGCATTGGTACAAGGTCCCTACAAACCAAATCTTGGCTTTGTTTCATTCACTAGATTGAGCACAGTTAGCAAAAGACTAGTCACATTGAAAATCCCTTGTTTGTGCCGATTTGAGCTACCATTGGAGGAGTTTTTGAGCTTGGGGACTTTCACTCAACAAAGGTAACATAGCTATGCCAAAAACTCCATCAAATTCACCTTATACATTCTCAATTTGATCCTAGAAATTTAGTTGCTACCTTAATCAATAATAAAAGCTTAATTAATGTTATTAACAATTAATTAATAGTTCAAAGCAAAAATTGATGATGTAACTTATGACCAAGGGTGACATTTGACACTTGCAAACACTCACATGCATTCAAATCAAATCATTACATGTGTTTTCACATAAAAGTTCATTGCATTGTTGCCAATTTATAAGCAATTAGACACTTTCGAGAGTAATGGCAACAAGCAGTATCACAAATGTTGAGAAGTTCTCTAGGAAAGGATTTCACACTTGGGCCACACAAATGAAGTATCTTCTCATGTAGAAGAATCTATGGAAATTAATTAAGGAGAATGCACCCTGCTAATTTAACTGAGGATTATAAATTAATTAAGGATAATGCACCCACTAATCTAACTGAGGATTGGAATAAAAAAGATGAACAAGCACTATCATTAATTGGATTGCACTTAGGTACCCATCTTATTCATCACATTGATTCCAAAACCACAACAAAACAAGCATGGGAGGAGGTAAATTTAACATTTGGTTCTAAGGCCAAGAAATCCATTTGAAAATAGAATTTTATGGCTTGGGGATAAACTTTCATGAGTCACTAGCATAATTCATAAACAAAATAAAAATCATCATGACCCAGTTATGGCATTGATGTAAAGATAGGTGAAAAGGATACACTTGCCATACTTCTAAAAAACATGCTTGAGGAATATGGTGCACTAGTGGCCACTCTAAAGAATTTACTTGAACCAACATTCAAGGGTTGTATCTCATCCCTACTTGAAAAAGAGAAGCGATTAAAGAATGGAACGCGAGGAACCACAAGGGATCAAGCATTCTACACTAACAAGGATAAAAAAGAATATTACCACTATGGAAGGAAAGGATACTTCAAAAGCGAGTGCAGACTCAAACAAAGCCAAAATATGGACACTGCAAAACAAACCTGGGCATAAAGAAGAGGAATGTAGACTGAAGAACCAGGAAGCCAACTCCGTGGAGTCTTATCAGTAAAGAGAAGACCTGTGACATGCATCTCTTCGAAAACCAAAGCTACATCGACAAGCCTCACCACCTTAGCCCATGGTTATAAAAAGGTCACCAAATGAGTAGACCTAGTCTTTTGTTTTTTTATCACACATGACCACCACCTAAGAGTAGTAACTTATGCACCTAGGGAGGGTGATGATATATTATAATACCTTACTTAACCACCTTACGTAGCATGTTGCACTAGGGGGGGAGGTGATGGATCTTTTGTAACTCAGATCCAACCACCTTGTAGTAGCCTATACATCGTGGCACCAAGAGGGGATGTTGAGATTGTGGTGCCATTGAGAACAAGGTAAGGGCAAGGCATGAGGAGAGGACTAGGATCAAGGGCATGAAGCCACATCACACTTGGACATTATCCCACATGAGCACATTTGTAAGAGGTGTACCTCCCTCATATAAAAGGGGTCATTTTCAAGCAATGAACATAAGCTGCTCTCAAGTCTTTCTATGAGTACAAGTTTCTATCTTGAAACCTAACTAAAGTTGAGTCTTGATTAAGTCAATTAGCTCATCATTTTGTTTGTAATTAGGCTTCATCCTCCATAGGATAAGTTAATTTAATCAATGTGATTAGGGTTAACTTCCATAACCATTGATTAGGGTTCCATAAATTTTGTTAGTTCTGATGCATCAAAAGTACTATCTGGAAATCTTAGGCATGTATTTGAGAATCCCAAACTCAATCCATAAGCCTCATTCATGTATTTTACAAAAATTTCAACATAACCTCCTTTATTTGCAACCGAATCTTAAATCACAAGTGTGTATCCAAAAACAACTGTCAACCCTTGTACCAATTGTTCCTCAATTGCATTTGTCAAATACCGAGAATGATATGTCAAAGAAGAACATGTATCGGTGAAGAGCTTTGTGCTTAAAAATCTCCTAGCCAAGCCTTCCCACCCTCTTACCAAATGACCAAGAATGATATGTCAAAGAAGACCGTGTGTCGATGAAGAGCTTTATGCTTGTTAATCTCCTAGGCAAGCTTCCCACCCTCTTACCAAAGCAAGAGTTAGGGCCAATGTATCCCACCCTCTTACCAAAGCAAGAGTTAGGGCCAATGCTTCACTCCAATGTACCTAATCCCCCTCCTTACTTATTTTTTCAAAGCACTCACAGAAAGGAGAGTTCAAGACATGCTCCTCCTTGGCCTCTTCACCACCAACGCTAAGGGTACCCTCTCATCATACTAGATTCTACAAGCGTTTTGGAATTGAAATTTGAATGTAACTAGCTTGCAATCCACATATGTGAGAGAGTTCACTTATAAAGGTAGCATGTACTCATTCTTATCTTAATACAATGAACCTTATTGCTTCCAATAGCTTCCAAAGCATTCCGATAACAAAGCCTCTTATCGGTGGGCCAAATTAACAACAACCAAAACCATATGAAGCAAAGTTTTCACCCATATGTTGCATCAATCAATCCCAAATTGTCTTGGGCAATGTCAATCCATGTGAACACATATGTGTTATCAGTTAATCCCTTACATGTATTAATTCTTGATAAGGCTCACCAATGGCTCATGAAACACATGTAAGAGCTTAGAAATACATTATGGAAGCCATAGCTAGGTTCTTGGCATCATCAAAGTTCAATAATTTATGAGAATGTCAAGATTCTATAATGGCAACTCCACTCAAGAATCACTATTAGGAAGATTAAGAGTTAATCTTAATGCAAATCACTCAAGATGTTGTTGACTTGAAAGCTTCATTATGCATGTGAAGAAGAAGGCTATGAATTTTTTGAATGCTTAAATTTTCTTTAAAATGCCCCTTGGAAACCCTAATTTTGGCAAGGAAGTGAAGAAACCCTAATCCTTGTGCATTTTTTAATGTAATCACATGTATTTGAAGAGAAAGTTATGGAGAATCACAAATTTCAGCTTTCATGAAGAAAAAACATGCTTGATTTGAATCCCTAATTTCTTGAGAAACCCTAAATCATCAAATCCAAGCTCAAATCAAGCAAGAAAGGGAGCAACTGGAAGCTTACATAAATTAGAACCATTGTATAATCTTCACCATTCATCACCAAAGAGCTCAAGAGAGGGGTGCCACAAAAATGCAGCCTAATGGCACAAATTGGCAAACAAAAGGGGCAAAGATGGGGCTCTACATGAATCATGATAGCATGGTTTGGTAGGCATAGGACGTGTGTATGAAGCACTATGGCCATGTAAAGCTCTAAGAAAGAAGAGGGAAAGGAGGAAAAACGTGGAAGAGCATAAATTTCCCAAAAACTTGCCCCAAATTTGACTCGACTAGCCCAAACTTACTGAAAATTGGCCCAAATTTAGTCCAAAATCCAAAATCTCTCAAAAACCATCAAAATTTGGCAAAATCAAGGAAAATTTGACACAATCCAAGATTTTATTATGAAATAAATTTTTTACAGCCATGGATGTGAGAAAATTCAAGAAAAAAAAAGGATCAAGATCAAGATCAAAATCAAGGCCTATAACCATGATCTTCATGTCCACTAATCTAAGTATGATTATCTTAAATTATTTCATGCATGAATCAAGATTTTCAAAAAAATGTGAGAAATTTCAAGAAAATCAAGCAACCATACCTTTTTTTGAAACTTTTGTAAGAAGGTGCAAAAATGCATTAAAATCTTTGAAATTTAAATAAAAAATGAATCAAAGACAAGCTCTGATACCAATACAAGAAAGGGATTACACTTAATTGGGATGGATTATACACATCCCAACATTCATTACATGGAATGCACACAAGGGAAACCATACCTTTTCTTGAAATTTTTGTAAGAAGGTGCAAAAATGGATGAAAATCTCTGAAATTCAAATCAAAATTGAATCAAAGCCAAGCTTTGGTACCAATACAAGAAAGGGATTGCACTCAATTGGGATGGAATACAACACACATCCTAGCATTCATTACATGGAATGCACACAAGGGTGGACTATCACCATGGATCCTTGAGCTATAAGCTTCGAGTGAAGGTTTTATATCAACAAATCTCAAAAAGGTACAAAAGCTATCCCATAAGTGACTTATATAGTCACTTACTCCTAGGACTATTAACACATGGGTTGCCCATAAACCCAAGTCCTATGTCCCAAATTATTTGCGTAGGCTCTCATCCCACATATACATGTGCAATACATCCAAGCACATAATTTCCTACATTACAATATGTATGTGTGTATATATGTATGCATGTATATGTATGTATATATATGTGTATGTGTATGTGTGTGTGGGTGTGTGTATACATATGTATCTATATATGTGTGTATGTATGTATGTTTGTTTGTTTGTTTGTATGTATGTATGTATATGTGTGTTTTGTGTGTGTGTGTGTGTGTGTGTGTGTGTGTGTGTGTGTGTGTGCGCGCGCGCGCGTGCGCGCGTGTGTGTGTGTGTGTCTTAATCCCTTAATGATATGGATCATGTGTTGTACCACACGGTATCCCCTTCATATCCATGTACTTCCAAGCAAAGCAATCCTTAAATTCTTTTAACAACTCAACCAATTTCCTTTCTTCTTCAAAAGTTAGGTCCTTAGAAATGAACAATGGTTTGGGATCCTCCCAAGGATTAGGTAAGCCCACCTCTTTTAATCCGCATAGGTCAGTTATATGAAATTCCTTGTTGCCCCTCCTTAGAGCCTTGGGCTCTCTAAGGTAAGTAAATGTTCGCTCACCCGCTGTATACATTTTATAATGTTTTGAAAATGGCTGTAAGTTCATTACAGCATCTTCCTTGGCATCAATTTGGGCCAATATCCTCTTGGCTTCTTGCTCTACCCTCTGCCAAGGCTTTTTTTTTCTTTTATGCCTTTCTGATAGGTGTAGTTTAGGCGTAGTTTAATTTTTTCAGGGTTTGGGGATCCTCTTGTGTGCCTAAAGGTAATAATTGTTTCTAGCTCTTTGCCCTATTTTCTAAAAACAAATCATGCAGTTTTATAGCCTCGATGTATCTTAGCCACTGTGCATTTGTCCACTGACTCTGTAACATGTTATGTCTAGTGCCTTACCCATCTTCTTACATGCTTTCCTCTTGGCGATGCTTCATTGTCACAGTTTGTTATCAACTTGGTTTCTTACATTTCAGTAAAAGTACCAACTCTCATCATCATGATGAAAGTCAAATACCTATGCGTCATTGCATCCAAATCCATGAACATATATTCAAAATAGTTTCCATTTTAAAAAATAGGTGGAGCTACACTTTCAAGATGAAACTTATTACACAATGCCCTAAAAGTCTTAATCTACATATATTCAAATAGTTTCCATTCAAGAAATAGTTGGAGCTACAGTTTAAAGACAAAATAAACAGGGGTAACATATGCTTTTTAGGAGTTTCCACTCTAGCTATTGAGCCAATCACATCAAATAAAAACAATGCTCATGAACAATATTACAAGATATAAATTCTTGCTTTTGTTTAAGTTTATCAAATGAAAAGTGTTAACAAATAATAAATTGGCTATGAATGAAAAGTGTTAACAAATAGTACGTTGCCTATGAATGTGGTGTGCTTGGATTATTATAGTTATAACTATTAGTTATTCTAATATTTGGCTCCTTTTGTACTTATTCTATTGATTAGATGAAACAAAGGATTGCATGGGAGATTGATTTCCAAGGAGAAACCTTGGCCCAATCATTCACTAATTAGTCAAATGCACACTCTCACATAAAATGAAAAGCATGGGGACTAGCTCTACCACTTGCCCTACGCCAACTTAATGTGTCTTATACTATGAAAACAACACATATATTTTGGCAACCAATGACATGGCCATAAATAGAGAGAGAGAGAGAGAGAGAGAGAGAGAGAGAGAGAGAGAGAGAGAGAGAGAGAGAGAGAGAGAGATTTACACCACTCAACTTAAGCTTTTCACATCATCCTTTTGTTAATGGATTAAACCATTAAATTCATTGTACCATGCATGATTGGATTGCAAACTTTTATTATTCACATGTGCAGTGAGAAGCTCATAAAATTACTTTCTAATGTTGTTGATCTTGGAAGTTAAACAAATGGTTCTCGAGGGTCAAATTTCAAGGATGTGCCAACACAGCTCATGTAGAGTAGTGCAAAAAGCACCACATAATGGTGGTGAGGGGAATCACAAAGGGAAATTAAGAAGAAATCATGCTTATCAAAATATATGTATTAAAAAAATTACATATTAGACATGCATTCAGAAATTATGTATTCACATAAGAAAAGCAAAGTCAAACTCACAATTTTGACTAGAACCATCACTTTTACAAAAGTGAAAACGAGTAAAGTTTAAAAAGTATGCCATTTAACGTAATGTGTAAGTATGGCACTATTCACTCTACTAGTTTAGGGCTAATTAGTCAATCAAGTGTTATAGAAGGCACATGAAAAAAAGAGCTTAACATGAGAGATAACATGATTGTATTGAGAAAGTGACATGAGAGCTTGAGATGCAAGGAGAGATTATAGTGTGCATGTAATGCAAGTATGCATGAGAGGAAGAATATAATTCACTTTCCTTAGACACATTAATGTTGTAGAATTTTTTAATGCCTTGTGATGTTTAAAGTTTACGATCTTGGAAGTTGGATGAACTATTCTTAAAAAAACTTGGGCTTTATGTATTTGAAACTATTAAATCCAACTAGAGTTGCTTTTAGGGTTATAAATTTTTAGTATCAATCTTGAATTAATTGTATGCTTTTATAATTAAAGGCTTTATATTTATTCTAACTTGTTTTGAGGTGTTGGAGCTATGCTAAATGCCTATGGAAATGAAAGTTTATGTTTTTTTAAGAGCTTATGTTAACTAAATGTCCAAAGGTAGGGTATCTTTTACTAGTTTTTATCATTTTAATTATATTTTATTAAAAATGGTGTCATGTTTTTAAAGCCAAGTTCTTATCCAAGGACATCATAATAGCTCTTACATGTGGAATTTGAGGCTCTTTGATGTAGTGAAATGACTAAGATATTGTTTATATATGTAAGGGTGATATAGTACTAAAAATCAATGGTTATATTCTCATGTTTTGTTCTTAACGGTTATGTTAACTCCTACTTTAACTAGAACAATAATGACACCACCACTCTTGTAAGGACAAAAATGGGTGAAGAATTAACAACATGCCCTTTAATATACTACTGTAAAATCATATTATTTCACTAATGTAAAATGGGTGAAGAATTAGCTACATGACATTATTTCACTCTTCCAAATTGAGGGTTGTAAATCAAGTAGGAGGCGTATAAAAGAAATCCTTAAACATCAAAGAGTATGGCATGATTTCACTTTTCCATGTTAACATTGAAGAGTATGACATTATTTCACTCTTCCATGTTAGTAGGTAGCATATAAAAGAAACTTAACATTAGAGACATCATCTTTCTATTGAGAAAGTGACACGAGGTGGAATGTCGGGATCTACTCTAGTGTACAAGTGGAGCCTCAAGAGTTAACGAGGATTCAATTAGAGTAAGAAGAACAACTATGCATGATAGGGAGAATGCATTTTATGGTATCTTTCAAAAGATTCCTTGGACACATTGAAGTTACAAAATTTTAATTCAAAGGGCCCCTTGGACACATTGAAGTTGTAAAATTTTGATTCTGATTTCTGACAGGCAACCTAGTCTTGGTTGGCGGGGCTTTTCTACAATGCAATGATATTGTATGATGAACTTTTAAAACTGCAAAAGTGAAAATTACAATGCCCAAAAACGTGTGCAAAGCGAGTAAAAATTCATTCTTGCTTAAATGTAATGCATTTGTAACTTTTGAGCCAAAAAAGGTTATTGTCAATCTAAGTTTCTTTAAGCAAGTTTAAGACTCGAAATTGAGAGTAGTAATGGAGTGAATCTTATTTGAGAAAACCTTTCAAGCAAGTTCAAGGTTCAAAATTGAGAGTAGTAATGGAGTGAAAGTTATTATTTCTCAGTTTCTTCAAAACAAGTTCAAGGTTTAGAATTGAGAGTAGTATATTCATATGTCTCTATGGAACATTTTCTAAATCTTTACCTAATTTTCTTTCTAGCAAGCAAGGAACCTATATGACTAGAGGAAATTTATTCCACAATGCCCTAAGATTTTTCAACAAGTCTTGATCTACATATATTCAAAATAGTTTCCATTATTCAAGCAATAGGTGGAGCCACACTTTTAAGACAAAATTTATCACACATTGCCGTGAAAGTCTTGATCTACATATAATCAAAATAGTTTGCATTCAAGAAAAAGGTGGAGCTACATTTTCAAGAAGAAACAAAAATGGCAAATATATGCTTTCAACAAATAAAAACAACGTTTGTGAATAATATATACTTTCTTAGAAGTTTCCACTCTAGCTATTAAGCCAATATCAACAAATAAAAACAATGTTTATGAACAATATTGCAAGGTATAAAATCTTGACTTTTTTTAAGTTTATGAATGAAAAGTGTTAACAAATTGTAAGTTACTTATGAATGAAAAGTGTTAACAAATAGTGTGCTACCTATGATTGTGGTACTTGGATTCTATAGTTATTCGTTATTCCTAAATTTGGCTCCTTTTGTACTTATTCTATTAATTAGACCAAGCATGAGATTGCATGGGAGATTGATCGCAAGGAAAACCCTTGGTCCAATCATTCACTTATTAGTCAAATCCACACTCTCACATGAAATGTGGAGCATGGTGGGGACACTACAACAACTTGATCTCTTATACTGTGAAAACAACACTTATATTTTTAAACTCTTAGATATGATACTTTTAGAAGCAACTATGTACCTTTTTGCATGTGCTTTTTTAGAAGCACCTTATTTTTAGCATGTACACCACCCAACTTGGGATTTTCACATCATCCTTTTAATAATGGATTAAACCATTAAATTAAATTGTATCACGCATAATTAGATTTCTATTATTGTTCACAAGTGCAATAAGAAGCTCATAAAATCACTCACTAATATTTTTGGTTTTAGAGGTTATACAAATAGTGAAAAATGTTTTCAAGCATCAAATTTCAAGGCTGTGCCAACAAAGTTCTTGGAGAGCAGTCCAAAAAGCACCATATATTTATGGTGGGGGGGGATTCAATTAAGAAGGATTCATAATTATGAAAATATATATTTGTGTTAATCATGCATTCAAAAATTATATATTATACATTGATTCAAAAATTATATATTCATGTTCTAAAAAAAAGAAGCAAAAGTCAAACTCACACTTTGATTAGAATTGTCACTTTTGTAAAAGTGAAAATGAGTAAAGTTTAAAAGTATATATTAATGTATAAGTATGGCATTATTCAAGTTATAGGAGGTACATAAAAAAGTATGGCATTATTAGTCAATCAAGTTATAGGAGGCACATAAAAAAGTATCTTAACATGTGGATAACATGATTGCATTGAGAAAGTGGTGATGTGAGAGGAATGCAAGGAGAGATTATTGTGTACAAAGAGCCAAGTAAGGTGCTAACATGGTAGTATGAGTGAAATTCAAGTATGCATGAGATGAAGAATAGAATTCACTTCCCTTAGACACATTAATGTTGTATAAATTTTGATGCCTTGTGATGTTTAAAGTTTATGATCTTGGAAGTTGGATGAACTATTCTAAAAAAGACTTGGGCTCTATGTATTTAAAACTTTTAAATCCAAAAAAGAGTTGCTAATATTAGATTTTAAGGTTTGAAAAATTTTAGTATCAATATTAAACTGATTGTATGCTTATATAATTATAGGCTTTACATTTACAAGAAGAAAGGTTTTCTTGGAACAATTGCTGGAAAGGTGATGGTGACCTTGTTTTGAGGTGTTGGAGCTAAGCTAAATGCCTATAGAAATAAAAGGTTGCACTAGTTTTGATCCTTTTAATTTCCAAAGAGATATAATTAATTTTTTATATAAAATGGTGTCATGTTTTTTAAAGCCAAGTTCCCTTCTCTAAGGATATCACAATACCTCTTATGTGTGGAGTTTGTAGCTCTTTGATGGAGTGAAATGACCAAGATATTGTTTGATAGTGATATAGTATTGAACATCAATGGTTATATTATCTTGTTTTTTTCTTAAAGGTTATTTTAACTCCTACTTTGACTTGAATAATGATAAGACCACAACTTTTGTAAGGACAAAAATGGGTGAAGAATTAACAACATGCCCTCTAATATACTAATGTAAAAGTTTATTATTCACTAATGTGAAACGGGTCCGATTTAAGGGCCGCCGTCAATCAAGTAGGAGGCATATAAAAGAAAGGCTTAACATGAGGGAGTATGGAAAATTTTCACTCTTCCATGTCAATCAAGTAGACGGCATATAAAAGCAAGACTTAACATCAAAGACACCAAATTTTTGTTGAGAAAGTGACACAAGAGGTGGAAATGCAAGAATCTACTCTAGTGTACAAGTGTACAAGGAGCCTTAGGAGCTAACGAGGATTCAATTAGAGTAAGAAGAACAACTATGCATGATAAGAAGAGCACATGTTATGGTAGCTTTCAAAGGGTATCTTGGACACATTGAAGTTGCAAAATTTTGAATCAAAGGGCCCCTTGGGGAAAATCTTGATTTTGGTTTTTGACAAGTAACCTAATCTTGGTTATGGGCTTTTTCTACAATTTAATGATTAAAATTAAAATTCCCAAAAATGGGTGAGAAGTGCGTCAAAGTTCATTCTTGCTTACATGTATTGTATTTGCAACTTTTACACCAAAAAAAGTTATTGTTAATCTCAACTTTGAGAGTAGCAATGGAGTGACATTTATTTGAGAAAACCTTTCAAGTTAAAGGTTCAGAATTGTAACTAACTAGTAAGGGAGTGAAATTTATTGTTAATCTCAATCTCTTCAAAAACAAGTTTAGGGTCTAGAATCGAGAGTAGTATATGTATATGTCTTTATGAAACATTTTCTAAATTTTTACCTAATTTGGTTTCTAGTGAGCAAGGAACTGATATAACTTGAGTAAATTTATTCCACAATGCCTTAATATTGTGATCTATATATATTTAAAATAGTTTCCATCATAGAAAAAGGTGGAGCTACACTTTCAAGATGAAATTTATTACACAATGCTCTAAAGGTCTTGATCTACATATATTCAAAATAGTTTGCATGTAGGAAATAGGTGGAGCTACACTTTCAAGACAAAACAAAAAGGGGAAACATACACTTTAGCTAAGCCAATTACAACAAATAAAAACAACGTTTATGAACAATATTGCAAGGTATAAAATCTTCCTTTTGTTTAAGTTCACGAATGAAAAGGGGTAGAAAATAGTAAGTTACCTATGAATCAAAAGTGTTAACAAATAGTAAGTTACCTATGATTGTTGTACTTAGATTCTAATAGTTGTAAGTTAGTTATTTTAATAGTTGGCTCCTTTCCTGCTTATTCTATTGATTAGACCAAGCACATTTTCATGGGAGATTGATCCCAAGGAGAAACCTTGGTCCAATGATTCACTTATTAGTCAAATTCACACTCTTACATAAAATGGAGAGCATGGGCCACTTGCAATACACCAACTTGGTGTCCAATAGTGTGAAACCAACACTTATAATAGATTTGCTACTTTTAGAAGCAAGTATGTACCTATTTGCATGTGCTTTTTGTAGAAGCGCCTTATTTTTAGCATTTACACCACCTAACTTAAGCTTTTCACATCATCCTTTTATTAATTCATTGTACCATGCATAATTGGCTTCTAATTACTTGTTATAGCTGTAATAAGAAGCTCATAAAATAATTCACTAATATTGTTGGTCTTAGAAGTTAAACTAATGGTGAAAAATGTTTTCAAGAATCAAATTTCAAGGCTGTGCCAACACTGTTCATGGAGAGTACTACAAAAAGCACGATATATTTGAGGGTGGGGGGATTAAAATAAGCAATCATGGTGATGAAAATATGCGTTACCATGTAATCAAAAATTATATATTCACATTTTTTTTAAGAGAAGCAAAGTCAAACTCACACTCTGACTAGAACCAGCACTTGTGCAAAAGTGAAAATGGTACGTTTGAAAGTATTTATTGATGTATAAGTTTAGCCTTATTCACTCTAGTAGGAGGCACACAAAAAAAAGGCTTAACATGATTGTATTGAGAAAGTGACATAAGAGGAATGTAAGGTTAGACTATAGTGTACAAAGAGCCAAGTAAGGTGCTAACATGCTTGTATGAGTGAAATGCAAGCATGCATGAGAGAAAGAGTAGAATTCACTTCCCTTAGACACATTAATGCTGTAAGAACTTTCATGCCTTGTGATGTTTAAAGCTTATGATCTTGGAAGTTGGGCGAACCATTCTAATTTTTTTTGGGCTTGATGTATTTAAAACTTCTACATCCAAAAAAGAGTTTCTAATATTAGATTTTAGGGTTTGAACTTTTTTACGAATTGCTTATATGATTTTTAGGTTTTCTTAGAGCAATGCTTGGAAAGGTGATGGTGACCTTGTTTTGAGGTGTTGGAGCTATACTATATCACCCTTACCCTATCTTATACCTTGCAATATTTTTCACACAAACATTGCTGTATTTGTTGTGATTGGCTCAATAGGTAGAGTGGAGACTCCTAAGAAAGCATATATATCCCCTTTTTGTTTTGTCTTGAAAGTGTAGCTCCACCTATTTTGAATGGAAACTATTTTGAATATATGTAGATCAAGCCTTGTTGAACAATCTTAGGGCATTGTGGAACAAATTTTCGGTTCCTTGCTTGTCCTAGAAAGTAAATTAGGTAAAAACTTAAAAAAATGTTCTTGAACCTTGAACTTCCTTTTGAAGAAACTGAGATTAACAATAACTTTCACTCCATTACTACACTCAATTCTAAACCTTGAACTTGCTTGAAATATTTTGTGAACCTTGAACTTGCTTGAAAATAAATTTCACTCCATTAGTACTCTCAATTCTGAACCTTCTTGCTTGAAGAAACTGAGATTAACCATAACTTTTTTTGGCTCAAAAGTGGCAGATGCATTATATCTAAGTAAGAATGAACTTTGACTCACTTTGCACACCCTTTTTTTAATTCAGTTTTAAAAGTTTATCATAAAATTATCATCAAATTGTAGAAAAGCCCCACAAGGTTTTCTATCAAAAACCAAAATCAAAATCTTGCAACTTCAATGTGTCCAAGGGGCCGTTTTGAATTAAAGTTTTGCAATTTCAATATGTCCAAGTTCCTATCATGCATAGTTGTTCTTCTTTCTTGAACTGAATTCTCATTAGCTCCTGAGGCTCCTTGTACACTTGTAGACTAGAGTAGATCCTTGCATTTCCACCTCTTGTGTGTCACTTTCTCAACAGAAACCTAGTGTCTTTGATGTTAAGTCTTTCTTTTATATGGTGACTACTTGATTGACATGGAAGAGTGAAATAATGATGTACTCTGTGATGTCAAGCCTTTCTTTTATATGCCTCCTACTTGATGACAGCCCTCAAATCGGAAGAGTGGAATAAATTAATTCTTCAACCTTTTACATTAGTGAAAAAATATACTTTTGCATTAGTATATTAAATTGCATGTTGGTAAATTTTCACCCATTTTTATCCTTACACGAGTCGTGGTGTCATCAATGTTCTAGCTAAAGTAGGAGTTAACATAACCCTTGATGCTCACTACTATATCACACTTACAAACAAACAATATCTTGGTCATTTCACTCCATCAATTAGCTACAAATTCCACATGTGAGAGGTATTATGATGTCCTTGAGAACTTGGCCTTAAAAAACATGACACTATGGATCTTTGGAAATTAAAAGGATCAAAACTAGTAAAAGCTACCCTATCTTTGAACATTTAGTTTATAGTGTTATGTTTCTTCTTATAGGTTATGTTAACTCACTTTGTAGCTCTTTGATGGAGTGAAATGACCAAGATATTGTTGGTATGTGAGGGCGATATAGTACTCAACATCAGTGGTTATATTCTATCATTTTGTTCTTAAAGATTATGTTAACTTCTACTTTATCTAGAGCAATGATGACACCGCCACTCTCGTATGGGTGGAGAATTAAGCACGTGCCCTTTAATATACTAATGTATAAGTATATTATTTCATTAATGTAAAATGGGTGAAGGATTAACAACATGCCATTATTTCACTCTTCCAATTTGAGGGTGAAGAATTGACAACATGCCATTATTTCACTCTTCCAATTTGCGGAGGCATATAAAAGAAAGGCTTAACATCAATGCCCTTTAATATATGACGTTATTTCATTGTTCTATGTCAATCAAAGAGGAAAAACTTAACACATCAGAGACAACATGTTTGTGTTGAGAAAGTGACACGCGAGAGGTGGAAATGCAAGGATCTACTCTCGTGACAAGTGTACAAGGAGCCAGCAAGTGAGGACTCAGGCGCTAAAGAGGATTTCAATTCGTGCATGATAGGATGAGCACATTTTATGGTAGCTTTCAAAGGCTCCCTTGAAGTTGCAAAATATTAATTAAAAGGGCCCCTTGGACACATTGAAGTTGCAAAATTTTAGTTAAAAGGGCCCCTTGGGCACATCGAAGTTGCAAAATTTTGATTTTAATTTTATGATAAGCTTTTAAAACTGAAAGTATGCAAATTACAATGCGCCAAAAATGGGTGTGTGCCACTCCAAAGTGAGTCAAAGTTCATCCTTGCTTTAATGTAATGCATTTGCAACTTCTCAGGTGAAAAAAGTTTATTTTGAGAAAAGCTTGAAATATATTAAAACTAAAAGTTAATCTCATATTCATCAAGGGTTTAGAATTGAGAGTAGTAATAGAGTGAAATTTATTTTGAGAAAATATTTAAAGCTTATAAATACGTAAAATATTTCCACCCAAACTAATTAATTAATTCAAAACAAAACGTGTTCCATATATATTTTATAAAAAAACAAATTATTCAAATCTTGAATTTAGCAATAATTTTGATTTTTTAAAGGGGGTATATTTTCGAGTGATTTTATTTAAAAAGATATGAAAACGAAAGGCATAGCAATTGGTGGGCCCGGGTTGCCAGGTAGGCTGGCCCCACACACGCTGACGTGGCTTCCAGCAGCACACGTCATCAGTTCAAGCGTGCGGGTAACGATTGCCTGACACGTGGGATGATTAGACCGGTTCAAGACATGGGAATGTGTGCTCCATTATTGCAAGATTCATCCTTTTTGGGTTAAAATATTTTCAAAAATTTGTTGGTAGTTTGTGCAAATTATTGGACGACATTTCTTTTACACTTGCGTTTTTTTATTTTCAATAATTAAAATAATCCGAATTAGTTGTAAGCATTTTCAAGGTGAAATAGGGAACATTTCTGAGTAGAAAAGGGAATTTCTGAAATTAAAAATTGCGTTGCTTTTTCCTGCGCGCAGGAGTGGGTTTCCTTCCATCTTCATAATTGCGTCTTAGTTTTAGTCTTCCGCCATAGCCGGCTGCGCAACAGGCCGTCAAGCTTTCTTCCTCCTTCTTGTCCTCCTCCAGTTTTCATAGCTTCTCTGCAGCCATAGCCGAGACTTACCACCACCATAGCCCTCCCTCGCACCAGCAAAACCTGCACAGAGATCAGAACCAAACTAGCCCCAGCAAGAAATGGCCCTCCCTTTCCCCAGCTTCCACTCCTGGCTATGGCAAAACAACTCTGTCCCCATCCCAAACACTACCTCTAACCCTAACCCTAACCCTAACTTCTGTGTATCCTCCGCAGACACTTATGCAGCACTTGATGTGGATGCCTATCAGTTCAGTCCGAATCCTAATTTCAAGAAATCCGTCACGGCAACACAGACCCGGAAAGTGTACGGCGGCAACGGCACCAACCGGCGAAGGCTTCAGAGGGGTAGCCGCAAAATCCAGAGCCTGGACCTGGACCTGGACTTCGACATGGTGCTGGTGCCGTCCGATTGCTTCTCCGGGTCGGAATCGGAGGGCTCCGATTGGTCCGTGGGGTGGTTTGAGCCCCATGCGCCGGATTTCTGCAGCGACGGGGAGACGGAAAACAGTTTTGCCGTGCTTGTGCCCTGTTATGGGTCGCCGTCGCCGGACATTTTCGGCGGGAAAGGCAGGTTTGGGCATGAGGAGAATTCAAACCCACATTTCAATTCAAATTCTAAATCACAGCTCTGGGCTGCTGTCCTCTCCAACATTGCCAAAGATTCTCATGCAGGCAAGCACATCTCCGCCCTCCTCCTTTTCTTCATTTTAATTTCATAGAGAGAAAAACAAAGCAAAATTTAGTGCAGGTTTCCATCTCTCATGCCTGCCAACACCCAGAAGGACAGCTCTTTGACATATACACAGGCACATGCTTTTGTACACCTTTATGCACGCACATGTGCATGGGCATGGGCATGTGCATGCATACTCATATAGATGGACATGTATATCATTGTAAAAATGATTAATAGCAATAAGAAAGGGGCTGACTTTACAGCCAAGATTAGGGTATGCAAGTATTAAACTAATTAAGCTATTAACGCAGATAATCAGCAAGATTAGGGTATTACGAACTTAGAAGTACCTAAAATGTCAATATGAACAAGATTAGGATATTAGGCAGTACACAAAAATGTCACCATTAGCAAGATTAGGGTATTACTTCCGTGTTAATGTGACTGTAGGTTTTTGTCATGTTACTATGTCTGTATGGTGGTATGTTTATAGGTCTGTATGCATTTGTGTATGTTTGTTTGTGTTTTTATTTAGAGATAGCTTTAATGGTGAGATATTTCTTCTATGGGCTTTGCAGAGACAAACCACTACCTGCAACAGTGGGTTTCTTCACTGCAAAGCTAAGGTCTCTGTGGGGATTGAGAGTTGTGATGGGTTCTGTTAACATGGCCTTCTCAATACAAGAAACAAGCTCCCAATCAGCAACAAAGGGAAGATCACAGGCGCAAACTCAAAGCTGCCTCATCTGCAATTTGTAGAAACCAGGAATCTATGAATTCCTATTTAATGTACAGGTTTAGCCAAGAGATTTTTGTACATAGGTTTGCAGGCTGGGAAAAAACTGCCTCTGCCTCTATTTAAAAATAAATCAGATCTAACTAGCAATGTAGATAAGAGTGTTTTTACCTATGGTACCTTGATTTGGGACTATAATGACTGCTTAACTACTGATAAGACAGTAGTTAATTGTATTGGGCTTGACCATTTGTGGAGCACATTGCTCAGATTTGTGGGGGTGTGTAACTGTGTAATTGTATTGGATTCATTTGCTTACTGGATTCTTTAATGTGTACTCTTTGCCTACTTTTGATAACTCTTTGCCTACTCTTGATAATTCTTTGGGTTTAATACATTCAATTTACGGGAGCAAATACACTGATTAGGAATATATACGTCGCTTCCCTATACTGTATAAAGCAAGAGTTTCACATAGCTGCAACGTGGCAAGAACTTGGAGGTTTTGGAAGAGGAGGTGGCGGCTTGAGGAGGTTGGGGTAGAATTTGAATTTGGAGGTTTGAAGAGACGTGCAAAGCACTGGTCAGCCCACTAGTATTACAAAAGCTTACAAAAGGGAAAAACTAAACAAAGCCTTCTCCATTTTCAATCCTCACTGATCGCTTTAAGTAAATTCAATCTAGAGCATAAATTGAAGCTTTAGTCATACTTTCTCTTTTCTTAGGTAGTAAGATATGCAAGATATTGTCAAAACTTCAAGTGTCTTATCAAGAGGTTTTTCCTGTATTTAAGAAGCAAAAGAAAAATCCATGAAAAGACATTTTGAGTTTGAAAGAGGTTCGTTCTCTACATCATTGGTGGAAACCTAAGAATAATACAGGAAAAGACTCTTTGAATATGTAAGAGGTAGTTGCTTCGAATCTCATTCAAATTTGCAACCCACTTAATGAACCCCCAAATAAAAAATCAATAACATTCATAGTTTAAATAATAATAATAATGTTTTTTAAAAAATATTTTTTTCTTTTATTAAATAAATAAATAAATAAAAATTCTTTCATTAAAAAATAAAAATAGAAAAAGTCTTTTTTCCTCTTCTTCTTCTTCTTCTTCTCTCTCTCTCTCTCTCTCTCTCTCACACACAGAGAGAGAGAGAGAGAGAGAGAGAGAGAGAGAGAGAGAGAGAAACCAAGCTTGCCTCTGTATGATGTTGTCACAGTCGTCTGGCAGGTGAGTGAAAGCCACAAAAACAATGGAGAAAAAATAACAATAAAAATAAAATATTGGGATGGGAAGAAATTAAATTTATTGTGTACATGTGTAAGGGTCGTAACATTCTTTCCCCCTTTTAGGAATCATCATCCTCGATGACAAACTGAGGATAATGCTTACGAAACTAAAACTTCGTTTCCCAAGTTGCATCTGCCAAGGGATGTCCTTTCCATTTTATGTGGAACTCCCGAAGAGTACAATTTCGTAATCGTCTTTCTCTTCATTCCAGGATCTGTTCTAGTCCATGATCTTCTTGATTAAGTTCCTACAAAGAAATCATACCATCAACTAAATTATTAGCGTCGTGAAGATAATGCTTCAATCGACTTACATGAAATTCTGGGTGGACACGATAGTCTTGTGGTAAGTCTAACTTATAAGCCACATCTCTGACTCATTTCAAAATTTTCCATGGCCCAAAATATCTAGGTGATAACTTAGTAGATTTACTCGCATGAAGCGTCTCAGTCCTCCGAGGAACAAGCAGAAACATTTTCTCCCCCTCTTTAAAAGAACAAGTTATCTGCTTGGGATTAGCATACTTTGTGTTTATTGCTAAACACCTCTCACCCCAAGAAGAAAAGAGTCGCTTGATTTAATCTTTTCGGTCCTAAAGAAGAACTGAGACCTATGTTTATTGCTAAACACCTCTCACCCTAAGAAGAAAAAGAGTTGCTTGATTTAATCAAAGAATATGAGGACATAAGTCCTAAAGAAGAACTGAGACCTATGTTTATTGCTAAACACCTCTCACCCTAAGAAGAAAAAGAGTTGCTTGATTTAATCAAAGAATATGAGGACATATTTTCGTGAAAGTATACTAACATGAAAGGTATTCCTCTTGAAGTGGTCAAACACACCATTCCACTCATGGAAGGTGCAAGACCAGTTAAGCAACGAACCTATCCAATGAATCCAAAATATGCACAAATGGTCAAGGATGAGCTACAAAACTCATTGATGTAGAATTCATTTATGAGATGATAGAGCATACCGAGTAGATCTCACCAATTGTAATTATGCCTAAGAAAAATGGCAAACTCAGAGTCTATGTTAACCTCAAAAAGGTGAATGTCACCCCACAGTCTGAGACCACTACCCTCTCTGATATACGGAGCATCTGTTGGAAAGAGTTGCAGGAAAAGAGGCTTACAGCTTCTTAGATGGATTCTCTGGATACAATCAAGTCTTCATTGATCCATCAGACTAACACAAGATAGCCTTTGCCACATAATGGGGGATATTCGCTTAATATACGGAGCACGTGTTGGAGAGAGTTGTGGGAAAAGAGGCTTACAACTTCTTAGATGGATTCTTTGGATACAACTAACTATTCATTGATCCAATAGACCAACACAAGACAACCTTTGCCATAGAATGGGCCATATTTGCTTACAAGGTCATGCCTTTAGGCCTAACAAATGCCCCAGCCACATTTCAATGCCGCATGTGCACTACTTATAAAGATTATCTGAGATTTTTTTTTGGAAATATTTATAGACAATCTCTGTGTTAATTCAATGTGGAAAGAGAATTTAGCATGTCTATGAAAGTTTTTTGAGAGATATAGATTGTATCGAATATCTCTCAATCCACTCAAATGTTAGTTTTGGATAAAACATGGAATTATCCTAGGGAACATTGTCTCAGAATGTGGCATCTCCATAGATGATGCAAGATCAAATTGATTCTTAAGTTGCCATCACCACAAATTTTTAAAGGAGTACAACGATTTATGGGCCATGTCAGGTATTATAGACAAATCATATTTTTATATGGCATTTATGCTCAACCGCTCTACAAATTGTTAATCTTCTTTGAATGGACTCATGAGTGCCAATGGGGCATATGAGAAACTCAAAAGTCCCTAACAAGTGCTCCAATCTTACAAACATCACAGTGGAACATTGTGTTTCATGTTTATATAGATGCATTAACATTTGTAATTCGATGTGTCTTAGCACAACCTGGGGAACATAACAAGGATTCCCAGTGAGTTTTGCTATTGGACAACTCAATGATGCTGAGCAAAACTATACCACCACGGAATGAGAAGGATTAACCATGGTATATGTAGTCAAGAAGTATCATCACGTATTATCTCTACCTTGTAAACAAGCCCTTGTAACTAGGTGCATCACTCAGTAGTTACTTATCTTCCTTATAATTTGATTTTTTAATCACCGTTAGGAAAGGATCTACTCATGTACATGTAGATCACTTGTCATGAATTCCTAAGAACCTCCAGTGGGAATTGATGATGATCTTCCAAATGCTCCATTATTCCAACTTGAATTAGTTCCGGAATGGAGTGAGAATATTGCCATTAGCTAGCTAATATCCTTTCCAATGACACAAAAGAAGATATGGCAAAAGCAATGTGGATAGGAAGCCAGGTCCTCCACACTCCACCAAGAGCCTCCCTCCATCACCTGCGACCGCTCTGGCCATCGTCACCGTCGATGCCCCTTCGACATCTTCGACCGCCAGTGCCCTTGGACATCTCTCACGTGCATGACCAACTCCGATGGCACTCATGGAGGCAACACCCCTCTCCCTTTCCCGAGGAAGGGCGAGATCCTCTTGAGCCCCATCTCCCTTTTCCCAATGGAAGATCTTCCCTCTACAATACATGATGAGGGTTGGGACTTCGAGGAGGAGGACACCCAAGTAGGAGATAAGGGCAGCACTCTCTCGGCCGGTGGGGGGACACACTCTCTTGTAGGACGTATATTGTAGCACATTCTGGCCAGGAGACTCTCTCTTGTGTCACATTCACTCTAGCACATTTGGTGGAGAGAACATTCTCTAGTGTATGACATTCTCTATGTTGGAGCACTGTAACATGCCCATATTCAATAATAATATATGCCCATTTAATAGATGAATTTATGGTCTTTTGTGGTGTAAAAATTGACAATTTCAATAAACGAGATGTTTCCACTTAGAATCTTAAAATTTTGAGTCCAAATTTAGAATCTGCGTGCAATTTTACCCTAGTATAGGATTTTACAGCATCCAAAACGGACACAGAATCGAGCCTATACGTAAAATTTTAGTTATTTTCAGTTAAAATATGGTAAACTTAAACCTTAATAAATGCACGATTGGGTGTCCAATTGATAGACGGTCTGTACCCTATGATCAGGATGATACCCTGGACATTTTTGCCCAAAAAAAATTTCGCACCGCTAGTGCTCTAGCACGCATATCGAGGTCGGCACCCCAAATTAGGGATCCCCGTCCCAACAAAAGATGTCATACTACACACACCGGGGTGCCTATACAACAGTCGTACAAGGACCAAAGACCGACCGCCCTAGCGTACGGTCCACACAAATTGCCACATGGACGCCCATGCTGCTACTGAACCGAAAGGTACATGCGTACCTCGACTTTTGCCCGCGTACAGGTACCATTCCTTTCCCCGGGCTCATGCAAGCCATAGGCCGGTGTACTTTCACTGTACACCATCCTTTTCACCCCCGTCTTGCTCTCCCTTTTCCGCACCCGTACTCGTACCTGTACCTATATAGACCCCACAGCACCCCCCCTTGGCCAGTACCCCGACACTATGTGCTACCCTTACCCATATCCAACACTCTACTATACCAACAGTTTGTCCGTACCCGCCACTCTGTGTGGGACTGTACCCGATAGCCCTCTATACCACTCTTCCAGCAAGTCCTTTTTGCCCATCTCCAAGTAAGCCCTTTGCCGAATGTTTTTGCCTCATCTCACCCTTGTGTGGGTAGAGTGTCCTTAGTTGCTCTTCCCTCCTCCCCTCTGTGTGAATAGACTTAAGGGAGGACTTCCCCTTCTCTCCCTCTAGGTGCAGCCTTCTTCCCTAAAAATCCAGTTTAAGGACACCTTCCCTCCCCCCACCAATTAGAGGTGACTTTAGTAAGGGCTTTTTGGCTCTTAGAGGTGGTTCCCACCTAGGAGTTTTTTGCTCATAACTTGAGCAAATGAACTCTGATTTGTGATCTAACTGAAGCATTGGATTTGCAGTAACCTGGGCTACAAGAAGGCGGGTAGAATGGCTCCTTCATGAAAGTGCCAAAATATTTCCTCGAGACACGCCCACAACAACGAGCCTAGAGATGTTGCTCCAGATGCGGTCCCCACATTAATAAAAAAGTACAGGTACATCTTCTCCTCGCCTCAACGCTAACCCTTTTTCTATGCTTATGTAGTCGGGCGGCGACGTTAGCAAGGCTCGGAGTCGGCCCAAGGTATCCCTCATACCACTGGAAAAATGAGGTTTGCCGATTGAGGTGAGTATTATGGTACCTCCTAGTTCTGCAAGCTTAGGCTAGTGTGGTGAATAAGCCCTCCCTAGCGTGTAGACACCCCTCTGAGGGGCGGGAGGATCAAGTGATGGAACCTAAGAGGGCGACAAGCTGGCTTAAGTCCTTGCCAGCTGTCGACAATGAGTTGTATGGTCCCATAGGGATTACCCTGTCTATAGAGGCCGAAAGGCCGAATTCTAGATTATCGACATAATAAAGTAAAGAGCCTCGATTTGGCTATGAATAATTTTGAACATTGTATCTATTTTTTTTAAATCCTTTGTTTATAAGCATTGTTGTATCATTGATAAAGACTGTTTAAACGAACAATGTGGAAGGCCATTAATTAAGGACTTGTTTATCTCTGTCAAACAATGTGGTAGGATTATTTAGAAAACAAATTGATGCTTGAGTTAGGTGGAAAGTGGGAGGATGGAATGCCCTGACGGCAACATCCTATGGATGGGTGGACCCGATTAGTAGGGTAGCTTTCCAACAAATTAATTGAAACTTCTACGTTAGAAAAATAGGTCCCTGTGGAAAACCCTACTCTAGAGGACTAGGTCAACGGATGTGCCTTGCATAGATGAGGAAAAAAGTGTTGTTTCTAGAAGTCAAGAATAGAGATTGCCCGAGTTAAGGTCGATCACTCTATGAGTGGTTTGATTTTAGAAATCCTTTAGAAAGATCACGCTCCCCCTACGCGGGATAGAAGTAGGTCTTACCTACTAATCATATCCTTGTATCTTACGTAGTCAAGGTGTCGACAAGTAGGAAATTATCCCAAGTTAGACTTAGTAGACTATCTTAAGGTTACTCCTAATTAGGAAGGGGGGGACCTTACAACAAGCACAGTCTCTCTTGTATCATTCTTGTCTACAGTTTGGTATAATTCTTGTCTACAGTTTGGTATATAGTGTTGCGCTCTTGTGGTGTTTTGTCTATCTCTCTGTGTGAGCGAGATGAGTGGTCAGTGGTGGGTGTGGTGTGAGTGAGAGGCCTATAGGGACGGTGCTAGGTGGTGGTTGGAGAGCACGGTAGATAGTTTAGAGCATACGTCTTGCATGTCTAGCCAGTGAGGTCGACTCATCCTTGGCGGGTGAGTGGTCAGTGGTGGGTGTGGTGTGAGTGAGAGGCCTGTAGGGACGGTGCTAGGTGGTGGTCGGAGAGCACGGTAGACAGTTTAGAGCATACGTCTTGCATGTCTAGCCAGTGAGGTCGACTCATCCTTGGCGGGTATACTTCCCTAAGAGGATCCATGCTCCCTTTTTCCCCAACCCTAGTGTTTGTGTTGGTAGTCCTCGAGTTCCCTAGCGAGGACCGAAAGAGTCATCTACAGCTAAGGCAAAATTTGGCGATCACGGTGGGACTCTCCCAGAGGTAAAGGATAGTCTCAAAAAAAAATTCTTTTTCTTTTTGGTGATTTTTGTTTGTGGTGAGAGGACTCATGTTGTTTATGCCCCTGAAGACTAGAGCTTCTGGAGGTGATTCGCCCCTTCACATTAGGAGAAATATGGACTCTCCATTTTGCCTCTTAAGGAGTGAAGAATAAAAAAATATTGGCTTGATCAATGAGAGAGATGGGATTCTAGATCCATGTACCATGGATCTTTTTGTCATATCTTTGTCCAAATCTCTTAAGACAAAAAATAATAGAGCCCATATCTTAAAAAAATAGAGAAATGTCAGATTTCATGTCAGATGTACCTTGTGGTCACACATGGACGTTTGAAAATTGAATTTCATTTGTTTCCATTTTTTATGTTTAACTTTTTACTTTCCCTCCTTTTGCATTTCACTACCTTTTCATTTCCCCCCTTTTTTTTGGCAGAATTCAATTTCGCCATATCTTCTGTAACTGTGGTTCTTTCTTTAACGAAAATTTACAGGTATGTTGTTCTCCACCATAGCTCTTTCCTCCTAAAATTTCATCTCATTTGGACAAAACGTCTGTGAGTTATGCCCATTTTCTCACATGAACTTTCTCTTCTCTGCACCATAGATAGCTATCTTGATGTGAAGTGGCATCAAATTCTTGTGAGTAATTATCATATATTTAGGGTTTGTCTATGTTTTGTCTTAATGTGAGAAATGATCATAGGTTTAGGATTTGATTATGTTTTGTCTTGATGTGTTGTTGTTTATTTTCACAGGAGTAACAAGATTGTGAGAAGTAAGTTGTTGTTTATTTCTTGTTGTTTTAATCTTTATTTGTTGATTACAATCTTCTCTGCACAGTAATGATTTGAAGTAGCATAAAATACAACAGTAATGATCATAAGTTTAGGTTTGTCTATGTTTTGTCTTAATGTGAGTAATGATCATAGGTTTAGGGTTTATTAATGTTTTGTCTTGATGTGTTTATGTTTATTTTCATAGGAGCAACAAAGTTGTGTAAATCAAAGAAATAAGTTGCTGTTTATTTCTTGTTGTTTTAATCTTTATTTGTTGCTTACAATCTAACATATATATTTATTAATCTTAGCTTTATTAATTTAGATCTCTTCAAGGAGGAGGAATACTAGTAATATTCACACAGTGGAGGTGTTTAACAAGAGATATGATGAAGGTAACTGGATCCCTGATCAGTACAGTAAGTTAAATTGGATTTTAATGTGATCAAGTACTCGTGGTGGGCAATTTCAAGATCAAGCTTAAAGATGTCACAGGCCCAAACAAGCAATGGAAAGGTAGAATTATAGAGTTCAGGAGACACACAAATGGTATGAGTACAATAACAGAGGCTTTCATTCAACATGTTTATATGCACACAAAGAGAGATTCAAGTGCATCATGATAACTTCAATGAAAGACATAAGCCTAACAATAAGTTTATATCTCTGTGCTTTGTGTTCTTGTACTTTGAGTCCATGGTTATTAGATAGAGTTTTAATACAAGCATGTTAGTTGCTTGCAGCTTTATATCCATCCACTCTGCATGAATGGCAGAATGTAGAATGTTTTAGTGGAAAGCTAAATGTTTTACATGCAGAGATAGGTGCCTTGATCTAGACAACAAGAGTGCAAGCAAATTGGCATCTCAGAATGTTTACTTTTATGATTCAGTGTATGATGAGGAGAGACATAGTTTGGAGTATATTCCACTACCACCGTTGTCTAGCTAGGAATGGTATAATCCTAGCTTAGACATGTAAGAAGCATGTAGGGTAAAGATAAAAACTGATGTTCATGCTGCCATGAAACCATCCATAGGCTCTAGAGATGTGCATCTAAGTTGGTTTGTACCATTTGGTTTGTTTGCACATTTGTTTGGATCCTGCGAAGTAGTTAAGAAAACTAAGATTACTTATCAATGCAAGTGCCCATCTGAGGATTGGATGACTCAGTTTTACTGGGTGAGTCATGGCATCTCAAGAGAACTCACCACGATGATGAGTGTAGAATTACTATGTCAGATGTTATCTTTAGGTAAGATTGCATTGTTGATGGTTTTTATTCAGAAGTACTTCATTGCAAGACACTGATTGTTGATTTTATGTTTTTATGTTGGTTGTTGTTTGTTTTTTATGACAGGTACTTCATTGCAAGACAAACTTTGTGCTTTCGCTTCTTCAAGTATAGGAGGTGGCGACTTCTACGAGAGGAGTGGCTTAGCTTGGACCAAGACATGCAAGATGGCATGCATTCAGCACTCATTGATGTGGTTATTCTTTGAGAGGGTCATTACCCTTTGCATTAATGTAGAGAGTCATTGGCCCCTTAGTTTTCTGAGGCAGGAAATCTTAGTTTTCTGAGGCAGGAAATCCAACTTATGTCCAATAATCCGTCTTGTAATTTCTATTTTAAGTTGGATGGTAGGAAGGTTAGGAGTCAAAGTGAACATTGCAAAACATGCAAGCAGTGTGTTGCTCCACACATCCTTGAGATTGTGGAGTCAATGTAATTCTTATATTCTTCCAAGTGAATATAAGAAGTTGTTTCTCTAAAACTGTTGTAAATTTTTCTTCATTTTCATAAAGTGTTGTAGTTTTTTAAGTCTACTGTGTTTCAAACCCTTTAATATGTAAGAAAATAATGATAAGTATAAGTAAGTACAAATGTAAATATAAATACAAGTATATATTTAAGTACAAATGTAAATATAAATACAAGTATATATTTAAGTATAAATAATAATATAATTAATTATGCTAGAAATATAAATATATTTTTATGATTTGTTATATTTTAATGAAGTGTCATCCCATCCTGGACTTTTCCCTTTAGGCAAATGCTTCAACACAGCTTCCACCTCATCCTCATAAATCTCTCTTTCCAATTCATTTGCAGAAACATTTGATACCTGGTGAGACGAACCAAGTGAAACAAAGACTCTCTAGCTGCAATGACATCAGAAGATATAACCTCCTCTGTGGACCCAACAAATGGTGATAAAAGTCCATACACACATCTAGAATACAAGCAAGATCAGCAATCAATACTCCTTGCCTATCTTGCATCTTGACAATATTCTCATGTGCATGCTTTTGCTGTAAACGAGAAAAGAACGTATGTGACTGACAATTAGAATCCATTAGGGCATCCATTCGATCCATAAGCTTATATCTCACATATTGATTCTCATGCAATGCTGCCACCTGATGGAGCAACCAATCAATAGCTATCTCAATGTCAGGGCAAGAACCATCCTCTTAAACCACCTGGTTCAAATCAACCAATAACGATTCTAGGTTCTGCAACTTCTCCCTAAAATATGATGCATTATGAATCCCATACTGGTGGGCAAGCTTTTGAATATTGAACATACAACACTCCCAAGCTGACACCCCAACAGAGATTACATGGCCTTGAAAGTTTTGTAACACCTGCAACATAAACAAATGGAAAACAGTATGCTCCAAGAAAGTCTGGTTAACCTTAAGAGGAGCCTTTCCCAATAATGTCCTATAAGCATCCACAGAATGGCTATGCATCTCCAATACCAAAGGGAAATGATCTAACAAAATATGATTATATTCCACCTGCATGGACAATATGATTATATTCCACCTGCATGGACAATATGATTATATTCCACCTGCATGGACAATATCTCTGGTAGAAACAAATCATCTGGCAAATATACATTCGGTCCAAATGAGCTCTTGTACCCACGTACTTTTGAGAGGCATATATAAAACCTCTCTCATGTGGGTGTAGCCATGACCACATATCTTATTTCAAAACTTGATTGGCAAACACATTCCAGCTAAGCCTCTCCATCCCATCCATAATAGAGTGAGGTGTAGAAGCATGCTCCGGTAATTCACATACATTGAAATTGCCCAACACAAAGCTAGGCTTAGCGTTGCACAAACACAATAAATCGTCCCATAACTAACAACGTTGTGCAATACCATTGGGCACATACAGCCTCACAAGCCATAATGTTTCATCCATAAACTCCACCCACAACAATGAACTGCCCCTGGACATCTTGCATAACCAATGATGGCTTAAACTGAGATTTCATTGCAACAATCATTACCCCTTATTGTGTAGTGGGGTGCCCACTATAAAACACATGAACTTCCTTGTAATCATATACTTGTCCAGCCATGGAATGTTGTTTATGATCCACAGCACAAAACATATCCCATTGACCTTAAAACACAGTACGCCACATGTGATAATTCTTGGACTGTGAACACACACCTTTTACATTCCAAAGAGCAATCTTTGTAATCCATCAAAACATAAAGCCAATCAATGAGAGGTACCACCATCGGCCTCTCTTTCCTTAAAATATTACATAGGATCCTCAATGCCTTCACTCTCCATCTGTTTCCATACTCTTCGTAGCAAAACATCCACCCATTCCTTCTCACCTAAAGGACCCATGGGCATCACTAGCTGACGTATCCTGTCTCCACTTGACATCCGGATACTTCTTATCCGAGGTTGAGACCATAGCCCCTTTTTTATCAAATAGAAGAGGAAAATTTACTTGATTTTCTTTCATAACTTGAGGTCTCAAATTAGAACAAGACCTCCCCAATAGTATGCATGGCCAATGGTAACAATTCCCACATAGTTTATGGAAAGTCTACAACCTCCACCCAAATAGGGCATGCTTGGCACAACATATATCTATACTCTGCCATAGGGCGCCATGGTACAACATGCACCAACTGTCCATCTAGAAATAACGGGACTTTCTGCATAACCAAATCTCTAACTTTCTTTGGATGAGAATAGGACCTCATAGAATCCTCTGGGACCGTCAAAGATCTTCTCCACAAAATTACCATCTAATAAATCATGTAACCAATCTGTAATCGTGTTGAAGAATGGAATTCATCTAGTAAAAAAGAAAATTGCAGCCTTGTTATGAAAGGATTCCACTTGTGCCACAAACCGACATGTTTCCACTTGGGCATCTACCACTTCCTCTATTAGAACATTGGTAGCCCTAACATGATTTTCCAGCACATATGGCTGCAAAATCTGATTAGCTTGTGCAACTTGAAAGTCAAAAGCCACCTCATGGTTCTCTTCCTGAGGTGCATTAAGAAGCAAGGTATCGTGAAGCATCCGACTAGTCTCCTTCTCTCCATATTCACCGCCGATCAATCTCTGCCTTTTAGCCCGATCTTCAAACTCTGGCTCTGGCCCTCCACCCTCAAACTTCTCTGCATCTTCTATTGAGACATGTGCCCTCTACAAAATCCATATCTATGGTTCCCTGACTCATTTCCACTGCTCAACACCAAAAATTAATGCTTCCACCAGAAGAAGGAGAAGAGTTATGTTTCAACCCTGCAAACAAAGAGGAGAAGATCCACTGCCTGGATGGAAAATCTGTCTGCACGAGTGGCTCCAAAAGGGGGTGGTAAAACCCCCAACACGGTTGGTAGAACCGCTTCAGGCTCACCCACAGAGAGAAATTAGGGCAAACACAAATACTATGCAGGCTAAAAATCTGCACGCGGCTATGATCGCGAATTCTCCACCGCCTAGATGGAAAATCTCTCGGCACGGTTGGTGGAACCACTTCAGGCTCAACCACAAAGAAAGTAGGGCAAACTCAAACACTGTGTACTCTCTCTCTCTCTCTCTCTCTCTCTCTCTCTCTCTCTCTCCCCCCCCCCAATGTCTACACTCACATAGACATTGGGGTTAAGATAGAGCTTTGCATAACTCTCTCCCTCCTTGCTCCATACCCATTTGTGTAGCTCCATTGGAGACATGGTTGAGGACCCTAGTTTCACCACAAGAGAGAGGGTTGCTCAATCTTGAACAGCTAAGGGTGCAAACCAACTATGACCCTTTATTTTCTCCCTTCCTCTTCCTCATGCAAGGTACAAGAGTTCCCATTTTGGTGAACACTTTTCATCATGGATTGAAGACCAATGGAGGCGTGGTTGAGGACCCTAGCTTCTCCACAAGAGAGGGTTTCTTGAATAAGGATACAAACTTTTATGACCCTTCTTCTCCTCGTGCAAGGCACAAGAGTCCCCATTTTGGTGAGCACTCTTCACCATGGATTGAAAAGGGAATTGTATGAAGAAGCAATTTCTTCACACTTTAATCTCATTAAAACTAAATCTTGAAAATTTTGTGGTTGAAAGCTTCTTTTTGATGGGCACTTTTGCTAGGCAATGGCCAAAATTTGCTTTAAGAGTGTTATTATACAGTTAATAACTTCATAACCCACTGTCGTAATTCGTTTTCAAGCATCCGATCCTTAGGGTCGTTTCTATTTGATGATCTGCACACTTCAACATGGCTCTTTCTCTTCGCCAGAAGCAAACAGGTGTGTGCAAACCCTAATCCTTTCTGAACAAATTAGCTCTAAAGTTTCACAAGAACAAACAATTGTGTTTTAGGGTTAGGGTTTTATTTTTCACTTTCTCTCTGTGCTGATGATCATGAACAATCCTTAAACGTTTTTTTCCCCTCAATTTTGCGTTGTTTTGTTGTGATTGAGGACGCTATTATGGTGTCATTGACTTTGCATTCTGCTAAGCTTGCATATAAGAATGGAGATTTGAAATGATTAAGGTAGTTTTAGCTCATGGATCTGCCACTTCAAAGAAAGAGAAGTGGTTAATTTGAATCAAAGCCTTTTTATTTGGAGTGAGTGAATCTCAACCAGTTCTGGAAAGATTTGATGTGAAGGAGGGCTTAACACATCTGAATATCAAACTCTCGACTATGTGTGACCTAACTTGTGATTATATAAGGGTAGTCAACTCCCTTTCCTTCATTTCCTTTAGCAACCCTCTACCTTATGTTGCCGTGGCACAAAGAAATACACCATTTCATTGCTGTTTGTCCAAGTAGCAAAGGAGGCACACCTGTTTTGTAATCATGTGCAGCCGGTGTAAATGTCCAATAATGATCTAAGGATCAGCTTATGGTATTCGGCAGGGGATGCAAATTCTAACATGCCCTTTTTGGATGTGGTTGGGGGCATACTGTATGCCATTCTGGACAATCAGTTATTGTGCTCTGCCTGGCTATTATGGTTTTTAAGACATGATGATGGATGCTAGCGTTTCATCGAAGCAAACATTTTCCTGAATGCCTGGGTACCAGCAGGTGAAACTCTGGTGAAGTAAATTCTTCTCTTTACCACTAGAGGTCAATCTCACCGATCAGTGGCCACCAAGGCACTTCAGCCTGTTTTTGCTGCTAAGAGAGTGAATGCTCATTTCATTTGAGGTGGTTATGAGCATTCTTGTTCTGCCTGGGCATGGTCACCTTGGCCTGCACTTTCTAATGCAGGGTTTGAAAGGCTGAAAATGAGGCAAAGTGTGGTGTTGAGAAATTTGGCATGTACAGAAAAACAACAGTCCCAATAATATAGTGAACAACACCAACGCTTTTGATATCCACACACACACGGTTCATTGCTGGCAGGGGGATCACTGCTATCTGAAGGGCATAGATGGTGCCATGGCAGTCCCAGCAATTATGATTGCTGTGGGAGAGCCTCCCTCTTATCTGCTTAGAATGCATGGTAATGTGTACCTTGCTGCAGTAAGAAGGCAAGATAGACCTGGTGATGTGGTTGGTTGTTTATTGGTATTATGGTTTCTCCTCATGGACAGGAGTATCATTTGCTCTAAGGCTTTGATATTCTGTGCTTGCATGCAGATGCTGTGGTGAAGATGCTGAACTTGAACCATTCGGTTGTGAGTGGTGGCACAGCTGATGAGGAGGTTTACAAAGTATTAATCCTAGATCGCTTCTGCCGGGACATTCTCTCTCCTTTGATTCGTGTTAATGATCTCCGAAAACACGGGATAACCCTCTACTTCACCATTGACAAAGAAAGGCAAACTATACCGGATGTGCCAGCTGTATATTTTGTCCAGCCCACTGCCTCTAATGTGGAAAGGATCATCAAAGATGCATCAAAGGGGATCTATGAGAGTTTTCATCTGAATTTCTCCTCTTCCATCCCACGCCCTCTTTTGGAAGATCTTGCAGCAGGCACACTCAAGGCTGATTGCATTCAGCGCGTCTCCAAGGTGTATGATCAGTATTTGGAGTTTGTCACATTGGAGCATGGCATGTTCTCTTTTGCCCAGCCACTCACATATGTGCAGCTCAATGATCCCCAAGCACAGGACAAGGACGTGGAGGCAGCAGTGGAAGGTATTGTAAATGGGCTATTCTGTGTTCTAGTCACTCTTGGGGTGGTCCCAGTGATCCACTGCCCCAAAGGTGGACCTGCAGAGATGGTTGCATCGCAGTTGGATGCCCGATTGAGAGATCACCTGGTTGCACGAAACAACTTGTTCACAGAGGCCGGACATCTTGGTAGCTCTTTCCAACGTCCAATTTTGTGCATCTTTGACAGGAATTTTGAGCTTACAGCTGCTGTGCAGCATGTGTGGAGCTATAGACCAATGGTGCATGATGTTTTGGGGATGAAGTTGAACAGGGTAGTGCAAGGTGGGAAGCCTTATGAGCTAGATGATTCAGATTCTTTCTGGGTTACAAACAGTAGTGCACCCTTTCCTAAAGTCGCAGAGATGGTGGAGGCACAGCTGAATAAGTACAAACAAGATGTTGATGCAGTGAATAAACGGACAGGCAGCAAAGGAGAGATGGATTTTGATGATCAGGAGCTACTTGGAAACACGAAGCATCTAATGAGTGCTGTAAACTCTCTCCCAGAGTTGACTGAGAGGAAAAAGATGATAGACAAGCACACAAACATTGCCACTGCTCTCTTAGGGGAAATCAAGGTAAGGTCTTTAGATGGATACTATAACCTAGAGGATGATATGCTTGGGCGAGGGAGTGTTGATCGAAATGCACTTGTGACTGTTCTCAAGGGCAAGGGGACCAAGGAGGACAAACTCCGAACTGCAATTGTATATTTGCTAGCAGTAGAAGCTACCCCTGCCATAGAAGTTGAAGCTATTGAAGGAGCTCTTAGAGAGGCAGATATAGACCTTTCATCTTTCCTCTATGTCAAAAAGATAAAATCTCTCAACTCAACTCTGGCAGCAGCGACTGGGGGAAGTAGAAGCAACCTAGTTGATTGGGCTGAGAAGCTCTATGGGCAATCACTTAGTGCGGTTACAGCAGGTGTGAAAAACTTGCTATCAGGAGGAAGGCAGTTGGCTGTCACAAGGGCAGTGGAGGCACTAATGGAAGCTAGACCTGGACCTGAAATGGAAGCATATCTTGTTTTTGATCCAAGGTCTCCAAAGACGAGCTCTAGGGGACATGTGCAGGGACCATTCAAGGAGGCAATCGTCTTTATGATAGGAGGAGGAAACTATAATGAATATTTGAGCCTACAAGAGCTTGCACAACGACAACCACCTGTCAAGAATATCATCTATGGAACAACCGAGGTTCTCACGGGGAGAGAGTTTGTGGAACAGCTTGGAGTTTTAGGAAGGAAAATGGGTTTGGGGGGTAACACACAACCACAGTAACCATTAATATCCAACCTTAGTACAATTTCTTGTAAGACCTATGATTATTTGTATTGATAAAGATGGTGATGGTGCGAACACATTCCGCGCGGATGTTGCTGCTGTAGCAATCAAGTTGAGGAGTACTTTAATGAGTATGCTTAACCTTAGAGAGTGTTCCTCCTGTGATCACATGTCTCGACTCACATGTTCATTTACACTTGCAGATGAGAAGCTTTGTTTCTGTATTGAGTTGCTTTGAGGTCGAAGTTGACATATTCAGTGTTTTTGCAGCATCATTGTAGTGATGGCTATTTCCAGGGACTTCCAAGGTAAGATGATTTGGTCTTTGGATACTTTTCCACTGGGTGGACTCCCATGGGTGGATCACCTCCAGCTTGAGACGAGTCATCACCTCCGATATCTCTTTTCATCCTATGACATGGAGAAAGAGTAGTAGTAAGAGCATGGAGGAGGAGGATGATGAGCCTTCTCATCCCTATGACATGTATAATATGCATGTCCATTATGTGTATGGTATGTTAATATGTATGGTATGTACATATGCATATGGTTGTGCAAGGTATATGCCCACATCATGGTATGATATGTCTCCGCATGTATGATATGCCCACATGTGCCACATGGTGTCCTGACTTAAAAACTACACTGCCACATTAGTAACCCTATAAAAGAAAATCGTGCCAAAAAAAGGAGGTAATTTTTAAAATATCACCAACATAAAGAATGAGAACAAAGAGTACAAAGTAGCTAACTTTCGTATATTGAACAGGTGGGACTCATTGTCTAGCATAATCAAAGCCATTTATCTATTCAATTCATGAGCGCACACAACAAAGCCACACGAGGAAGCCATGGAATAGAGAAGATGAATAGTTCTTTCTTGTCGTGTTCATGAATAATTCAATTAGAAGGGAGAAGACGTAGATTGTGCTTCATTTTGGGTCACTATCAGAGCATGCATGATGTCTCTCCATGAATGAAGTCAACTCCTCTACCTAACAAGGCAACACAGCTTACATATCTCTTAGGTAAATTAGTTGCTTACATATCTCTTAACAAAACTAGTTAAGGTATTGGAACATTTACCAATCCAATGGTAGCACAGTATTGAATGTGGCATGCATGTTTTGTTGAGGTAACCTCACCCATGTAGCCACTATCCAACACCTTTCAAGTAGACATTACAAATCTCATTTTCCACTTTCGTTGCTAAGCAAGAGATGTGTACATTATGAAAACAAAACCCCCACTGCAATAGTTCATGGCATGATGCTGCCTGAACAAAAGTTTACTAGAAAACCATATTTGGCACAGTTGAAAGTGTGTTTGGTTGCATTGCCTAAATAAAAAGTACTAAATAAAGTGAGAATCAAACTAGATCCCAAGGTTAAAAGGTTGTAGATGCAAGTGAGCAAGGATGTTATTTTTTATGAGATGAGTAATTGGTATACACCAATGAAGGAATTCCATATAGAGGCTGATGTAAACAATAATGTGGTTGCAAACAAATGGAGAGCTGCAATCACATGTGCTTAGTGGACCTGGAGAGTCCTCTAGTAGTGGGTCTATTGTTAGAGCTTGGTCAGGAAGATTGAGGCAAAATGCCATGAATTTTGACACATCATTAGTGGCACTACATGTGTTTAAAATTCAAAAAATTTACATGTATCACGAAAGGCAAAAGAGAACATGAATCAACCTTTCATAATGCATGATGTTTCAGCTTGTCATTTTAATGGGGATAGTGGCTCAAAACAGAGCCTTGATGAGGAGTTTAGGATCATGTCTGTTATTACACCATGTACAGAGAGCCAAAGAGGTGTTGAGAACACTTGGTAGTAGTGCTCCAGGTGCAAGCATGTCTACGAGGGTCTGATATCCAGTGGATAGTTTGAGATATGATGGGTATATAACCCGTCATTATGCTTAACGAGGGTCAGATATCTAGTGTGGCTGGATTAAGATGTGATGGGTATACAGTCCGTCATTATGCTTATGTGGTCAAAGCAATACAAGAGATAGAGTCCACATATTTTAAGGAGGAGGCACTTAGACATAAGCATTGGGATGATGCTATGGATAAAAAGATGGCTACATTGAATCCAAATGAGACATGAAAGTTGGTGCTTTTTCCTAAGGAGAAGAAGGCAATTGGATGCAAGTGGGTCTATAAAGTAAGAAAAATTCATATGGGTCTGTGAGTAGGTAGTATAAGGAAAGATTGGTACCCAAGGGATATGCACAGACCTATGACATTGATTATAAGAAAACTTTCAATTCGGTTTCTAGGATGGCAATAATGAGAGCAAACGTTGCTATGTTTGTAGCTAAGAAAATGGTCTTTACATCAAAAGGATGTCAAGAATGCATTTCTACATGGTGATTTACAAAAGGAGGTCTACACGGTGTAGCCACTAGGATATAAGAACCATGTGCATGTTTGGTAAGATTATGGGTGATATGCCGCAAGTGGTTTACAAGCTCTGTGATATATCCATTTTGGTTTACTAGAGTTATGACATAGTTATAGCGCCAGTTCATATAGTCAGGTTTACTAGAGTTATGACATAGTTATAGTGCCAGTTCATATAGTCAGGTTTACAGGCTGTGTGATATATCCATTTTGGTTTACTAGAGTTATGGCATAGTTATAGCGCCAGTTCATATAGTCAGGTTTACACTATGAACTGACCATTTGCATGTTATAGTAAAAGATTATTTTCCCTTATAGTATGTACTCTTATCTTTATGTTATGGTTGTAGAGAAGAGAAGATAATAGAAGAAAATTCAACCATCCATCTCTCTTGTGTGCTTGTCTACTCTGTGTGTGTGTGTGTGTTTTCTCATAAGGATCTCAAGTTCACCCTCTCCTTCGCATTCTTCTCAGTCACAAACATAATACCTAAAAGCTCAGAGTTGGGAAAAATAAAGCCAATCTATATCTTCAGGATGATTCTCAAAATTTTATGGAACAGGAGATCCCATTCACTATCTAACGAAATTCAATTAAATTTACAAGGCCATGGGAAGGATTGATGAGCCCACCAAGCTCTGTTCATTCGTACTTTTCCTTGAAGGCAAAGTGGGCTAGTGGTTTAGGTCCCTAAACCCATATGAAAAGGCTAGCTATAGAGATCTTGTGACACATATTCATTGTAGGATTCTCACCTAACGGAGACAGATGGAGCCCCATCGAACAAATCTATAACCTCAAACAAGAGGAGGGAGAAACAGTGCAGGACTATATCGCTAGAACCAAGTATCTCCACATGAGATGCACTCAAGACTAGACAAATTCTCATTGATCAATTTATGATTGATCTCAAGAACAAGAGGATAACCATCTCTACATCTTTGATGAGTGTTTTCGTGCAAAGCAATAGACCTAGTAGACAATCTGCAAGATAAGGATGTAGAAGTTATCCACCCGAACCAAGAGATAGGGGACACATCCTCCAAAGCCTCAACGGCTAAGGGTACCCGACAAACACCAGCTAGAGTCCTAGTCAAGGACATGAGCATGGACGAGTTGGCAAAAAATCTGCTCAACCGTTTAGGCTAGCAGTGGTGGCAGGGCCAATCCCAAGAGCAATCCCAAGGCCACCCCAGCCAGTTCCTCAAGTAGGACACCGACATTTATTTCATAGAGAGATATGGTTTGGTGTGCAATCTACAGCCGTCAAAACCATACAAGCACGGAGTGTCCAGTACTTAGGCCTAACAACAATATTGTGCTCTCATTGCCATCACCAATACTTGAGCAAGTGATCAAGTAGTACGAACTATTGACCCCGCCTGAGCATATCCCAGATCCTATTTCTTCAGAGTAGCCAATCATAGAACCAGTAAGAAAACCTCAACCTTTAAGAGGTCGTAGGCCAAACCCGTGGGTTGTGACCATTCTTAAGAAGCTGTAAAAAGAACCAGTTCTGAGCTTGAAACGAATCCAACTAGATTCCACATTGCTAGATGTAGTGAAGGAGGGCTCAATGGGAGGTGAAAATTGGCCTTCCATGGGTCATCATAGTCACCACAATATTTTCTCTGATGTAATAGGCCAATGACGACTTTATTTTGACCCCATTAGAGGTACCGCCTCCTATAGGGACGGATCAGTGCACATACCCTACACATTGGTAGGTCCAAGCCCACCTCTGAGTGAGTTTGAGCCAAGTGAGCGTGAATATCACACGAGGAATATAGTAGCCCCACACCTCTGAGTGAGTTTGAGCCAAGTGAGCGTGAATATCACACGAGGAATATAGTAGCCCCACAACCTTCTTATCCTCGAAAATCCGAGTCCTAAAATAAGTTCTCTTTTACAAAGGAACTCTTAACTTTGGAGAGACTTACCTGACTAGATGATTGTGAATTTAGGAGCCCACACTCGTGAACTTGAAGAGAAGAAGGATGAACCGGGGTACATTGAGAGCTCTTCTTCCATACCTAAGACAAAAGGACAACCAAGAGTGCCCATGAATAAGCTAGGACACTACTAATAAAATGAATGTCGTGCTACCTTTCGTTTATAAAGGCACGATGGTCTCTGTAATCTCAAATGGTAACGCTAGTGTGTCAGCATAATCACCAAGGATTGTTGGGAGGCCTAGGGAATCCCAATGTATGTATGTATATATAAATAAATAAATAAATAGATAGCTGAAAAGTTATATATAAGTAGATATATACCTATATATGTATACTTATAGATATATAGATATATATAAGTATACCTATATACCTCTACACACACACACACACACACACACATACATGTGTGTGTGTGTGTGTTTTCAGTCTTCTATATTAGCAGTCAAAGAAACTCTAAGAACCTTATCCAACTTGACCAGTAAAAACATTAAACATGATTATATAGCAATGGTTTTGTGTACAATAATCATGTTTTAAGTAGCCAGTTACTCCATTTGGTGAAAAAAACATTTTTTATTGTAGAGCATAAACAACGAAAATACTTTGAGAGAGAAGATCCTATTACCTGCATCCATCCAAACAGACAAACAAAGAGTTAGCATGTGTGTGTCTTGCAAGTGTCATAGGATCTACCATGTGTTATAGATGTCACCCAAAATATCTTATGATTTATATGGTAAAGGGATCTTAGACCCTTGATATGTAATAGGTTTGTCATCTTAGTATCATCTATAAGGAATCAATCCGCCAAAACTGATCCATTCATACTAAGGGATTAACGCTAGATAAGAAAAAGTGTAGGTCTAGTATATTTTTTTGGAAAGGCACCAAATTACTTGCTAATTTGTGTAAATCAATCATCTGGAAATTATCCCCAAAAAAGAGATGCACAATAAAATAACAATATGCATGAGTGTGTGTGTGTGTGTGTGTGTGTAGATAGATACATAGATAGTAATATATATATATATATATATATATATATATATCTACACATATATATGTATAAATATGTAGATACACACACACACACACACACACACACATAGAGGTAGAGGTAGATAGGTAGATAATAGTTATATATATGTATACATGAATTGAAGGCAATAAATGGAAACGGGCCTCTATAGCACCCTCTACTCCCTCATACCACCTTGTCAAGACACGCACACACTCTCAAAGCAAGAGAAAATCCCAATAATCCCTTAGTGCAAGAGACTAAGAAATAAGAAAGAACATCTAGAGAAGAGAGATAGTTGAAGGGGCTCAGATTGATGAGCAAACAGTTGAACAAGCTGTTAATGTGAAGGGCTAAAAACACACACCCAATCTAATCCACTCTTAACCTTTTTTTTAAAAACACACTCAAAATGAACGCAAAAACTCTCACACTCTCTCTCTTACATAAAAAAGACTTGTTTTAAAAATATATATATATTAAGAAATAACGAGTATATCTCTTGTGAGAAAGGGATACAAAAAAGATGTTTTGAATAAGAGAATCTAAGAGGATCCCTCTCCTTCCTCACTACCATCTACCTTGCAGCAAATACATAAATGGACTTTCACCACTCATGATGAACAGGTGCAACAAGACACCCAGTTGAAGAGATTCGAATAGCACTGCTATCTCATCCTCGTTGGGGTATAAGTTTTCCTGCATGAAAAAGACTTGAATTCTTTGACTGATGCACCCGCAAAGATCATGACATAGTTGACCTCCCTTCTTGCTAATGATGTTAAGATCTACTCTCACCCCCTCCTTTTTTGTAACACATATGATGGTTTATATAGATGTCCAAAATCTCTCTATTTCTCTCCTTTTACTTTTATAAAAGAATGGTGCTCCTCTCTTATTGTGAGTCGTGCTTGTCCCTTGCTTAAGATAGCTTTCTTGTTTTGTTTTAAAAAAAAACTACTCCTTTTAAAAAAAAAATATTATTTTTTAGGCCGGTTAAGGAAATGAAGAAAATATTCTTTTTTCACCCAAAAATGGGGTGTGGAGTCTATCTATGCATGGGCAACGGATGGGTAGTGCACAGCCACACGAGGACAAGCACAAGCAAGATGGGCAGCCAACGTTGGTGGACACCCCTGAAAAAGGCTTGCAAATTCACACCATCAAGCACCCAAGCATTGGGTGCCGAGCCACAAGACCAAGAGCCACCACAAGGCCAAGAGTCACAAGAGCCACGCCTCTTAATATGTAAAGAGAGGGGATAAAGGAGAGCCCCCTATGTACACGATTTTCTCCAAAAGAAAAAAGATTTTTTTGATCTCTACTAAGTTTTAGGGAAAATGCTAAATATTCAAACTTATTCCAAGGCACAAGGTGTGATGCCAAGAGTTATTTGCCTAAGATAATTTCCATCATTTATTGCCAAGAAATGCATAGACCCCACTGTGTTCGATGTAGTTGTTCCTCCCTTCCTACGAGATCCAAAGAAAAGGAGAAAAAAATCCCGATCTTATGAACCATCTCCCAATGAATTAAGGCATTCATGGCTTACATGCTATATCTTGGATAAGTCTACTTCAGAATCCTCTTTACCATACCATATTTGTCCAAAATGGGTGAAATAAGGCTTGAGACCCCAACTATTCACTGGGGTATGCTCACGTCTACATAAATATGTAAGGTGGTAGCTCCCATTGTCATAAACCTCTTTGATGATAAATGGACCTTCCCAACACTGCAAGAATTTTGCATTAAATCACTTATCGAGACAGTTTTCATATCTAATCACTAGCATGTTTTTTGTAGACCTTTTTCCTTGAGTAAGGAATCAAATTTCTTCTTAGCATCCTAAGAAGTGGTTATAAAGTGATCAATAGCTGTCTCTCTATCCAATTCAAAATGACGCAAGGCAATGAGTCTATCTTGGAATAGATCATTAGGATCCCTGTTTATCTTCTTCAAAAACTCTACACTTGGTACATCAACTTCAATAGGAGCAAGTGCCTCTTGACTATAAACGAGATGAAAGGGAGTAAATTGTGTAGAGGCTTTAAAGGTAGTCCTATATGCCCAAAGTGCTCCATCCAAATGCCGATCCCAAGTCCTTGGCTTAGCTTCCACATGTTTAGCTATGATTTTGCACAAGATACCATTAATCTTTTCCACTAAACCATTACACTGTGGGTAATAAGGAGTAGAATATCTATCTGATATTGAGTCTATCAAGGATCTGTTTCAATATACCTTGTCGAAAGCCTGGATCACAATCTGAAACCAATTCCAAATGTGCACCAAAATGGCAACATATATGAGAAAAGATAAATCTAGAAACTGTAACTTTTGTCACCCTTGGGACATGCACTGCTTCAGCCCATCTAGTCATATAATCCACTACAGCCAAAATGTAAACTTTGCCATTATGAGTCCTAGGCAAAGGTCCAATAGCATTAATACCCATTTCTCAAATGATCCATAAGCCACAATAGGTTGTCTTGGCCCGTGCATCAATCTCTTATCATCAGCTAATTGACAAGCATGACAAGTTTTACACCAATGAACCACATCAACATGTTAACTAGGCCAAGTATATATCCAAAAGTTTTTTAATCTTGGATGGGTCTAGTGAAATTCCCTTTGTTGAAACTAAATGGCCGAGTAGAACTACTTCTTTCTTGGAAATCTTACATTTCTCATAGTTTAATTGCCCACCCAAGCTATCCAATTGTTTTGCAAACCTTCCACTCTCAAACAATGTAAAATGTGAGGGCTATAAATACAAAAATCATCACTATATACCATGATAGACTTCCCAAAGAATGGCTGAAAGACATAATTCATATACCTTTAAAAGGTTAAAGGGAAATTTGTCAATCCGAATGGCATCACATGATAGGCAAAACATCCCCATGGAGTGATGAATGTAGTCTTTTTCTGATCGTCTTCTGTAATCCATATCTGAAAACAACTTGAATAACCATCATATACCGTATAATGCTTATAAACAGCCACTTCATTAAGAATTTCATCTTGAAAGGGTAGAGGAATATGATCCTGCTTTGTTGCTACATTAAGTGGTTTATAATCCACACATACCTGCCATTTACCATTCTTTTTAGAAGTAACCACCACAAGAGAAACGCATTCAAATTTTTCTACAATATATATAAATCCAGCTTTTAATAGCCTGTTACCTCTTTAAGCAAAGCATCATGCTATACCACTCCCAACTGTTGCAGTTTTTGAGCTACTGATTTGGCATTCTCCTTCAACTCAATGTGATGTTCTATGGCATCTACTCCTCTAATCTGTGTGTAATAAAAAATGAACAAATTAGGATACCTGTTTAACATATCCAAGAACTCCTTCCTCTCTTTGAGCTTCGAGTCATCTGCTAACATAACTTCCAACTTGCTTTGATCTGCCTTCAACTCTTCTTGAACCTCAGTTGTAGTTTCCCTGTTTACCTGTGAATTAAGTGTCACCCCATCACCTCCATAGATGAATCTCCAGTGTCACTCGTGGTCTTGAATTCCTCTTATGAATATAAATACTCTTCATCAATCTTTGTATCATCTAAATTTTCATCACTGTATATCTTTTTACTTCTTTTCTTTCATGTCATAAACCACTACTTTTTTTCCATTAGGTTGCATCACCAATTGTCTTTTGTCCCATTTTCGAATCACTTTGATGGCGATCATCCCAAAATCAACGGGTAGCCATCTCCCTTGGTTGTCATAACATAAAAATGAACAACACAATAGAAACCCCAAAAACACACCTTAAGATTCTTGATGACTCAGATGTAAATAATTTGTCATCTTCACCTTAATTGGAGAAGCCTGATGTATCATGAGTCCCAACTGGTGCATTAATGGTTCCATCATTAAGCAGATCTTGGCTCCACTTTCTAGTAGGACCTTAAAAACTATTTGGCTTGTAATTACACAATCCAAAGTAGGAACGACATCCTCCTGGACCTCCAATGGTGCTATAAGAACAATAGAAACAGGCTGCTCACTCTTCTTTTTTTTGTAATTTTAATGCTTGTACTTCTATTTACTTTCCTCCTCGCCTATGAACACATAGCAAAAAACTGAGGCCAATTGATGTTAGGTCCCTGCTTCCTCATATCCCCTCTCAAATTATATAGTTCCACGCCATGACCAAGAGTAACAATCCAATTCTCCTTCTCCTTTTCTTCTTACTTCCTTCCGCAATATCTTATTTTTACTTCCTCTTCATGTTCTATTTCCTATCCCTTTCGTCAAATTCCGCTACATGTACCCCCCCATCTAGTAAAGGTGGATTAGGTGCAACCATTGCTATCGATTCTCTAGGTGGAGGATTATTCCACCTATTTTGTATTTGATTACCTCCTTATACAGGTGGATTCCAACTTCTCTTGATATAAAGACTATTATTTTTGCCAAAGCACTTCAATGGATTGAGCCTTGATATACTTTGCTCGAAAAGTTGCTTCTAATTCCGTATACTTTTCATGAATTTTCAGATTTAGAGATAAGAACCATGTACGAGTATTCTTCCGTAACACGATTGTGAAAGCACTTAGCTTTCCCCTTCGAGTGATGTAAAGAGGGACCAAAGTGGCCTATAAATGCTCCTCTTTTCCCTAAAAACTCAACATGTGGAATAAAGGAGATTCCCCTATACACGATTTTCTCCAAAAGAAAAAATATTTTTTTGATCTCTAATACATTTTAGGAAAAATGCTAAATATCCAAGCTTATTCCAAGACACAAGGTGTGATGCCAAGAGTTATTTGCCTAAGATAATTTTCATCATTTATTGCTAAGAAATGCATAGACCCCACTATGTTCCATGCAGCTAGCTCTTCCTCCCTTCTTGCAAGGTCGAAAGAAAAGGGGGAAAAAATCCCTATGTATACATGTATATACATATACATGTATACACACACACACACACACATATATAAACACCTATAAGTATATATATACTCATATACACCTATTATTTTATGTATTTATTTATACTTGTACATATATATATACACACACACACACACACACCCCTATAAGTGTATATATATACTCATATATACCTACTAGTTTATGTATTTATTTATAAGTGTATATATACATGCACACATACATATATTTAATATATATGCTTATATAAGTATATACATATATATATATGTGTGTATACATATATATACATACATATATATATACACACACACACACACACACACACCCCCCCTTATAGTATGTATATATATATACCTATTAGTTCATGTATTTATTTAAACATGTATATACATACATATATTAAATATATATGTTTATATATATGTATGTATGTATGTATGTGTGTGTGTGTGTGTGTGTATACATACATACACAACACACACCATACATATAACACATTTACGTGTATACATACATATATGTGTGCGTGCGCACGCGCCTACATGTATACACTTATATAAACATGTATATTTAATGTATGTATGTATGTATGTATATATATACACGTATAAATAAATACATAACTAATTGGTATATATGAGTATAAACATGTATATTTAAATATGTATGTATGTATGTATACACGTATAAATAAATACATAAACTAATAGGTATATATGAGTGTGCACACACACACACACACACACACACACACGCACGCACGCATATATGAGTATATATGTGTGCACGCATAATATATATATATATATATATACCTATTAGTTTATGTATCTATTTATACGTGTATATATATACATACATATATTAAATATACATGTTTATACTCATATATACCTGTTAGTTTATGTATTTATGTATACATGTATATATACATACATACATATATTAAATATATATGTTTATATTAGTATAAACATGTATATGTCCCGAACAGGTGGTATTGGTATGTCCAGGCAAGGAAGCATTGATTGTAGGCTCGAGCAAGGTGGAGGCTTATCTAAGGCATCTCCCCCTTGTAGCTCCTTGGCCATGAGGAAGATATGACCCCATTGGAGAGGGATGTAGTTGCTCTACATGTGAACATGCATGAATTACTTGCAACAACCCTTTCTTACTGGCTTGGTTGGTTTGACGTGGCATGATGAATTCCAACAGCATGTTGATATTGTGCAATCAACCCACTTGCAAGTGTGACTTTACAGTGCAGATGTTGTGGCGTATTGACAACCAAATGTGCCTCCCCATGATTCAACTACAATCATTGTGGCTGATGCATGCATACCGTGTGGCATCAACTTTGATGATGAAAATGTAGTGGGTGTTTGCATCCTACCATGCAGACAACCATAGCACCTTTTTGTTTTTCCCAATTGTGCCAAACATCTACAAACTCAGTGCAACCAAAAGATCCAAGAAGCTACAAAGGCAATGTTGGCACCACAACAATACTGCTTCCATCTACATTCCAACTTTTCCATGAAAGCACATTAAAAACTGCAGATAACATTAATGGGCAATACACCCTATATATACAACAAGGCAGCTACAGTTTTTAACAACCCCACCTTTGACAAGGGCTTAAACCACTGAAACTGCAGGCCACACTTTGAATTGTAAGCTCTGGATTTAGAGACAGACAATTGAGCTGAATTCCGAAAAAAATCAACTGAATCAATCTAGGCTCGTGAGAGGTGGCAATCCTTCTCCCTGGTGTTTTTCTTGCTTCATAGATTCATAAGAAGTACTTCATTCGGTCATCTCTCTTCATAGCTTTATACACCGCCTGAACCTGTAGAATCACCAAAACCCTTAATTAACCATAGTTTGTTAGCATGCAAACGCTCAGATGTACACACAACCTGCCCACACCTGCATGTTTATGTATATTTTACATCAACATATACACAAAGGCCATCATAATAAGATCAGAGCAACTACAGAAAAAAAAACACAATAAAGAGACCTGGTCACTAGAATCAACTGCCACTGGTCCGATCCTGACAGAAACATATCTTCCCTTGGAGGACAAGCTCAGCTTCACTTCATCCTGCAAAGCAAAAAAAAAAATCCCAAACACCAGAACTTAACTCAGTCCATAATTATTTGTCTTTATCCAGATAATTACATGAAAAGTCGGCAGATGCTCCTCTTACGGATGCATTACATAGCCTAGATCAACTACACGTGACAACTCCAATGTCAATCTCATGAAACAGTAAATCTCGATGATTAAAAAGAACCGATAAGAACCTCTGGGATGGGACACTGAAGAACAGATTCAACTGCCCCAACCATAGCTTGAACAAAGTCATCTCCACCACTTCCAATCGCAGTGAAATTTACTCTGGTGGGGTAGGAATTCACCTGTAGAAGCCATATGTGAACCATTTAGAAGCTCTGAAAGTGCTGTTTGAGCACTTCAGTCTCTCAATTTTGCACAGAAATCAAGCTAAAATTGCTAGCAATCACACTGGCCAGCCTTGTAAAAAGCATTCTGCTGTCAAACGCAACTCCGCAAAGTGTTGTCATAGGACTTCCGTGCAAATGGTCTTTATGGGCTTTCCATTTTAGTGTGACCACCCTGACAGAGGTACAATCTCTACCAAAGTAGCCTTCCTCTCAGAAGTACAGGAACCTATGAGACCCTGGTTGACAAGCAGCATCCACATACCTTGAGTGTGACTGGCAATACCAATTCATGACATTGCACGAGGGGTTTAGGTGGAAAACTTCCGAGTTAAGTAAATTTCCAACACGTGATGTAAAAGGCTACATAAGATTTTCAGAACTTTTGCACCAAAGGCCAATAATAGTCACATGCATGATGCATACCGATGGATGCATTACTGGCTTGTAAAAGACGATAAAGAGTTTTAACATCGTCGCCTTCTACCTCGGAAGGAATGACGTCTGCGTCTGCTGGTACGGTTGCTGAAACATCTGCTGTTGGTACGGAACTCGTGTAGGAGTGGCGATCCGTGTGGAGCTATTGGATCTGCGAAGCCAAGGATGCCATAGACTCTTGGAGTTGCTGTTGGAACTGCTGCTGAAGTTGCTGCAAAGCTGGCTACCATTTCGGAGGGGCTGGTATGTCAACAAGTTCTGCCATGAGAGAAGATGTTGATGTAGAGGCTTCAGGGTGACGAGACTTTGGGGGTTTTTGCTGTTGATGATGCCGCTGGGCTCTATTAAGAACCATCGACGGGAGGGTGCAGCATCTGGAAATCCCGAGAGGAGAGGCTATGTATTGGTGAAGCGGCTATAGACCATCCAGTATAGTAAGGGCGATCCTCTGGGACTGGGCTCGCACGAGAGTTTGCTACTGGAGAAGAAGGTACAGGGGTAGGGGCAGCTACTAATGTGAAGGGTGTATATTCTGGTGTAGAGGGGCGCACCGTGAATGAAGATGGATAAACATCCTCTGAATAGGTGCAGTATTCATGAAAAATGATGCTACGCTCGGGGAGGATAGCGCCCAGATAAGGATGACGCTCGAGTATAAAACAGTAATGATCCTGATATTGTGTAGAAGTACGAACACGCATCACCCACACGTCGAATTCTCGGAGGTGAGAAGTCGGTGTGGCTATCTGAATACGGTAATGAGTGGGCTGGAAAAAGGGGGACACTCTCACTGGAACAGGGGTTGAGACCGGTGGAGAAACACAGGTAGGAGAGGGCACTATGGACTGCGAGGGTGTATCCTGTAAACAACTGTGGAGAGCCCGCAAAAGAATGAAATGGCGGATTTCTGATATGTTAATACTCCACATTATGTGAAGAACGGATCTCTGGGACGGTCTGAGGGATGTCCCAATCTAGGATCTCCTGAACCTTTGAGAGGTCCAATCGAATCCCATCGGAACCGATGATATAGCCTAAGTATTGAACCTCTTTAACGCCGAAGATAGACTTTTTGGCGTTTATGTAGAGCTCATTATCTCGCAAAAGTTACAAGACTTTCTCCACATCTTTCTCAGGCTGCTCCACAATGGCTGAGATAGCCTGAGAATACAACTATGTCATCAAGACAGATGAAAACACACTTAAAAATGAGGACTACGATAATCCTCGACATCATCTTATTGAAGGTTGCGGGTGCATTTGTAAGCCCAAAAGACATGACTACGAACTCGTAGTGACCACACTCTGTCCGGAAAGCTGTTTTTGGAATGTCAGGTTCGAAAATGCGGACCTGATGGTAACCACTCTTGAGGTTGATCTTAGTGAAAAATTTTGCACCGTCTAAACGCTCCAAAATGTACTCAATCCTTGGCATAGGAAACTTATTCTTAATGTTGAGTTTATTCAATGCCCTGTAGCCTACATAAAGGCGTGCAGACTTCTCCTTCTTTTGGACAAATAGGATGGGTGCACCAAATGGTGAGAAAGAAGGCCGAACGAATCTGGCTCGGAGGAGCTTAGATAACTATCTTTCTAGCTCGCCCTCTAAAGTATTGGAAAGACAATAGAGAAACGTGCTAGGAGGTTCTGATCCAAGGAAATCAATATGATGCATTTAAAAAGCTTTTCATCTTTTGCTTTCTAAAAGCTAGCCGCATCATTCCAAGCCTGTAAGGTTGCCCTACAATGCTATCCTGCCACGTGGTAGTGCCACATCAGTATCACCACGTCATCACTCTTTTTTGCTCCCCCAAAAAAAAAATCTTTAGTTAGGACAACAATTAGGTCATCATCAATGTCACCATCTTCATTACCATCAATAGCATCAACACCATCAATAGCATCAATACCATCAATAGCCTTAGTAGTACCATCATGTCATCAACAGCATCAACATCATCATCATCATCAACAGCATCCACATCATCAACACCGCCTTCATGGAGGACTTGGATGCCCAATCAACAACCGGCTGTTGTCTGGAGCATCCAAACAACCTGTCGATCAGGCATCAGAGGTCAGACAACAGCAGTCTCGGCACGGCATGAGGGCAACCTAGCATTTATATGAGAAAAACATTGTTTTTTTCTTGTCCAAGAGCTGGCCGACAACAGTTCTGCTGGTCGACCAACACTCCAAACAAATATATAAGCATCAAGTCGTAAATCAAGTTCATTCAATCATCATTCACTCATTCATCATCACAACATTCAATAGAAGAGTATGTAGGGCCAAAGGTCAACCCCTTTGGGACTGACCAAGGAATCAATCATGTACAAGCTTTTCAACAACCTTTTTGTACCGTATTAAATACACAAAAACCCAGACACCAATCTCTCTCTTCTTCTCTCTCCTTTATCTTAATCATGTTTAAATGAGCATCTTGTTCTTAATCAGGCTTAGGACAATGGATCAATACAACAAGGCTTCCGCGCATGCAACATTGGTATCAGAGCATTCAAACTCAGCCCACTAAGCATAGTCCCAAGAAAGTGCACAGTTCCAACAGAAGAATGCAATAGGGTAGCAGATGGAGTGGTCTGCAACAACAGGCAAAGCTAGAGGAGGCATTCCCTGAGGGTATGTACGCATAACCAGTACATCATTAAGCTCTCAAATCAGTTCTAAAGGCCTAGCAACAGGCAAGATCAGTTCCGACAGGTGACCCATCGATGTGTTCAGGGTAAGGGATAGCAGGCATGGGGACAGCAGTGGAATAGATCCTCAGTTCTTCAGCAAAACTTAGAAGTGGAGATCAAAAGTGGGAGGTGTTCAGACCGAAAAAACCAAAGTCAGTGTCAAAGTCAAAAGTAGAAGTTTAAGGTGAGTAGTCCAAGGAGGAAGGATGACAGAGTGTCCACCACGTCATCAAGTTTAGCAGGAGGGGATGTAACGTGCACACCCATGCCATGGCTAATCCTCAGCATGAATAGCCAAATCCCTGGTTTAATCCATTAGTTTGGGCAGCAATTAGATCATCATCAGTGTCATCATCTTCATTATCATCAATAGCATCAGTGGTACCATCATGATTATCAATAGCATCAACATCATCATCATCATCATCAGCATACACATCAGCATCATGGAGGACTTGGATGCCCATCATGGAGGACTTGGATGCCCAGTCGACAACCAACCATGCAGCCGACTGCTGTCTGGAGCATCCAAACGACCAGTCGGCCACACATCAGAGGTCGGACAACAACAAACTAGGCAGGGCATTAGAGCAACGCCACATTTATATGAGAAAAAACATTGTTTTTTTCTTGTCCAAGGGCTGGCCGACCAACACTCCAAACAAATATATAAGCATCAAGTCGTAAATCAAGTTCATTCAGTCGTCATTCGCTCATTCATCATCACAACATTCAGTAGAAGAGTATGTAGGGCCAAATGTCAACCCCTTTGGGGCTAACCAAGGGCTCAATCATGTACAAGCTTTTTAGCAACCTTTTTGTACCATATTAAATACACAAAAACCCTGACACCAATCTCTCACTTTTTCTCTCTCCTAGTAGACAACAATGCCATACATAACTTCTTGAATTATGCATTGGTCAAGAAAATGAAGTTGCCCGAAACGCCAAGTGCTCATAAGTACATGGTGTCTTTGGAAAAAGGGCATTGATAAGAAGGTGTAGGACACTATTACGATTAATGGTGTCAAAGTGGAGGTTCAAGTGTGTAAACAACCTTTGGACTTTCAAATTACAAATTTAGACGAGACATATTCTCCTAGGCAGGAAAACGCTTTCTAGATTGGGCCAAGCTCTGCAAAGAAATTATTTAAACCGCTCAATTTCTTTTGAGTTTGAAGGAAGAACACACGCCAACATGATGTTCGATAGAGCTAGAGCAATGGATACCGAGGACACAAGAGGTAATTCTTTATGACCTTATTTTTTGTGTTGATTTACTTTGCTATAGACATAATTGAAAGTTATTATGTTGAATTTTCTAATTTAATTCATGAATTTGAAGATATTTTCCTAAAGATTTGCTTGATGGATAACCACCTAGTAGGGAAGGTGATCATTGTATAGATCTAGTGTATGGTAGTGCAATTGTGCTTAAAAATCCGTATAGGCTTAGCAAAGTAGAGCAAGAGTCTAGCTGAATACTTAAAATAAATCAAGTATATATTGCTGTCCATTATTCAGAGAAGGCGACCTTGTCTTTGAAAAGACTTCAGAATGGTTATCCATAGATCAAACTGTTCACCTAAGGTCACTTTAGTTCAGCCTACTGTTTGCAAAGTTTCCCCTCAGAGTTTGCTTTGTGAGCACCATTGTAGAAAATTTTAAAGACTTGCTTCAGCTTCCAACTGTTGATCCCCATCATCATTAACATTCTGCACATGCTAATGTGTGACCGTCCCCTATGCCCGCCTGTCCATATCTGCCCAAAACGCTCACACGTTTGCCATGATGCTTACCTGTCATCCTGCCTAGCTCCATCGTAACTGCCTCCCCCATGACTGTGACAGCTGGAAACAGGCTGGGGTCAACTTTTCTTCACAACCAATCCCTACACTGTCATGGTCGTTGGTCAGCGGAAAGCCTATCAGACCCATATAACTAATTGATCTTGTTTGAGCATAAGATCCTCAGATCTGAACATATCAGCAGTGTCTGTGCACAGTTGAAGTGTCAGATCTTGAACCTGCACGTCGCTGTCAACTGAGAACGATGATGTGTCAAGGATATGTGCCACCTCCCGTCAATCATAATGGCCATACAAGGCTAGGGGTTGGTCTTTCAGGAGGAAAAGGGCTGGCAACTGCACCACTCACCCCTTTTCCTCACATGAGGCCTTTCCTAAGTTCCTTCTATTTTCCTCTTCTCCCTCTTTATGTCTGCTCTCTTCTCCCCTTTCCTCTCCAAAAAAAAAGCATCATACATCATCCAATAATGCTCAATTCTGTGAACAAATTCTTACATACAGGAGAACCTACCTTCTCATTTAACGCCTTCCATTCATCATCCGATGTTCCAGAGATTGTACCTCCCATCACTATGTTTGTAGTTTGTGCAATTCTGCCCTCTGCCTTTGCAGCTTCTGAAAACAGCACCAGAAGGAAGAGGGATTCAGCTCTAAAATGCATTTTAAAGAATGTCTTGAAAAAATAAAGGTATAACAGGTATAACTCCTTGGCACTGCATGGGCATAAGACGGGTGCCCAAAGATTCGGCATGTATATATGTATATATATACCTAGATGAATCTAGGAACACACCCAAATTCACCTTTTAGGAACGTGCATGTTATATACTCATGGTAGTCAACCCACAAGACTATATACTATCAACTCTATTATGCATAGAATGGACTAGATACTACGACATCCCCACTAACATCATCAGTGCCCAATAGTGGGTGTAGAACTCTATATTAAGATATGCTCTCATACACGCACACACACACACACACACACACATAAGAGCATATATTCACACAAAGCCCTTCGTACTGAGTTTCTATCAAACCTCCGGAGATGCAAGGCAGAGTCAGCCATAATGAAGCCTAGCACTAAGGGAAGTAGCAAATAGAAAGAATTAGTGCAGCAAATAAGTATGTATACCATGTATACCTCTATTGTATATGTTTACTGAATGCAATTGGTGCCAAATGTTCATTCCTGAATGTGTGTATTATGTATACATGTGAATATATGTCAGTACTTCAGGATGTAAGGAAGCACTCCTTTATATACCCATATGATCCTTATTAAACCAAAGGATTATTCATGAATTGTAATGCCCCTATTTATAATTATTTTTCACTCTCGATTTTCCTTTATTTTCCTCCTTTAAAAAACATTTTTTCCCTTTTATCCTCTTTTCCCCCTTTTTTTTCCATTACAAGAAAACTCTTTTAAAAACCTTTATGCCATACCTGAGAGTGCTTCGAGGACTGTATCTTGAGGGGGTCTAAAACTTGAACTGGACTGTCCACGGCAAGCCAAGGGCGGAGCACCGTGTGGACTCTGCCAGAACCGAACTTGCACCTTCATCGCCTTCTGCGTATTTGCGTCCTTAAACAGATGCCATGGATGGCAGGCTCCCCCTGCGACCCGAAACCCTAACCCTAAAAACGCTGAATAAACAAGCATGCCCATTGGCTTCAGAAGTGCTAAACCTAATCACAGCTCAGAACGAGCACTGAAACCTTGATGGACACCCTAATCGCAGCTCTGAAACCCTATTCAAAGCTCAACCCTGGCAGGGAAACCCTAATCTCTGCGTGCCCAGTTTCTCAATTTTACCCTGCGTATTTTTCACCCAAGGCGATTCGGCTCGTTTTAGAGCGGAATAATGAGCTGAAGGGGCGTGTTGTGTGCAATTGAGAATGTGGCGGCCACTCGAAAAAAAATCGTCTCACACATCGAGAGATAATGGCCGAGCATCGACCTTCGCCGCCCGCATGTGAAATCGACACCATAGATCAACCCAGCCCTTATTTTAAGGAATGAATTTTCATACAATTTAGTTATGAAATCGGTATTTAGTAAGTATATTTCATAATAAAATCGATTGATTCTATGAATTTCCTTCATTTGATTGATCAAAAAATATATATATCGAACACCGCTTGGCTCCATGAGAATCTCACATAGAATTGGGAAAGTGCGCAGTTTCGGAAATTCGATGATAAGTATAAAGAGAACACTTCATGAATCCTCCATGCACCTATTGTGAATATTGATTGCATCCCTTTTTTCATTGATGTCAAAAAATTAACATTGTAAGTGCTTCAATTCACATCCATGCCTAGAGTACCAAAAGAGGTAATAACCTTCTAAAGCCAATAAAGACATAGAACAAGCTACAAAGCAAGCCCCACAAGTCGGCTCCTTCATGAACCTTTTACCTTATGTAGCTACTTGAAGAAAGGGAAGGTGTGTTATTGATATAGGAGCAAACCACATGAATTGCCTCTTATGTCCACCTGCCCATTCTCACATTCTAAAGAAACTCGATGCCAAAACACCATGTGCAAATTGTTTGATTGGTTGTTTGTTCTTACTACAGCTTGTCCTCCTAGCCATGCCTATCATGCCACTCTATTGCGTAGGGGAGTGTGTTGTATGGCTCACATTGCGTCATGTATCTAAACTTGTTTTACTCTAGAGGATGACACTATAGATTCAACTTACACTCCTTGGTTTCTTTTCGGTGAGAAGTTTAATCACCTTCCGCACTTACTATAAGGCTAATTTTTAGTCACATATTCAGGTCCATGTGAACTATTGTCATCCTCTATTGTTATGGTGATTAGCTTCCTTTTACATTGAACAATCTCATCGTCACCTATTATGTTTGGAATATGGTGCATTGGTGTTCCCGTGACTAAATCTGCCACCACCATCCTTGCTACAACCCAATGGGCTTGGTGTGCCTGTGTTTGTTGATGCTTAGTCATGAACCAATAATTATAGAGCATGCTTCTACAAACCATTAAATTTAATCCCTTCTTCAGCTAGCCTATTGGCATAGTTCACCTCAGCAAGATTAGTTCTTTGAGTGTATTCAAGCAAATTATCTTTTACAGCCCATGAGAAGTGTATATATATTAATATTAGAAGCAAATTATCTCTACCGCTTGCTTGCAACCCCTTGATGCTGCTCACCATCACCTACAATCCCTCCTCTGCTACCCACCTTCCCCCTCTATTACCCGCCATTGCTTTTGATGTAACCCTTTTGCTGACGCCTGCCTTCCCCTGCTTCACCCTCGTCGCTTACATCCCCCCATCTATTTTTACCCACCTACATCCCCCCTTTGCTGCTTGCCATTCCCCTTATGCTTCTTGTCTTCCCCCCCTCTACTACTCCTTCTTCCCCCTCCCTACCTCTTCTCCTACCTTGGCCTACTCCCCAACTCCCCCTCCTTTTCCCATTTACCCTCAACGTCAAAAAGTTCATCCTTGTGTTTAATTCAACCTTTTTTGCTCATGGCTAATCATGGCCAAAACCATAAATCACGACTCCCTTTGTTGAGATTGAAAAAGATGCCAAAACAACCCTCATTGCCAAAATCTCGGGTCACATCCATCCTGTCTCCAAGCCCGTGATTGTGGGTACTTGTGTGGCATTGCCCTCTGACTTTGCACTCCACTTCAAAGATGCAAGGAAGCTTAGGATAGGTTCTTCCAAGTGGACTTTAATGCTGAGGAAGCAGCCTCGGAGGTGGTGAAGTTACGGTAGCCCATTCCCATTGAGCCCAAGAAAGATGTATTTCTTACCATATACCATCTATTTTGACCTTGTTGGTGAAGAAGAGCAAAATTGCTCTTACACTCAAATTCCCATGTCTTCTGCACATGTATTGCTAGTGGAGGCCATTGGGTCAGCTTTTGGGCTGGTCCTATGTTATATGTACATTATGTGTGCTATGTTATATACACATTATGTGTGCATATACTAGGAGGCTAACCCACATTAGGCTTGTGAGCATGGGAACAAGCTCTAGTGGAGCATGGGTTAGGGCTAACCTTAAGGGTTAAGGTTAGGGTCAGGCATCCAAGGGTCACATATGAGAAATGGAAAGTCAAGAGTCACTTGAGGGCCCTCCTATATAATAGGGGCATGGGGCACACTCAAGGGGGCTTGGAGCTTGGAGGCTTGAAGGCTTATGGTATGGTCTCTTGTGTAGAGGTCCATATCTACTCATTTACCATTTCACACTTTAGCTACATGCTATTGGATTGGAGTTATACCTCTTGATGGTATGGGACATCAAGGTAGAGGTATGATGTATTTCATTTATTATTCATGTGTGCATCCCTTGGGCTCGTTCGGGGGTGGTTGGGTGGTTGAGTTTATGCCTGATTTATGCATGTTTATGCATAACAATTATCTAGAGAGATCTTAGGGTTTTAACAGTGGTATCAGAGCAATCTCTATTTAATTGTTGTTGATTTTTTTAGTAAATTTTAATATTTACTAATAAAATGTTATTTTTTGTTGATTTGTGTTGATGAATTGCACGTGGATGATCGATTTGGTGATTGGAACGTGTGTTACTACATTGTATTTTTTGAGGTACGGAGGACTTCAATCAAACACCTTGGTTTAAAGACCATGACATTATGAATAAGATTGAGTACCTTACTAACCATCTGTACATTTGTGGATTAGACAAATTAGCTCAAACAACCCACATTTATCTGTAAAAAGCTACACTTGTAAAAATAAATAAGATGCGCATAAGAAACATTCTCCTCGACATTATTCATCAATCCTCGTAATCTTCATCACCTGAAAATATAAGCCCAATTAATAATTAAATTAATCCCACAAATATTAAACAGGCACAAACCATCACCAACTCATGACTACCAGGCGTAAGTACCCCAGGAATCACCCTGCCATACAAACCTATCTGAAATAATCATAGACGGCCCCAAGCATACGTCATATACCGCACGTATTAATATTTATAGTGGTGTCACCCACGATATTAACCTAGCCGGCATGACGCAAGAGTAACCTAGGCGTCCCCAAATTACTCAAGAGGGAAAAATATATTCTGTTTTTTCCCGAGAAAATATCCTTTCATTAGTTATATAAAAACGCCCGTAGGGCTACAAAAGATCTCTCTTGCTCATAAGAGAAACAGAGCAGTGAATACAACAAGGCAGCCCGGGAGACTCTCCCTAGGTACTGCAAAATACAAGCATTAGTACAAAGGACTGAGGGGCTAAATCATACAATAGGATGGGGGAAAAGCCAAACAGGTGGCCTGTAATGCCAACGGGGGGATCCCGTGTGTAAGGTATAGAAGGAGCCGCTGCACCAGGTGGTGTGAAAGGCCTGGCGCCGCAAGATCGCCTCATCCGATGCGGTCATACTGTCCTCGCAGGGTGTGGATCAATTCCTGCTAAATCCCCCGTACAGTCTCTGCTGGTGGCTCCAGTCTCCCCTCAAAGGCCCTGAAACACCGAGCCCTCCAGGTGAACCAGATGGTGATGTTGCTGAGGAGCTCCCATCGTAAATCCCTCTCCTGTGTCCAGCTGGCGGACGAGAAATCCGATGACGGAACCAGGCGAGGCTGGCCCCTAATGAATCTGATGGCCTGACTGTCCTGCTCCATCTCATAGCCCATAGCAGGCCCTGACGAAGTCGACCAAGCAGTGGCACCCCACGTAAACATACCCTCTGGAGAGAGGGGGGCCAGAATACGCAGCATCCGCAGCCAAATCTGCTGCGCCTGAGGGCAATCCCATAGGCAATGTCTCTGTGTCTCCATAGGGTGGCCGCATCGGACGCAGGCCGGCGGAAGACCGCTGTAAACAAGCCAGGTGCCAAGCTGAGCCCTTATGGGCGACCAGCCACACTGCTGAGCCCTTGTGGGCGACCAGCCACTGGAAAGTCAAGATCCTGCGGGCCTGTCGACTAGCCCAGAGCCGAGCCCAAAAATCCTCCAGGAACTCCTGTGAGAGTCCCTGTAGCCGCCGCCAGTGCCCCGCTGCAGCTGGAGAGACCATCCTCCTCGCCGTCAAAATATGCCGCCCCAGCCGAACAGTATACTGGAAAAAGGTGATCTCTGTGGCCTCAAGGGATGCATAAGGATCATGCCACTCGTACTCCCCAGGGTCCCACTGTAGTCGGGCCAAGGGGCGCGCTGCATATGCCCATATGCACCAATCCGGAAGCACATCTGCAGGGTCGGGGTCAATATGCCACTTCTGAGAAGCGGTGGCCACTACCCGTATCCTCTGAAAGGTGCACTCTGCAACCAAAGGCGACTCCACCTCCACTCTCTGAAGTCTGCCCTCATCCTGAATCTCATAGTAAAGGCATCTACCATCCTCAGTGCAAGCTCTGACAGTAATCAGGATCTCCAACTGTGTAAAGGCTCCCATCCACCGTGGGGCCACTAGCTCGAAAGGCGTGAACCACTCCTCTGTGAGTGCCTCCTGAATATCATCCCTCATAATCAACCCCCCTCTGAAGTGACTCAGCCTCTCCACTTGGATCTCCTCTGGGAGACTGCAAAAGGCCTGCCAGTCTCCAAAACTACGTGTTGGGCCTGCCGCTAAAGGTCCCCAGGCTAGATGAGGCCGAGAACCCAACATATGACCCTGCTTTGTGCGAACCGCTGGGCTCCAGATGAGCGGCTGTCTGGCCCGCTCCTCAACACAAGAAGGAGGTCGCTGAGAGAGCCCCGGTCTCAGCAACTCCCAAGCTCTCAGGATGCTCAAAGCAAATCTGTCCTCCCATCCTCTACTGAGGCCTGTCCTCCTCATCTCTATGAAGATCCAGTGAATCTCTGGTGCCCAAGTGCCCCCTGCTGGGGGATCCGAGCCTGCAGCCGCTGCAAGAGAAGCTCTTTCCACGGCTCTGCGCCTGGAAGCAGCCCCCGAACAATAAGCTTCCCCAATAAGGCTCTACTCTGATCGACTGGATCTATAATGCCCAAGCCTCCCTCAGCTAGCGGAAGTGTAATAACTGCCCATGCAACCTTTGCCTGGGCTGGCTGACCGTCCCGCCCAGACCAAAGAAAGTTCCTGATCAGCCTCTGTACCTGGCGGATACAAGAGCTCAAAAAGATCCAGCAAGACGTAATGCACCACATGGTCGCTAATAGCACTTAATTTGCCACCACCACCCTCCCAGCCAAGGATAGTCGAGCTGTACTCCAATACAAAAGCTTCTTTCGAATGCTCAGAAGAAGCGAGGCAATCTGCTGCTCAGGTGACAAATCTAGTCCAATCTGGCATCCCAAATACCGCACTGCTGTGCCAGGAGGAATCCATCTAAAACCGGGGTCCGGGCTCCATGCCGGAGTGGGAGCGCTGCTGATCCAAAAGGCCACTGTCTTGCGCCAATTGATCAATGCTCCCGAAGCTGCACTAAAAACCTAGAGCGACTGCTCTACTCGAAGAAGATTGGCCTCTTGGCCATGCAAAAATAAGCCCATGTCGTCAGCAAACTCAGCATCGAGCAGGTCCTCCCCCCGGACTGGGAGCTGGAGTCCTCTCAAACCAACCTCCTCTGCCGTCAAATACATGCTCATAGCCTCCACAAAGAAGAGGAAAAGAAAAGGGGCGAGGGGACACCCCTGACGGACTGATCTGGTCAGCTCAAAACTCGGCCCCCGTCCTCCTGCAATCAACACCTAGCTACGAGCTGTGGAATACAGAGTCGCCACCCCTCTGATCCAGCCTGGCTCAAAGCCCAGGCGAAGCATAGTGCCCTCTAAGAAACCCCAATCAACTCTATCGTATGCCTTCTCAAAATCGAGAAGCATCACGACCAAGTCCTCACCAAGAAATCTAGCTCGGGCCGTCGCCTCCCAGAAAGTAAAGATGTTGTCAAGGATACTGCGCTCCTTGACGAATCCTGTCTGGGTAGCATGAATCAACTCCCCCAGGAAGGGCTGGATCCTCAAACTCAAGGCCTTGGCTAAGACCTTGTAGACAGTATTGAGGATCGTAATAGGCCTCCAATGCCGAATATCATCTGATACTCCCTCCCCCTTGGGGATAAGAAAGATCAAGCCCTCTGAAAAGCTCTGTGGCATCACCCCAGTGTCCAAAACATACTGAAAGCCCCTACGGAGGCCTGGCCCCAAAAGGTCCCAATAGCGCATAAAAAAGGCCGGCGTCAGTCCGTCCTCCCCTGGGCAACTATGTCGCTGCAGGACCCTCAAGGCCTTGGCAAGCTCAATCTCTGTAAGAGGCACACCAAGAACTATACGCATACGATCTGTGACCCTCCTCTGCACATGGGCCCACACACTCTGTCTCAGCATCCCGATCCTCAGCAGTGGCTGGCTCTGCAGAAAGCAAGTCTCTATAGAATGCAGTGGCAATGGCTCTGATCTCCCCGGGCTCAGTAGCTACCGATCCATCCGGCCTACCAAGCTGACAGACTCCTGCTCGAGCATGGCGGGGTCTAGTGATCTCAAAAAACTCCCCAGTCACTCTATCGCCAAGCTGCGTCCACTGAGAGGCCTGACAACGATAGTAAAACTCATGTCTCTGCTCCTCTGCCTCTCTAACCTCCTGGCGTGCCTGGCTCAGCTGGGACGCCACCCACTCACATGCAGGTTGCTGCTCCTGAAGGCGCTGAAGCGAAACAATGTTGCGTCTCAGCCGATGCTCCCGCTCGCGAATCTCTCCCAGCTGTGTCAAAGCTGCAGCGTGCAAAAAGAGCTAAGCTCGATGAGTCCCTGGGCACACTGGCCTGCTGCATCCTGGTCAGAGCACTGACTATCATGCCAGATCTGTAAGTACCCTCTCTGGGATCCTCAACTGCAAGCTGGGCTCCCGTGTCCTCTCCTCCAATGTCAAGATAACTGGCGCATGATCTGAAAATGAGGTGCCAACGAGAATGCCGACGGAGCCCCCTCACTCCCCTAACTAGTCGCCCACATAAAAGCGATCAATCCGTGATAGATTAGTCCCTCCCTGCCGGCGATCCGAGAGAAACTAAGACTGTCCTGAGAGCGGGAGAAGGCCCCATGCTGCCATACATCAGTGATCCTCAGTGACATGCAAAACCGGTCCCAAGCTGCAAGCTCCGTGCCATGCACTGTAACATGACTGCCTCCCACCCTATCGGCCGGGTCCTCAAGCATGTTGAAGGCTCCCCCGACACACCAATGTGCGGCCTCTGGCAATGCATCCGTAACCTGGGTCCAGAACTCTGCTCTGGCACTGGCATGGTTGGGCGCATAGACGTTGAGCACACCCAATAGCTCATCATGCATCCTCAGAATGACATACTGTGCTCTACCAGGCACAATGATCCCTCGATCCACAATGGCCTGCCACCATACATCTGCAATGACCATGCATACTCCTCCCTGTCCACCCAAAGGACCAAACCCTGCAGACCAAAAGGTGTCCCATCTACCAGGCATCACCGAACCATATCTCCGGATCCTGCTCTCACCCAAGTGGTGCTCCTGCATCATCAAAATATCAATGCTGCCACCAACCAGGCATCTCTGAAGCTCCTGCCTCAAGCAACCATGATAGCGTATAAAATGTTCTCCGCCAAGGCCCTGTACATTCCATGAGATGATCCTCATGGATGACCTGCTGAGGTGGATGCTGTCTCAGCTGTACGGTGGGCCTTCGCAAGCGGCTTGGATGGAGAGTAGTCCCCATCCGAGCGGCTACGAATCTGCCCACCCGGTGTATTGCAAGAATCACGGATCAGGCGCCAGTGGCCTGTGGCCCATGGCGACTGCCTCCCGCTCTGACAGAGCAACCTCGTGTATACATACATATCCAGGGTCGCGTGCTAAGTCTGCCACTATGCGAACGACCAAATGACGAATCCCTGAGGTATCCACACTCCCGGGATCCAAGAAAAAATGAGCCAACTCCCATAGTTGGCCTATCACATCTGTCACCTCCAGGTCGCTCACATGATGAGAAAACTCAACTGCCTGAGTCTTCAACGTGCTAAGAGCGAGCTCTAGAGTCCACTCTCGGTCGCATGGGCCACATAGAGGGAACGAGAAGGCCACCGCTGCGTCAAGTGCCTCCTCCCCGCGGGCCGGAGGTATCACTACATGAACTCGAATTGGTGCTGGCTCATGGGGGCCCTTTGCTCCAAAAAGCCGTGTGAAGGCGTAATCAAAAGCCTCCGAGCGCTGTCTGATGCCGAGGCGACTCAGCCGACTGCGGATAGATGATATCCGTGAAGCCCGAATCGGCATGGTAAGTCTCCTCTGTGGTGCTCGAGCGAGGTCGGTGCTCAGCGCCCTCCGGACTGCAGGTGAACGCCAGGGGACTGCCAGGGCCTCCCGGGGAGGTGAGGCAGGCGGGGGGGGGAGGAGGGGGGGCGAGGGGGGTGGAGAGGGAGCCGCTGCCGATACCGGAGCGGGGACGGGAGGAGGTGAAGGCGGAAGCGAGGCGGTGGGAGGGGACGGGGGTGGGGGGGTGAAGTAGGGGGTGCTAGCATCTCCTGGTCCTCAGTCGTCACAGGGGTCTCCTCCTGGAGGGGAGCAAAGCTGTTCCTCACGGGAACCCAGTGATGCTGAGACTGTGGCTGCTGCTGCAGCGGTCTCTAGGGGTGCTGCTGTGGCTGTCTCCCTCGACGGTGCCCCTATCCAGGCTGCCACTCCGAGGTCTCTGTGGCCTGAGCAGGTGTCCCGGAGGCAGCCTGCTGAGCCGCATCTGTGGGCGGGCCATCAGGGGCTTGCTGCTGTGGTGAGGGTCGGGGTCTCCTGCGCGACGAGGGCAGGCCTTGGCCAGATGATCGACCTACCTGCAAATGAAGCACTGGTTCGGGAGCCCCGAGAACTCCACTCTCTGATCAATCCATCCCCCCCCCTATCCTAGGTAGCTGAATGACCTTAGGAAGGGAGGAGATGTCAGACACCAAAACTCTGACCGAAGGTAGCCCAGCTGCTCTGGCCACCACTGAAGCTGCTGTGGGGCCAGTCTCTAGTACCAAGCCCACCAATGCTCCTAGCCTAGAGAGGAGCGGAAGATACTCCCGGCGGAGTCCAGGGAAGCAAACTGTAACATGGAAAAGGCGCTCTCCCTGCTCAACCATTGCTGGGTCAAAGCCATGCTGTCAAGGTCTGAAGAAAGCCCGAGCACCCCTGATGTCAAGGGGACTCATGTCTAGGACCTTGGCCACGCTCTGGGCGGTCTCGAACTCGATCTGATAATGTCCACGGCCCAGTAGCTGTACGTCCAGGATCTTGTCCACATCTGCAAGAAGGCGGGCCTGGAGAAGATCCCGGATCTCCCCTCTGCTGGGGCGAGTGCCGACTATACGGCAGATGGTGGAATGAGCCTGGAGGCGTTCCACCTCTGCGGTGAGGCTCGCTTCCTCTTTTCGCGAAAGAGAAAGCCTGATGGGGGTGTCCTCAGGGGCGGGAGGAATGAGCCTGGAGGCGTTCCACCTCTGCGGCGGTGAGGCTCGCTTCCTCTTCTGGCAAAAGAGAAAGCCTGATGGGGGTGTCCTCTACGGTGAGGCTCGCTTCCTCTTCTGGCGAAAGAGAAAGCCTGATGGGGGTGTCCTCAGGGGGGGGCGAGGGGGCTGCGGGGGAGTCCCTCTGAGGCGGGGCGGGAGGAGCCTCCATCAGAGTCTGAAGCTATGGCGAAGGCAAGGTGAAAGCGGAGATCCTGCAAGAACCGAGCTGCACACAGGGAGGCGGAAGACAAAGGCCGGAGAAAAAAAAGGAAAAAACCCCCTGGGGGCGAAAATCAGCAAGGAAAGGGAGGGGGGGCGAAGCGGCGAAGAAGTAGCCCTAGGGGGGGCGGGAGCTGCGCGCAAGAGGGGTGGGGGGGAGAAAGAGCTGGCGGAGGTGGGGGGTCGGGGCGCTGCAGAGGGGAAGTGGGCGCGAAAAGAAGGGGGGGCGCGAAGGTGAGGAGGGGCGGCGGGCAGTGCAGCGAGGGAGGGGGGCGCAGTAGCGAGGGCAGGCAGGGGGGCAAGGGGAGGCGCGAGGGATGAGGGGGGCGCGAGGGGGCGAGCAGGCAGGTAGGCGGGAGGGCGCAAGTGTGCAGGTAGCGCGAGCAGGGAGAGGCGGGAGCTTCAACGAGCGACCGGGAGGGAAAATATATTCTTAAAGAGGACTTAAAATATATTCTCATGACATCCCTCTTGCTTGAGTTTGCAATTGCCCTCAACTGCAGGTTTGCTGGGTTTGAAAAGAACGAAGGATCTCAGGATAAGCTCGGAAAAATTTCTCGGGCATCCATTTTGCATTTTCTTGAGGATGGTTTTTGAATGTCAAAAGATATTTGATGTATTGGTTCCCAGTTCTTGTTGTTGTCGTCTCTTGATCAATAATAGCATCAGGAAGAACTAAGACTTCTTCCTCTCCTTCAACAAGAGGTGGTTCCTCATAAATTGGGTGAGAATGAAGTGTTCCTCGAAAGGGTTTCAAGAGATGAATATGGAAAGAGTTGTGGATATTCCAATTAGATGGCAACTCTAGTCTATAGGCCACATCGTTAATCTTTTCAATAATTTTAAATGGTCCATAGTATCTAGGTGCAAGTTTAACTGCAGGGAATTTTTCCACTCTTCAATCGTCTCTTCTCAATTCTCAAAAGTACATAATCACCTTCTTGGAATGAAAAATCTTTACGCTTCTTATTTGCTTGAAATGTATACTTCTCTTGAGCTCTTGCAATACAATCACGCACTTCAGATAAAATGCGATCAAAGTCTCGAGTATATTGGTTAGCAGCTTCAATCTTATGAGAGAGTCTAGTAGCCGAAATAGGCAAAGATCTACCATAGATAATCTCAAATGGTGCTCGACCAATAGCAGAATGAGGAGTATTATTATAAGCAAATTGGAGTAGATGTATGTACTTATCCCATGAACTAGGTTGCTGGGAAACATAGGCTCTAAGCATATCCAAGATAGTGCTATTCGTGATTTCGGTCTGTCCATTTGATTTAGGATGAAAAGCCGTAGAAAAATCTAACTTAGTGCCTAAGTTTGAGAAAAGAGCAATCCAAAAGTGACTACAAAATTTGGAATCTCTATCAGAAACTATCACTTTGGATAGACCATGATGAACAAAGATTTGCTTGACAAATATGGTCGCAGCTTGCTGAGAAGTCAGTGTCTTTTTACATGGAATGAAACAGGCTTGCTTACTAAACCTGTCCACTATTGTCCAAATCATGTCATGATGACTGGAAGTAGTAGGAAAGCCTGTAATGAAGTCCATAGACACTTGTTCCCATGGTCGGTCTGGAATGGGTAAAGGCATAAGCAATCCCAAAGCTTTGCCTTTGTAGCTTTTAATTGCTTGACAAATGTTACACCTAGCTACAAATTTTACTACATCATTTTTCAAATGAGGCCAAAAGAATTCTCGAGAAACTACTTGAAGTGTTGCGGAAACTCCTCTATGTCCCATGAATGGTGGTTGGTGCATCTCTTCTAAGACAAGTTGTCTATAGGGTTGAGTAACACATAATCTTTTCTCAAAGAAAAGATAGCCATCATTATGAGAATAATTTCCTTGAGGTATCCAATTGTTTTCACGCAATTTGATCCATATCTCAGAAAAATCTGGATCTACTTCATAAGTTTCTTTCATAAGTACAAATGGTTCACTTTCAATAGCGAAAATGTTGTTGATATGTGGTCTTCTACTTAAAGCATCGGCAACAACATTTTCCTTTCCAGGTTGGTATTGAATCATGGGTTGGAAACTTTGTATGAAAGATGCCCATTTGAAGTGCCTATCTGAAATAAGGGGTTGCGAAAGCAAATGCCTAATGCTTTGTTGATCAGTCTTGATAAGAAATTGTGAACCCATTAGGTAATGCTTCCAAATCTTCAAGGCATGCACAACTGCTGCTAATTCCTTGTCATATGTACTATAATTTGTTTCAGCAGGTTTTAGCTTTCGACTTTCATAGGCAATAGGATGGTTGTCTTGCATAAGCACAGCACCAAAACCTTTGCCACTAGCATCAGTTACTACCACAAAGAATGGTCTTTGAAAGTCAGGTAGTGTAAGAACTGGTGCATGAGTTAATGCATCCTTGAGTACTAGAAAAGATTTATTTTGACTTTCGGTCCAATGGAAAAATGTAGTTTTCTTGAGAAGTTCCGTCAAAGGATGTGCAATATAAGCGAAATTCTTGACAAACTTCCTATAGTAACTACATAGACCTAGAAAAGATCTAAGGTCATGAATGTCTCGAGGTGTAGGCCAAGAGGCTATACACTCAATCTTCTTAGGATCCACACGGATTCCTTCAGCTGACACTATATGGCCTAAGTATTCAATCTCTTTTTGAAAGAAAGAACTCTTTTCAGGATTGACATACAATTCATTTTCTCTCAAAAGGTTAAACACTTGCTCCAAGTGTTGCTCATGCTCTTGACGATTCTCGCAGAAAAGAAGAATATCATCAAAGAACACCACAACAAAGCTTTGAAACTTTAGGAAAATGCGATTCATCATACGACTGAATGTAGCTGGAGCATTGGTCAAACCAAATGGCATAACCAAAAACTCATAATGGCCAGTCTGGGTTCTAAATGCAGTCTTGAATATGTCTGACTCAATCATGCGTACTTGATGATAACCAGACTTTAAGTCAATCTTGCTAAAGAACTTTGAACCTCTAAGCTTATCAAGTAAGTCATCTACCCTAGGGATAGGGTATCTGTTCTTGACAGTGATTTTGTTCAATGCTCGGTAGTCAACACACATTCAGAAAGTTCCATTCTTCTTCTTAACAAGAAGGACTGGAGCTCCAAAGGGTGAACTACTAGGTCTAATAAGGCCTCTTTCTAACAAATCCTCGATTTGTTTTTGGATTTCTTTTTTCTCTAAATTGTTGACTCTATAAGGAGCTTTACAAGGTGGAGAGTTGCCTGGCAATAAGTCAATACTATGGTCTTCAGGCCTAGACTTAGGTAATCCTGGAGGTAAATCTTCCATAAAACAATCCCTGAATTTGGAGATATAAGGATCAAGTTTTGGACTTTTGGATGTGTTAGACTCAGCGCTAAGCTGATTAACCCAAACCATATAAGTTTTCTCCCTTTTCCTAAGAGCTCACTTTGCTTGAGTATGACTCAATAAAGGGCTCGTCTCTCCTTTGATTAGACATTGGAGGAAAATATTTTCATTGTCCTTCCTTACACAAATGCTATGTGTATCATAGTCTATAATAGGGTTGTACATATGTCTCCAAGGCATACCCAATATTACATCTACGCCTTGTAAAGGTGCAACTAAGATATCCCTTTTTTCTGTTAAGGAATTGATGCTTAAAGTTAAACCTTTCACCTCTTGCATGCAATTATACTTGGTTCCAGTAAATGCAGCTTTAACTCTATAATGTGTAGGTGAAGGTTGAATGTTTAAAGCTCTAATTGCCTTTTCAGAAATAAAGTCATGAGTGCTACCATCGTCATGCAAAACAATAACTTCATGCTCATTAATTTTTCCTTTTATTTTGAGTAGCGAATGAGCTTGAGGCTTACATTCTGCTTCTGAATAGTCGGGGTCAGAGTTACCCTCTTGCTTGAGCGATTCATCTTCATTGTCGTCCTCTTCAAGCATATTGACTCATGCCGCAGGTGTCGGATTCTTTGCACGTTCTGGGCAATTTGGTGCTATATGTCCTTCTTTATGACATCTAAAACATTTGATTGGAGGACCTTTGGGCTTGCCACCGTTGACTTTCTTTGAATTTGATTCGCCTTTGACCATCTCCTTGCCTTTGTCAAACCCTGGCTTATGAAAATTTCATGAAGCATAAAAAGGTTTAGAGTGGTTACTCTCAAATGACTTGGCCTCTTTAGGAAAACCATTTTTGCGTTCGGAATTTGTTGCCAAAGATATAGCTGTAGAAAGTGAATGAGGTCTAAACATATTCACATCGGCCCTAATTGTAGACTTAAGGCCCGAAATGAATTTCCTCTTTTGGTCCTTCTCATTGACTTTCTCCACAACCTGTACCTGCAGTAATGTATTCCAAAACTTCTCCACATACTGAGACATGCTTTCTTTTTCAAGTTGATGCAATGTATCCCATTGATGCCTAGTTTTAGATTTAAATTGTGAAGGTAAGAAATGCTTTTTCACTAGCCTTTGAAACCTTTTCCATGAATCCGGTTTGTCACGTCCTTGCTTGATGACGCTCCACCATAAAGCTGCGCTATCCACCATGTGATTAGCCACACATTTGATCTTGTTCTTCTCGAAAAATTTCTCCCCCGAAAAGTAGTCATCCAATTGACTAAGCCATGCCAAAAGGACTCGAGCATCTTTCTTGCCCTCATAATTCTGAAATGAAAAAGCTTTACGACTGATTTTAGAATCTTTCCGTGAATTTTGTGCTTGAAGTGTAGCATTGACAGCTCTTTGGATGATGTCGTCTTCGTCATCATAAGATGGCAAAGAGTCACGCTTACGCCTTCGACTCGTGAGCTATCGCTCCAATTCAATTCGCATCTCTCTCTCTTCTACAATTTGTTGTTGTAGAGATTGGAGTTGCTGTTGAATTGAAGGTAAAATAGGAAAATTTGCCATAGTGCTCATGCAAATAATGTAAATAAGTAAAATTGATATTATTTGATGTATGTAAATAAAGCAAATGATTGTACTTATCTCAATTCTCCTGCAATTCGATTTGTGTTGAAACTGAATAAAGACTTTGGTTCAATGGTTGGGTCGAATTCCCTTCGTTTCGCACAAGTCTTGAGCAATTCCGAGTGATTTAGGAGACTTGGGCTAGTCGAAATGCTGAAGAAATAATTTTTTGCACCTTGAACACTGCTCAAACAATTCTGAAAACTTGGCCAAACCTCTATAATAATTTTTGAGAATTTTTAGAAATTTTTAGAAATTATTTTGGAATTTTCTGGCATTTATTTGGCCTTTTTAAGCCTCTTTGAGCCCTGAAAAAATCAATTTTCTGCACCCAAAAATCTGAAAATTGCAAACCTTGGTTTCCTGCAAAAATTGTATTTGTATGGTCTGAAACCTTAGGTAGAGAGTTGATGTTGACCACCTAGGGAATGGAAAAAGTGGAATTTAATTAAGCTTTTAATTTAGCTTAATTAACTATGTTAAGCTCTTTTTGTGAGCTTATGGCTTGGAAAGCACACGACGATTATTTTCGCCCGTCAGGCTGTAGTTTGGCGCATCGCTTTGGCTTCTTTTTGATTAATTTACAAAGCTAGTTGCTCACAAAACATGCAGACCGTCAATTATAGGTTTTTTTGCAGTTGAACCTCTTCTAATTCTGAGCAGGGCAGGTGAGGTTTTTGGCCATGGGGAATCCATCTGTATGGTTAGATCTGAAATTCATGGAGCCTTTTACAAAACCACTTTTTGGTGAAGAAGGGTGGTTTTGCAGGTGTGGTGAGTGGATTTGAGAAGTAGAGCTAGTTTGAAAATTTGAATTTTTGGGTCAAAGACCTCCAACACCTCCTTCCGTCCACCGGTTAAAAGCCTACAACTTTCTTGAGAGTTGTGTTGATGAAGACCTTTCCCACCTTTCCACAAATCTCCTAGCCCAAGCTCTGATACCACTGAAAATGGAATCGTTCTCTAGGATAGCTTGTGGGACATTTGAGAAATTCAACACATAAATTCAACCATAAAAACACATGCTCTGCAGGTTTCAACAAAATCAAATAAATTGAACAAAAGCATAGCAAACATAATACTTAGCTCCAAGACAAACATGCTGGGTGCAATCTTCCCCCCCCCTCTTGTGCGTGGCCTTCCCCCACACGAGTATTTTTATTAGCTTTTCCACCAAAAATAGGCCATAGCCCCCAAAAATATACAAAGTGTGCTTTTAGAGAGCACGACACTCTTCCACAACAAAAATAGAGTGTCCCAAAAATTGGGGCTAGGGTAAAGCCTATAGGCTTTAATAAATTCAACATTATAAATGTATTTTTCCCAATGTATCAAAATGGAAAAATCAACTACTAAGGTTACAAGCTACGCTTGTAAAAATAAATAAGATGCGCATAAAAAACATTCTCCTCGACGTTATTCATCAATCCTCGTAATCTTCATCACCTGAAAATATAAGCCCAATTAATAATTAAATTAATCCCACAAATATTAAACAGGCACAAACCATCACCAACTCATGACTACCAGGCGTAAGTACCCCAGGAATCACCCTGCCATACAAACCTATCTGAAATAATCATAGACGGCCCCAAGCATACGTCATATACTGCACGTATTAATATTTATAGTGGTGTCACCCACGATATTAACCTAGCCGGCATGACGCAAGAGTAACCTAGGCGTCCCCCAATTACTCAAGAGGGGAAAATAATATTCTTAAAGAGGACTTAAAATATATTCTCATGACAATTTTCTACTGAAATTCAGTAGGGGACAGCGTGTTGATGCATGAGATGCTCTCCCGTGTGCGTGAGACTCTCTCCGCCTCTCAAATTTGATTTTTCCTTCTCTATTCCGTGAGAAAATCTCTTTAAAATGTTTTTTTAATATTAATCATAATTAATGATAATTATGATTAAGATATATTTAATAAAAAAGTTAATTAAAGGATTAAGTTAATCTCTGATTAACAGAGATGGGAGGAGAAAGAGATTGGAAGGAAGAAGAGGGAGAGGAAAGAGGGGAGAAGAAGGAGAGGAGGGAGTTTTCACTCCCTCTCTCTCACATCGCTCTTCTACGCACAGGCGACGGGAGGGGAGGGGCTGCGCACAGCAGCCGGCAAAAAAAAACGCCCCCCTAAAAAAATCAAATGGTTAAAAGCTTAAAGTTTATTTTCATTTTTTTATTATTATTTTTTAAAATAATTTTTTTATTATTTAAAAAAAAGCTTTTGAATTTATTTCAAAAAAAGCTTGGAAAAAGCCTAGAAAATAGTGGGAAATTATTGGATTTGAGTAAAAAAATCTCTGAAAATTTTTGGAAATTTCTTCTTGAAAATTTTTGGCTTTTCATCTTCCGGAAAACCTTTGGCTTTCCGTTTTCCCGAAACCTTTTGGCTTTCCGAATTTCGAAAAAACTTTTGACCTTCTGTATTCTGGAAACCTTTGACCTTTCACATTCCGGAAACCTTTGACCTTTCACATTCCGATTTTTTTGTCTTTTCATTTTCCCAAATTTTTTTGGCTTTCTGTATTTCGGGAAAACCGTTGGAATTTCGAAATTTTTTTGACCGTTCGTATTCTAAATGCGTTCGGGGTAATTTAAAAATTTTAAAAAATTTATAAAAATTAGATAAAGGTTATTTTAAATTTCGAGAAAATGTGGGGTTGGTGTTTGGCATGTGGTGTGTCCATTCGGGCGCCCGTGACCATTCAAATTCCTTTAAAAATATATTTTTTGACCTAAAAAATTAGAAAAATCCATTAAAATTATAAATTTTCATTGGATTTGAGAATTATCGGGCGGAATTGGAAATTTCGTGAACGATGGGATTCTCAGGAAAAATTAGAAATATTTTGAAATTATTTTTAAAAATCCTAAAAATTGATATTTTTTAAAATATCAATGGTATTTTGGCAAATTAAATTGCTAAATTTTTTTTAAAGAAAAATATAGGTTTGGAATGCCATAAGATAGGTTTGGTGGAATTCAAAATTATTATATTTTGAGGCCCTAGAAAATTAGAGAAAATTAGGAAAAAATATGATAAATTCTTTTTCTCGAGAATTTAATATTTTTGAGGGTTATTTAATGTTGAAGTACGTTTTCTCGTGTTGACATTAGATAGATGCGGGTTATTCGCATATTATTAATACAATTATATCTCTATTAATGGATATTTATGTTTGGATTAATTCTAAACGATGTATTGATTTTTTACCATTTTTTAGCCATTCTTTTTGGACATGTTCCTTAATTTCTTTTGATGGCTATAATTTACGTTCAAAGTGTATTTCACCTTTGACACTTTTCCATGATAATTTATTTTGTACTTATTTAAGTGTGGTTTGTGCTTAATTTCTTAAGCCTCTATCATGGGTCAATTCATTGGTTTGTTTTGGTGGATTTTTATTGGATATTTTTCAAGTTTTACATGGACTCATCAGGTTCTGCCTAGATCACTTGTGTCTAGGGTTTTCTTATTGAGTGCTACACACATGTGTTTCACTTTCTTACTTTGGAGTTTTATTTGAACAACACAACGTTCATATACTTCGGATTGATGAGTTGGCCACCAATTTTAATGCTTCTTTTGGCATGATTTATGTCCATTAGATGGTATGCATTGATTTTTATGATCAACTATGGTCTTTATGGATTCAAGGAGCTTCTATGCTTTTATCCATGGTTTTATAAGGATATTTTGATCTTTTAAATAATTACATGTGCTTTGAAGGTAGCATTTGCCTTCGTTTTTTGCACATAATTTTGGAGTATATTTCTTATACTCTTGTATATATTCCAACTTGGATACCTAGTTGCTTATGTATCTAGGTGAGTTATTTTTCTACCCTAACTTTATTGTGTTTTGGATAGTTATTATTAGAAAGGTGCCAATAATTCAATTTCTTTCTTAATGATGTACTCAGAAGGAGTTATTCCTTGATGTAGTCTCAGGTATATAGAGACAGGTTTTAGTATGTGAAAGTTTGGATAAGGCCATCTTATTCTTTTTATACAGGATTTTATTCATATTTTCCTAGATGGCATACTAGGGAGTTTCAAATTATTAAGGTATGTATGGGTGGTATCATGGTGGTATGGGACGCTAGTGATCCCTCACATATATTATCTTATGGGATAATTTGGGCTCAAGATTATTGCTTTGCTTACATCACTTAGCATGTTGACCTCAACATTCAAAGACAATTTTATTTTCTAAATTCACTAGAAGTTATAGTGTGGGCATTCTCTAGATAAATTTCTTTTATCTATAGCCTGCATGTTTTGATGAGGGTAATCTCGTCGGCATTTTCACTTGTTAAAATCTCTTTCTTTAGAGTTTAAACAAGTTTATCTTGTTGTGTTCGGATAAGGAAATTTGGATTCTTCCCTTGTTGGCATTTCTTTCTCTAGTTCCGTACTTTAGGTGATTTATATAGTCAACCTGATTGTTTAACACATATGTAACTCATCGAGACGTTGATGACTCTCTACGTTGATATGGGTAACTCGAGACGTTGATTATTCCATATGCAGATGTGGGTATGTCGGGGTGCCGATGAATCCCTGGTTTCTGCTGTTATGATGCCATGTTTTCTTACTTTATTCCGAATGGTTTACAACGAGGAAGTTACTTTGAATGTGAATTGCTCTGATAATCCGCAGTAGTCTGATGGGTAAACAGAGTGTATAAATCAGATTATAGTGTATATGCTTCGTGCATATCTCTCTAGAAAATCATCATATTGGAAAAAAATATCTTCCAATGAATGGAATTTGCCTATAACAGTTCTAAATTTACGGCTATTATTTTTTAGTCCGTGCATACTTATGTATGGGTATCAACCCAAGGCACCTATTGATGTCGGTCTTAAGGACATCGAGCTTGATGCATCGAGGGATTTCTTGCGAGATATGCAAGAAATGCTGACCGAAGCTCGGGATTCTATCACGAGTGCTCATGACAGGGCACGATTTTATGCTGATAGGGGATGCTCATCTCGGTCTTTTGAACTAGGAGCATTGGTTTATTTTAATGTTTCTAAAGATTTTCAGACTTTGTCAATGGGAAAATGCTCGAATTTATCTCCTAGATATTGTGGTCCATTTCGAGTTATGCATCGGATTGGCACGGTTGCGTAAGCACTAAAACTACCTCCAATTGTTAGAGTTCATCCAGTCTTTCATATCAATAGATTGAAAGGGAAACTGGGAGGTGAGGATAACAGAGTTACTCCTCAAGAACTCGTTGAAGTCGAAGATTTATCCTATGTTCAACATGAACCTGATATGGTACATGAATTCAGGAAAAGGAAACTTTGTAGTTGACTTATCCTTGAGGTTAAAATTAGGTCGAAAGATAGGGAAATTGAGGATTCGACTTGGGAGTCGGTTGAGATTGTTCAGCACAGTTCTCCTTCTTTTCACTGCAAGAGTGCAATGTTTTGAGAGAGGGGAAGTATGTTATATGTACATTATGTGTGCTATGTTATATACACATTATGTGTGCATATACTAGGAGGCTAACCCATATTAGGCTTGTGAGCATGGGAGCATGGGAACAAGCTCTAGTGGAGCATGGGTTAGGACTAACCTTAAGGGTTAAGGTTAGGGTCAGGCATCCAAGGGTCACACATGAGAAATGGAAAGTCAAGAGTCACTTGAGGGCCCTCCTATATAATAGGGGCATGGGGCACACTCAAGGGGGCTTGGAGCTTGGAGGCTTGAAGGCTTATGCTATGGTCTCTTGTGTAGAGGTCCATATCTACTCATTTACCATTTCACACTTTAGCTACATGCTATTGGATTGGAGTTATACCTCTTGATGGTATGGGACATCAAGGTAGAGGTGTGATGTATTTCATTTATTATTCATGTGTGCATCCCTTGGGCTCGGGGGTGGTTGGGTGGTTGAGTTTATGCCTGATTTATGCATGTTTATGCATAACAATTATCTAGAGAGATCTTAGGGTTTTAACATCCTAGAGGTGTCCCCTATCCCTGCCTTGCTGAACTCTAGCATCCAAGTGGCCACTACCTCTATGGCACGGACAGTGTTCCTAGGTTTATGGTGCTTACTCATGTGATAGTGAGCTTATTTACAAACTTTGTGTTGCTTCCAAGACCTAACGGTTTGTTAAAGTGACATATGGAGTTTGTATGTAGGCTTGGCCAATGTCAAGTTTGTCAGCAGTAGGGGCACTTAGCTAGGGATTGCCCTAGGGCTAGGGGTCATAGAAGACAGCACAAACACGTCTCTCATACAACGCAATAGCCTAAGGCTCCGTCTCAACACGAAGCGCATTTTACATGGAGTGGTAAGTCATCTCTTATAGCCACACCCTCGTGGGGTGAGAATGATGGGACACAAGATCATACATTACCCACGCATAATGTATTGTAGAATGATGAGGTATTGGGTGAGAGTGACGAAGCCGTTGAGTCATCTTTGTAGAAGGATGATGCATCAAGTTGACTTTGTTGAGTCCTCCCTATTGGGGTTGGATAGTACATGGCACGAGGGATCCTGAAGATGTACATGAGGACTTGTCGCCCTCTCATTAGGAAGCTTAGGAGACTTGATTATTAAATTAGCATATTGACTCTCTAATTTAAACCTGTCATGGTGATTGTCAAGACAGTCACTATATGCATGTTTCTAAAAGAGATGAACATTTAGTATGAGAAATGCATTAATCTCTTTGGTAAAAGATGTGATAGCAGTAATTACATTCTCTTTTGAGAATACAAGTGATGCTATGATGGCATATAAAATAGCTTGGATTTGTAAACAATTTCTAAATTTGGGGCTATATGTAGGCAAAAGTGGTAGCTTTAAATGGTTTCTTGTAGTATTTCTCATTTGAGTAGGTAACTCTCTAAATAGGGGCTAAGCATTTGTAGCGAATCATAGTGATATAGCTTCTTTCCGCTATGGATTATAGTTTTGTTTAGTGATGTGTAATCCTTTCTTGTGTGCTTTATACTTGATACAAGATTCATAGTTGAATAATATACTTTGTGTTGTGGGCTTGATGGGATCTTTCTATAAGATCCAAGTTATCAATATGATGATAATGAGGAAGAAATACTTAGTGATATGCTTCAAGTCCGCATCAAGAGGAGTGCCGATATCATAGTGGGAACTTCTTCTCCAAGTAAGAAACAATGCATAGAACAAATTGGTGAGGAAAAAGGTAGCACTCATGTGGCGACACCACTTCAAAGCTTTGTAGTAAATTGTGGAGTGCAAGCATTCTTGAGCAATGGAAACAAGAATATGATAGAACAAGACTAAATTTGAAACAAATGACAATTGCAAGGGATGATAGGTTTGAGTTGCATAGTGAAGGCTTTAATGGAGAACCCCAAGTACAAATTTGGTGTCATGAGTGCAGCTCTTTATATGGGAAAGGTTCAATAGAAGGGAAGCATGTGGCACATAATTGCATCTCTAACTTTATGAAAAACCACATATTGGAGAGTAAAAGATATAAAAGAAATTACATGGTTTTTCATGGGATTCGAAAGGAAGTTATGTAACATGTACCAAGAATAGGTTGATAGAAAAGAGATAAAGGCTTCCATAGAGAAGCTACATTCTTACATGGCGACAAATGAAGGTATTATTTCATCCTTTTGCTCAAGTTTAGTAATATCATTTCTTGTCTTTGCATAACTTTAGTGATGTGTATATGGATGGAGTCTATCTTGATATCAAATTTGCTCCAAATTTGTAACTCGTATCATGTTTCATATCCATACAAGTTGGGATTTTAAGGTGATTGTTAGCCACACTACGTGATTTCAAAGACAAGAGCTTTGTTCAAGTGAGGTGCAAGTACGGTGATACATGGCTACATTTGTGCCCTGTAAGGTCAGATTTGTATACGGTTCTTACCAAGCACACAAAGTCCATCTCTCACAACAAGGAACTTATGAAAGAGGTGGAAAGTTCTGAGCCATTATTGTTGACGGGTTTATGAGGGCATCCTCGAAAGGGGAATCAGCACAATCTAAAGCAAACATCTCTTAGCAAGTTTGTGGTTTCCACAAAAACTAGAAGCTTAAGTATGGGTCACTCCTCTCCTCTCAATAACCATGAAGAAAGTGGAACATCTTTGACGAGTTTGAATTTATTATGTTGGGGTTTGCAGTGTCATGAGATTCATGTCAACAACGAGAATGTTAGCATAAAGCCTCTTGCTAGATGATCAATGTGGTGGTAAGTTTTAGTGTGTAGAGCCTTACATTGAGGCAACCTTTCATAATGGAAGCTTTCACATAGATGGATACCTTCATCACATAAGTTGTCCACGAGTTTCTAGTAATGGTGAAAACACGAAGGCTGGGCAATATGTGGGCTAGATCGAGGTTGCACGATTTTATGAGTGCCAACCTTAATGGCCCATCACTATCAACAACAAAAGAGAAGATTTGGCACACAATTCATACCGGGCATACATGGTTATGCATTAGGAATTTTTTGGACCCAAAAAGGGCCTCCTAAGGATTCCTAATTTTAAGGGATTAGAGCTTAAAAAGCTGGGCTTGAGGGAGACAAAGGCTATGATGACCCCTATTTTTTGCCTTGCCACATCAGCCATACCCCCCTAGTTTCATTTTTTAAAGGGAATATTCTCATACTCTCTCTCTCTTACTTTTTGACTTTTCTCATACTTTCTCTCTTACTTTTTGAATTTTTTATCTTCACTCTCTACAAATTGAATCTTTATTGTCAGTTTGAAATCTCCTTTCTCATTAACTCCCACCATATCTCCCTTCCACATCAGCAAAACATTCTCGTATTTAGGTGGGCCTCAAAAAGCGAAATTTTTTTATTTTTTATTTTTTTAACATTTTAAGTGGAAAAAACACCACCCAACCAATATGTATGATGAAAATAAAATTTTCCCTCCAAAAAGCTTGTAGTTTAAGGGTCACGTCAGAAGCCTGTCAGGAGCCAGTACATCCATAATTAACTGTCAGGTCCCCACAACCCCATAAACATAACTAACAGTTAGGAACCACTACATCCATGAGATCCCAAAATTGTGGGGACCCCAAAAACTATTATTTTTAAATTTTTCTCATAAATGTAATTTATTGATGAAAAACTCCATGTTAGTATATTTGTATATCAAAAATATCATTTTCTACTCAGAAAAACGGATTTGTGTTAAACCTCCAACAACAAACCTTTAACAGTATCTCTCTCTCTCTCTCTCTCTCTCTCTCTCTCTCTCTCTCTCTCTCTCTCTCTCTCTCCCCCTATGAGGATCTTTCTGCTTTAGCTTCTTCCTCTGCTTAGCTATGGAGCCTTTGCAAGCTGTGTGTGTAGCCCCTTGTGAAGCTAGAAAACGGAAGGTTGATTTACACATTGAAGAGTATGGCAGCTCTAAAAAAACCCATCCTACTGATGCACAATCTATCCAAGCTCGTAGGATAGCTAAGGAGAAAAATGTAGATCTTTGGGTTGATGGGCGTCTCTATCCAATTGACCCTCCATTAAGAGCAAACCCTCCTTTTCGTGATTTATCATTTTTTATGCAATTTGTTGGTGAATGAGAGCTTGACTTGTTAGGATATTGCAAAAGATTGACTACAAGTGGAGCTTGGCAAACCCATATTCTCCAATCTCAATTGTAAGCATCACAATTCACCCTTTTACAATGTCAAGAAGGACTTAAACATCATCAGATAAAATGAAAGAGATCTTCACAAAGAATGTGGAGAAAGATGCAAAGATTCAAAGGCTAGAGGAACTTATCAAACGACTCAAAGCAACGCCAAATGGTGCTCTCGTGGACGCAAAAAGGCATTGGCTGGTATAGAATCTCTTGCGTTTAAAGGTGGAGCACGGAAGAAAAGAATTCGTACAACAAAGTAAGTAACATAAACTTTCATTATGCACTCAGTGATTTAAACAAAATAGTCATGATTTATGTTTTGCCAAGAATTTTCTGCAAGAGGTGTGTGGTTCTAACGAAGAGGGATGGAAGGATTTGGTCAAAGCCATTCTGAATACCAAGGATATTCTCTCAATTATTACTGACCCTCATCGTCCTAAAATATGCCAAGCTGTTGTCAGCAATGTGGTGAGCGAGATTACCACCTCCATCGATTCTTCATTAATTCAACATGCTTGTAATGCGCCTGGAATCAGCATGAAAGTGTACCAAGCAATCTGTCAGGTTGTAAAAGATGCATTTCTAAGACAAGGAATCATTGACACTTTATTTCCTACACTCAAGGTGATTCACAATGTCAAGCATATCAATAATGATGATGTGCAGCAAGCTATAGGACAATTTTATCAAGTTGAGGGCACACTAACATTAGACACAAGGTCGAGCGGAAAGAAAATCAAGACAACAAGTATAGAATTTCACTATGATGTTTACAATAATATCTTTGTTCATATTGAGAGACTACAACAAGCTATGGTGGTGAAGTTCTATGGTCTTTCACCAGAAGGTGAGAACTTGCAATTGCTACTATTCATGTTTTTCAGTAGAAAATGAATACGATTATTTTATTTTGAATATTGTAAATTACCATTTATTTGCAGTTTTGGGGAGCATACTTTCATTTGTGCTCAAGCTAGGTGAGTGCCAAATTGTGAAAGGTCGGAAGCTAGAACGTATGAGCATTACGCTCATGAATGAGGCCATGATATGTGCATGGGAAAAGACTACCAAACCAAGTTTTAGTGTGCAATCTGAGAAAGAGGTCTAGTGGCTTGGTGCATTCGAGGTACCAAAGGAGACACATGAGGTATTAACATGGATGTTTGAAAGGACTCCCTGGATAACAGATGTAATCAAAAAGCAAATTGATGATCAACTTTTAGATGTAGAAAACATAGAAAAGTTCAAGATGGATTGGTATCTTGGGGGAGATTTGAAGACAATTAAATGCATGATGGGTTGTGCTCAAGGCGCGACATCAAGATGGCCTTGTCCATACTGCAATGCTCAGATTGATATTCCTAGGCAAAAAAAGACAAATGGAAAAGGTATGCAGAAGGTTGGTTCTATTGGGAAGGATGCCTCGAAAGGTCCCAAGAAAGGGAAGAAGCAACATGAAGATGTAGTAGATCCAACCGAGTCAACAACTGATGATGAAGATGAGGAACAACCAAATGCAAGATGGGTGGAAGGTGTCATGTCTCCTGATATTGTCCTCTGGCTTTTGAGGTGTGCAGGTGTAAAAACCTCCCCTTCTGATCTTATAATTATTCCCCTCTGTGAAATAAAAGAAAGATCATGTTTTACCCTTTTTTGGCCTAGAGAGAGAAAATGTCTAGGGGGAGGTAATTAAAAATTGAGATATTTTTGGATATAAAAATCCTCCTAGTGTCTAAAATGGTTTCCCCTAAAACAGATATTCAAAAAGAAATTTTCAATGTACAATTGGAATAAATTGAAATCAGGTAAAAAGGACCTTAGCCTAAGGGTCCATATTTTTTGAAATTTTTGAATTAAGGTTCCTATGGACCAATTAGATTAATCCAAATGTAGGGAGGAGATAAATTGAAGAATAAAAGGAAATCTTCCCAAAAATGAGTAAATACTCACATAAGATGAAGAGTTGACTAAGGACAAGGTTATTAGTTAAAAAAGAAAAGATATTTAGAAGAAATGATGCATTTTTGACACCTCAGTGTGGGGGAATTCCCATCATGAAGGAGGCACCTATTTCACATGTGTGGTTGAGTTTTAAACTCACAAATAATGAGATATTTTCATCTCTCCTCTCTCCTGCTTCAACTAGATCCAAAAAAGTAAGCTAAACTGACCTAAAAATGGTCAAAAATTGACCAAACTGATCTGGAAAATTCTAGAATCAGTTTGCTTGGTTAGAGGCTCACTTTTTCCTATATATGAAGCCTCCCCCTTTTTAAATGGTTAATAGTGTTTTATGCACTATTACTCTACTCCTCCCCAGAGCCAAAAACAGTGAATTTATTGATAATTCATTAGTTTTTGACCATTTCCTCTTCAAAAGAATTGGTGGCCACTCTTGTTGCAAACAAGAGTAGATCCCTCAAACCATCAATCCAAAGGAAAGCTCACAAAAATTCATGTAAGCTAGAAATCCTACTTTTTCTTTATTCCATTTAATGGTTTTCTAAATTTTGTTTTCTTTAAAATGAAAAATGATGCTATGCCTTGTTGGAAAGGCTTTCCCCCTCTCTTCATTCTTGAATTCAGCCTTTCTTTATCCTAGATGTGTAATCAAATTGTTAGAATTAAACTTTTCATATTGTTTCTCTTTAAAGCGAAATTTGATTAGTTTAAAATGCTTTAAACCATTTGGGATAATTTCTAAGTAACTTGAGAATGAAATTGAAAAATGGTCAGCCATACAAAGGAGGTTATGGCAAAATTTTCTTAAATTTTGTGAAATAAGTTTTATCTTTTATTATTCAAAAAGCGTAATCCCCACCGCTTGTGTATTCTAAAAGTGTTATTTTTATTCTATGCATAGAAAAATGCATATTAGAAATATTTTTATAATAAAAGTGTTATTTTCATTACAATTAATTTCTATGCATAGAAAGATGCATATTGGGAATATTTTGATTATAAAAGTGTTACTTTCATCAAAATTGATTTTTATGCATAAATAGATGGATAAAATAATTTTATTATTATAAAAGTGTTGCTTTCATCAAAATTGATTTTTATGCATAAATAGATGCATAAAAGAATTTTTTTATTATAAAAGTGTTACTTTCATCAAAATTGATTTTTATGCATAAATAGATGTATAAAAGAAAATTTTTATCATAAAAGTGTTACTTTCATTAAAATTGAATTTATGCATAAATAGATGCATAAATAGATTTTTTTATATAAAAGCGACTTTCATAAAATTTTGATTTTATGTATAGAAAAATGCATAAAGAAATTTATTTTTATTTCAAAAGAGTTATTCTCATCAATTTTGATTTTATGCATAGAAAGATGCATAAAGAAATTTATTTTTATTTCAAAAGAGTTATTCTCATTAAAATTAAATTTATGCATAGAAAGATGCATAAACGATTTATTTTTATTTCGAAAGTGTTATTCTCCTTAAAATTGAATTTATGCATAAATAGATGCATAAACGGATTTTTATAAAAATGTTATTTCCCACTGAAGTTGTTCTTATGCATAAATAGATGCGTAAAGAATCTTTATATAAAAATAAGAATTCTCTCACATTCTATAAATAGATGTGATATGAATCAGATAGATGGGAATGAATGGATGGATGGATGTGATGAGAATAGAAGTGATGAGAATGAGAGGTAAATAGATGTGAGATGGGATGCGAATCAGATAGATGGGAATGAATGGATGGATGGATGTGATGAGAATAGAAGTGATGAGAATGAGAGGTAAATAGATATGATGAGATGGGATGCGAATCAGATAGATGGGAATGAATGGATGGATGGATGTGATGAGAATAGAAGTGATGAGAATGAGAGGTAAATAGATGTGATGATATGGGATGCGAATCAGATAGATGGGAATGAATGGATGGATGAGAATGAGAATGAGAGGTAAATAGATGTGATGAGATAGGATGTGAATAAGATAGATGGGAAAGAATGGATGGATGAGAATCAGATAGATGGGAATGAATGGATGGATGAGAATGAGAATGAGAGGTAAATGGATGTGATGAGATAGGATGTGAATAAGATAGATGGGAAAGAATGGATGGATGGATGTGATGAGAATGAGAGGTAAATAGATGTGATGATATGTGATGCGAATCAGATAGATGGGAATGAATGGATGGATGGGAATGAATGAATGGATGGATGAGATGCGATGAGAATGAATGGATGGATGCGATGAGAATAGGAGTGACGAGAATGTGAGGTGAATAGATGTGATGAGATGTAATGCGAATCAGATAGATGGGAAAGAATGGATGGATGGATGTGATGAGAATATAAGTGATGAGAATAAAAGGTAAATAGATGTGATAATATGTGATGAGAATAAAAGGTAAATAGATGTGATGATATGTGATGCGAATAAGATAAATAGATGTGAATGAATAGATGAGATGTGATGTTATGTGAATCAGGATGTAAATGATGTAAGATTCCTCTCTCCGGCTTTTGAGGTGTGCGCAGGTGTAAAAACCTCCCCTTGAGATCTTATAATTATTTCCCTCTCTGAAATAAAAGAAAGATCCTGGTTTACCCTATTTTGGCTTAGAGAGAGAAAATATCTAGAGGGAGGTAATTCAAAATTGAGATATTTTTGGATATAAAAATCCTCCTAGTGTCTAAAACCTGAAACAAATATTCAAAAAAAATTTCCAATGTGCAATTGGAATAAATTGAAATCACGTAAAAAGGACCTTAGCCTAAGGGTCCAGATTTTCTAAAATTTTTGAATTAAGGTTCCTATGGACCAATTAGATTAATCTAAATGTAGGGAGGAGATAATTTGAAGAATAAAAGAAAATCCCCCCAAAAATGAGTAAATACTCACATAAGATGAAGAGTTGACTAAGGACAAGGTTATTAGTTAAAAAAGAAGAGATATTTAGAAGAAATGATGCGTTTTTGACACCTCAGTGTGGGGGAATTCCGTTGTAAGGTCCCTATCCCCACCGCGCAATGAATTCAGGGGTTCTAGCAGCGAAAGTAGTACTTCTTGCGGGGGGCAGGGTCTCACACTCGAGGCCTCGCCCACGGATATCCGGACAAGAGACTAATCCATCGGTTCTTCCAAAACTGATCCCGAAAAAACTTCCCTTGCCTGGAAAGCACGGGCGATTCCTTCAGGATAACTTTTCTCTAACGTAGTCAAAAGCCTTAACTAACGATCTGACCAAACCCGTAAGTCCCAAATTAGATCAGGGAAAAGATTGCACTTGGATCATGTTGAAATATACAAGTGAATAGGGTGTGTGCGGGAACAAGCCCTTGGCAAGAGGCTGTAAAAGAGAATATGTAAATGTGAAAGAACCTGTAAAAAGGTGAGAAGAATCTACTGGGAGAGAATAAAGGGTAGCATGAGAAGATTTAGGAAGTGTGGAGATATTCTGGGAAAAGCGAAGAGGTGAAGAGAATCAAGCAAAAGAGGTGGAGATATTCTGGGAGAGGTGGAGTGAATCAAGGAGAAATCAGTGGGATTAGATGCTTGGATATAAACTCTATAAATTGAGGCATTGGCCTAATGAGAATTTGCTGGTTTTTGATTATCCATGCCTACATTAAGCTATTTGCTAATTACTCACTAATTACGTCTTAATTATTTGCTAATCACTTTGTTAATGATGTTGATTCTAGTGTTTGATCCACCATAGCTCATCACATTGCTCTAATTTCAACATGGTATCAGAGCCATGCCTAGAATCCATCAGGTTTATGAGCCCATTATCTAATTAATTAAGATTAGTAGATAATTAAAAATTAATCAAAATTTTAGTTAGTTTTCAACTAGCCTCTGTACCCCCAGCCAGTGGAGGAGCTCCCTCTCTTTGCACACTCACAATTAGCCCAAACCCTTCTAGCCCAAGTTAGCTAACCCATTGCTACTCCAGCCAAGCTAATCAAAAGTGCAAAGGCAGGAGAAATCGCGATTTTCGCTGGTGCCATTTTTCTGAGGAGGTTTTGACATTGCTGCTTCATCCAATCAAATTGCTCTAATTCCTCTTAGCCCCAAGGGTTTTCAAGCATGATCTACAAGCTGGTGAAGTTAGAATTCAATTTCATCAAATCTAAAGTGAGATCCAAGCTCTTCATCAAATCTGCAGGTGACTTTGGTAAAACAGAGATTAAGCTTTCAATATTTGGTCAAATCTTGTGTTTCTTGGCTTAATCCTCTACTAGACTCATTGCTATTAATGGCCTTGAAAGAATTTGAGCTAATTTGAAGTCTAAGGTACCAGATCTGGACTCCCCACATACTCTGTTTTTTACACACAAAATAGTGGATTAATTTGCTAATCAGTGATTAATCAGTGCTAATCACTGTATTTTGGTGCAATTGAGGGTTCAAATTAACCATTAGGTATTTGATACAGATCCCTATAACTTCAGATTGCAATTTGGAGTTGGTTTGATACTCCAACCATTCCGTACAAATTGGTTACCCTTGATTTCTGGTAAAATTGTGCTGATAAATTTATGATAATCATCATTTTGCATTTAATCCTTGGTTAATGCCTATAAATCTCACTCAAATTCAAGATTATTCATAGCCAGAGTTGCATTTGGGAATGTGCATAAGAATGAATGCTGTACGCATTATGTATTGGGCACATTGCATCAGTGTAAAAATGGGATCAAAAACTGCCCTTGTCCAGAATAAGGCAAGAGGTAAGACCTCCCGCACAGATTTGGGTTTGCATTGCATAATGACACAAGATAAACAGAAAAAGCCCAAAAGAACTGTCAGCAAAACATTTAAACATGCTGCTCACATGGAGCAAGAAGACCTGACAGACAAGCTCATGGCCCCAGCCATGAAAGAAGAAGAATATCTCTTTCCAAGAAGAAGATCCACACCAAGAAGATCTAGAGGAAGCATTGAAGGAAGACATGGACACAAGAAGAGAAGCTGCCACAAGAAGACTAAAAGAAGAGACGGACGCGTGGAGAGAAGTTGCCACGACAAGAAGACTGATGATGACAAGAGAAGATGTGAGGCTCCAAAGAGTGAGGAGCCATGTGAAAATATCTGAGAGAGAGAGAGAGAGAGAGAGAGAGAGAGAGAGAGAGAGAGAGAGAGAGAGAGAGAGACCCCACAACCCAATGTAACCTGCCCCAACAAAGTAAAATCACCTCTGAGCCACTGATGATGTAGGCCACGGTAGATAGATGTATGTGTGAGCACTTTAGTCAAGGTCGCGGGCAACTATAGTAAGCCTTGGACACATAGAGAGAGAGAGTGTCAAGGACTATGAGTTTAGGGACTCGAGGCACTGGTCTCGCAGGCTATCAAGTAAGAGAGAAACTTGGTATAGGGTCCAGGTGTGCTAAGATAACTTGAGGGGAGGTATGCTAGATAGTCGCAGACTATCAAGTAAGGAGGGAAACTTGGTTTAGGGTCTAGGTGTTCTAGGAGTATTCACTTGAGGGGAGGTGTTGAAATATACAAGTGAATAGGGTGTGTGCGAGAACAAGCCCTTTGGCAAGAGGCTGTAAAAGAGAATGTGTAAATGTGAAAAAACCTGTAAAAAGGTGAGAAGAATCTACTGGGAGAGAATAAAGGGTAGCATGAGAAGATTTAGGAAGTGTGGAGATATTCTGGGAAAAGTGAAGAGGTGGAGAGAATCAAGCAAAAGAGGTGGAGATATTCTGGGAGAAGTGAAGAGAAGAATCTACTGGGAGAGAATAAAGGGTAGCATGAGAAGATTTAGGAAGTGTGGAGATATTCTGGGAAAAGTGAAGAGGTGGAGAGAATCAAGCAAAAGAGGTGGAGATATTCTGGGAGAGGTGGAGTGAATCAAGGAGAAATCAGTGGGATTAGATGCTTGGATGTAAACTCTATAAATTGAGGCATTGGCCTAATGAGAATTTGCTGGTTTTTGATTATCCATACCTACATTAAGCTATTTACATCTTAATTATTTGCTAATCACTTTGTTAATGATGTTGATTCTAGTGTTTGATCCACCATAGCTCATCACATTGCTCTAATTTTAACAGATCATAGAGACCAACACTTTTTTCCTCATTGAGAAGCACAACCGTTGATTCTTTTCCATAGAATAATTTTTGTCCGGGATTTACTTCATCTATCGTACCATAACAGAATTGAGTCTCAATTTAAGGATCCATCAGTCCAGCCTAAGTCTCGTGGGTTAGCCAACCGTCCAACCACTGTAGTGATGGGATCCAATTAAGAATTTGGTTAGGTTTTGTCCCGGGTACCAGGGAAAAGAGCTCCCAGGCCCCCTAGCCAGATATTCATGCAAACTTAAAACTAGTCACACCACTTACACGCCCAATATGAAATTGCCTTTTTCTCAGCATCAGCTATCTTTAAAATAATCATTTAATGAAACCATTGTGTCACTGATCACAATCCTCAAAATCTTCGGTTGAATCCTTATTTCCAATCATTCCTTCATCGGTGTACCTATGGCATCATTGGCAACCAGAATGCTCACCACCTATTCACTCAGGGGCCTTTTCGATGGTTAGAGGATTCTGTTGCTGTTACGTAAATTTACAAAAAAGCTATGTATACTGTGAGATCCCACTACCCCCTCCGCACACCGGATTCCCATTAGCTGCAGCAGCAGAAGCAACTCCCTCATGCACAGGGCAGGGTTTCCCACTCGGGGCCTCGCCCTCGAATGTCTGGGCACGAGACTAAGCTGGTGGTCATTCCGAAAACCAAAATCGGGAAAATTTCCCATGCTCGAAAAACGGGGACGATTCCACCATTTTGAATTTCTTAACAAATTTTTCTAACGAGGTCAAGATACTGAACTAACCTTCATCTGAATAAACCAGATAGAAGGGAAACTATTATAGACTTAACTTGAAGGGATCAACGCTTTTTTCCTAATTGAATCAGGCACAACCGTTGATCTATTCATTAGAGAAGTCTTCAGGCTTTTATGTAAGCTACTCGAGTTCTAAACGTATTCCTATTAATCAATTTTATTATTAAAACTCTATTGATTCCAGCCTAACCCTAGCCATCGCCCAACCACTGGAATTGGTAGAACCAGACCAGTACTCATCCACCCATAATTGAATGCCTTTCTTAACTTTTGCTTTAGAATATAGATACGCACACACTCCTCTTTAAACTTTAACTTATAAAATAATTTATTGACAAACAATTATTGGTTACAGATATCATAACTCAAAATTTCTATCCAGTTCCTTGTTTCTCAAAAACAGGTATCACTCTGGACTCTCCGTCAAGACCAGCTGGTCAGCAAATGAGATCTAGTAATAACAGATTACAATATTTTTTCATCATCATACATATATATCTTCCACGATATACGCATGGGTGTCCTAAGCACCGCGAGCCCATGCATCGCCTGGTTAGAACCCTCCAAGATCCTCCTTATGTAAGATTCCTCCCCCAACCCCTTTTTGATGTCTAGTATCTTCCCCTGTAATCAATCCCTCTTCAAAAATATAAAGACCTTGTTTCTAACTGTTTTAGCCTAGAGAGAGAAAATTATTCTAGAGAGAGAATATTCAGATTATGAATATTTTTGGATAGAAAAATAACTCATCTTATTAAAATAAGTTCCCCTGAAACAAAAATTCAAAAAGAATTTTTCAATGTGCAATTGGAATTAATTGGAAATAGGTATAAAGAACCTTAGTCTAAGGGTCTAGATTTTCAGAAATTTTTGGATTATGGTCCAATTAAGGTTCCTATGGGCCAATAGCATCAATCCATGTGTAGAGAGGAGATAAATCCAAATTGTAAAAGAAGATACCCAAAAATGAGTAAATGCTCACATAAGATGAAGAGTTGAAAATGTACAAGGTTTATTAGTAAAAAACTATGAATAATAAAATTTTGACACATATGTAAGGAAGGAGAGTTCTTTAAAGAAGGTGCATATTTCACATAAGATGAAGAGTTGAAAATGTACAAGGTTTATTAGTAAAAAACTATGAGCAATAGAATTTTGACACATATGTAAGGAAGGAGAGTTCTTTAAAGAAGGTGCATATTTCACATAAGATGAAGAGTTGAAAATGTACAAGGTTTAGTAGTAAAAAACTATGAGCAATAAAATTTTGACACATATGTAAGGAAGGGGAGTTCTTTAAAGAAGGTGCATATTTCACATAAGATGAAGAGTTGAAAATGTATAAGGTTTATTCGAAAAAAAACTATGAGCAATAAAATTTTGACACATATGTAAGGAAGGGGAGTTCTTTAAAGGAGGTGCATATTTCACATGCTTGAATGAGTTTTAAACTCAAAAATAATGTGATATTTTTATCTCTCATATCTCTTGAACCAAACCAAATCAAAATGGAACCAAATCGAATAAAAAAGTAACCAAACTAGGTCCAAATCTAGTCCAAATTCAACCAAACTGACTTGGAAAATTCTAGAATCAGTTTGTTTGGTTAGGAGCTCAATTTTTCCTATAAATAGAAGCCTTCCCTTGTTGAAAAAGATATAGTGTCTTATGCATTGTTACTCTACTCTACCTAAGCCAAGAACTGTGAATTCTTTAATAATTCACTAGTTTTTGATACTTCTCTCTTTCTTCAAATCCCATTGGTGGCTCCATCAACATACTAAACCAATTGATTGGTTGGGGGCCTCTAGTAGGCGAACTCGACTAGGTGCAGATAACTTAGCCACTTCTTGGGTTCCCTGCCACAGCATGACCGAAGTATATCTTCGATTACTTGGTTTACCCTTTCTGTTTGACCGTCGGTCTCTCGGGGTGGTAAGCTGTGCTGAGATCCAAGAAAGTTCATACTGCTTCAAAAAATGCAGTCCAGAATCTTGACGTGAACTTGGGATCTCGATCACTTACTATTCTCTTGGGTAGGCCATGCAATCTGAAGATTTCCTTAGGAACACTCTGGCCATATCCACTGCAGTAGTGTAGGTTTCTTTTACTGGAATCAGATGGGCAACTTTGGTTAGTCTATCAACTACCACACGAAGATGGAGTTGTAACCTGATTTCACTTAAGGTAATCTAGTAATAAAATTTATACTGATACATTCCCACTTCATTTGGGGGATGTCTAATGGATGTAACTTCCTAGGAATTTTTACTCTCTCGGCCTTGACTTTCTGACAGCTCAGACATTGACGCACATGATTAAGTACATCCTTTTTTAGTCCAGGCCAAAAGAAGCTTTTCTTCATAGACATGTAGGTTTTGATGAAGGCTGTCATGGGCTTCATTTAGAATTTGACCCTTAGTTCCCTCATCATTGGGAATGCATAGCCTACGATTATAATACATAATTCCATCATCCAGGTTGTACCCTTGAACTCGGTTCAACTCCTGTGGAGTTTTTTTTTCCTGCAGAAGTAGGGTAGCAATAGGGCCAAAGAATCTATCCTGCATGATCTCCTCTCTTGCTTCAATAATAAAAGGATTTGACACTACAATAATTGCAAGCAAGGAGGCTTTTTTGCTGAGGGCATCTGCTACCACATTTTCTTTACCTGGGCGGTACTTGATTTCAAAATCAAATTCCTGTAGGGTCTACATTCACCTTCTTTGGCGCATGTTGAGATCCTTTTGTGAGTGAAGATCCACTTTAAGCTCTGATGATCTATCATCAAAGTGAATCTTTGACCCAGTAGGTAATGTCTCCACAACTTCAGGGTATATACTACTGAAAGTAGTTCCAGGTCGTGGACATCATAATTCCTCTCATGCGTTCTGAGTTTTCGGGATTCATAGGCCACTGCATGACCTTCCTGCATGAGTGCACCTCCCAGGGCAAAACCACTGGTATCAGTTATTACTACCTCAAAGGGTAGAGAGAAATTTGGCAACTTCAGAACGCAATTTACCAAGGCGGTCTTCAGCTTATCAAAAGCACTCTGGCACTGGCAGACCATTGAAACAGGGTATTCTTCCTTGAGATGATTAGTCAGGGGGAAGCTATGAGAGCATACTTTGGTATAAAAATTCTATACCAGCCAGTCAATCCCAAGAATCCCCTGACTTCTTTAACTATTTTTGGTTCAGGCCAATCTATGACTGCTTGGACTTTTGTGGAATCTGGAGAAATTCCATCTTTGGATAGAAAGCCCAAGTATTCAAGATGGTCGGCAGAGAAAGTGCATTTGCTCTTTTTTGCAAAGAGTTGGTGCTTCCTTAGAATCTCAAGAACTTTTTTGACATGAGCTTCATGGTCAGCTACATTCTTTGAGTAAATCAAAATATCATCAAAGAAAACAAGAATGAAATCATCCAAGTATTCTCTGAGAATGTCCTGCATTAAGTGATTGAATGTAGCTGGGACATTTGTCAATCCAAACGGCATGACAGTGAATTCGTAATGCCCATACCGAGTATTGAGCTGTCTTCGGGATATCTTGCTCATTAATCCTGATCTGATTATACCCTGATTTGAGATCTATCTTTGTGAAGATCTGGGCTCCACTTAGCCTGTCCCCAGAACCTCATCAATTCTAGGGATAGGATACTTATTCTTAACTGTCAGCTGATTGAGACCTCTGTAGTCCACACAGAGTCTTAGCGTTCTCTTTTTCTGAAAGAGAATTGGCGCACCCCATGGTAAAACATTGGGTCTTACAAACCCTTGTTCTAACAACTGTGTAAGCTATTCCTTGAGTTCGATGGCTTAAGGAACTGGCATTATGTACGTGTGCAGGGCTATTGGGTGAGCTCCGAGGTTCAATTCTATCTCATGATCTACTTCCTGAATTGGAGGCATCTCAGTTAATTCTGCTGGGAATAAATCATAATCACTTAACCATTCAGGTTCTTTAGCTTTTAACTTTGAGTCTACTGGATTCATTTTGACAACATAAATGAGCTGCTTCTTTCTAAGTCCTTTTAGTAACTTAGAAGCTTTTACTAATTGCAGACTTGGGGATCCTGAAATTCCGGTTCCTTGAACTTTGCTTCCGTGAAGGTCACGGAAGGAAATGGTTCCATTATGACAGTGAATGTCAGCTTGATTTTTGTGGAGCCAATCCATTCCAAGGATCCCATTGAAAACTCCCAAAGGTAGGACTCTAAACTGACAGTGAGTTAAATTCCCATCTAGATTGAACTGAATACGATCTGTCTCAAGGTGAGTGAAAAGAATCTTCCCACTGGCCAATTCAACTTGCATAGGTTCCCTTGATTTCTGTTCTAAGACTAGCTTACGCAAGCATCCTGGGGAAATGAAAGAATGAGTACTGTCTGAATCAATCAAAAGCTTAAAAGGCTTGCCCTGATACTCAGCTGGAGTATGGATGATTGAGAATTGATGGTTTGGCCCTTGGTTTTCAATTGCTGCATAAATCTGTCCTCTTTCCTCTTCCTCTTCCACTACTTCTGCTATTGTGACTGCTCTGGTTGCTGCAGTCTGAGGTGGAACTCTTTCTCTTGGTTGCCCCAGTGTTCTGGGAAGGAGTTCTGAGGCTACTCTAGACAGAGGCAGATGGCTGAGTTGGAGTTCTCTTGGGATTTCCTTGATTTGGGCAAGACGGACCCTGATTTGACTAATACGAAGGGATTGGTCTGTGCACTCTGGGTCCTTGACTTCCCTGTCCCCTTGACATGGCAGGAGTCGAGCAGTCTTTCAACTGGTGACCAAAACCCTGGCATCCAAAACACCGGTTCTCACTTCTGAGCTCGTCCCTCTGAATCCTTGAAAGAGGTGGGGCTCTTGAGAAAGTGTTCTGGGGAAGGATCTTCCTTCACTTCTGAATCTTACCACATCCTAATTCTGAATTGGGCCTTGCTGCCTCTTTGGGGGTGGAAAGGTTGAAGTACTTCCTGGGGTTTGGAATCTTTTAAAATTAGAGGGTGCAGGCTTCGGCGGGACCTTAACTACAAAGGCTTTGGCAAAGTCCTTTGCCATTTTTACTGCTTCGGCCATTGAGATAGGTTTGGCATTCTTTACTAAGGTGACTAATGGCTCGTTCATCGCTCGAATGAACCTAGCCACAATCAGCTCCTCTTCATCCAATTGTGGAGAATATTTGAGGAGAAGGGCAAAAGCTTGATGGTACTCTTCAATTGTCCAGCTATCTTGCTTTAGTTCCAAGAACTCATTCATTTTAGTTTCAAGGAAGCCCGGAGGACAAAACCTATTTCTGAGGTGAGCTTTAAGATCGGTCCAGGTCTGGGTATTCCGGTCGAGACGGTTAGTCTCGCAGTGATTCCTCCAAGCGACCCTTGCCGTTTCCACAATCTTTAACTTGGCGAGAGCCATCTTGATTCTCTCATTGTAGCCAGTTACATCAAAGTATTCTTCCATAGCCTCAATCCACTTTTCCAATATTTCACCTAACTGCTCCCCTTCACCCTTGAAGGGACCAGGTTGGGATCTGTGCAGGGCTTTACGGAACATCCGGATCTAACTCTTCGTCATCGGTTAGAGGATCCGGTTGCCTTGCACAGGCCGCGCACCTCATGACTCTGACAAAACGAGATTTTTGTCAGCTTAACTTTGATAATAGATTTATGATTATTTAATTTTTGAGATTTATCTTTAAACAGATAATTATTTCATCATACTTCTTGTGAAACAAGATTTACTCTGATAATTTTATTAACCATATTCACAATCATGAAAGCAATTTAGATTTTTTTAAATAAACAAAACCTCATTTATTATCAAAAGTTTTTGATATATACATAGAGCATCACGGCTCCAAAGTCACTGCCTCAATTGCGTACGCATAAAGAAGCAAAACTGCGAAGGAGACATGCCATGGTACACACACGATTCATTACAGAAAGAGGTGCTGTAATTCTACTTCTAGGGATAAAGCGGCTAAGAAGCCTAAAAACTCGGCATGAAATTCTGAAGTTCCTGGGTGAATGATTAAAGAGTTGTACATGCTGAACAACCCTAGCCTTATCAGAATCATGGCTAAAGAAATATTTTGCTTGAGCCTCTGACGCTGATTGGTATTGATATTAATGAATGGATGGATGGATGTGATGAGAATGAATGGATGGATGTGATGAGAATAGAAGTGATGAGAATGAAAGGTAAATAGATGTGATGATATGTGATGCGAATCAGATAAATGTGAATGAATAGATGAGATGTGATGTCATGTGAATCAGGATGTAAATGAATGATATAGGATGTGAATGAATGTGATAACATGTGAATCGGGATATGAATGAACGATAAGGGACGTGAATGAACGATAAGGGACGTGAATGAATGTGTTAGCATGTGAATCGGGATGTGAATGAATGAGATGTGATGTGAAATGGATGTGATAAGATGCAATGTAAACTGGATAGATGTTAATGTATGTGAAGTGATGAGATGTATGGGTAGATGCAAGCAGATGTGATCTGATGAGGATAAATGAGGAAATAAGTGATGAGATAGAAAAAGATGTGATTAGATGAGAATGGGAATACTTATGAAATGAATGTGGATTGATGTGTGGGTAATGTGGATTGATATTGATGTGGATGGATGAGTGGATAATGTGGATTGATGTGGATGGATGTATGGATGATATGGATTGATGTGTGAGTAATGTGGATTGACGCGAATGGATGTATGGATGATGTGGATTGACGTGTGGATTGATGTGGATGGATGTGTGGGTAATGTGGATTGATGTGGATGGATGAGTGGATAATGTGGATTGATGTGGATGATGTGGATGGATGTATGGATGATGTGGATTGATGTGTGGGTAATGTGGATTGACGTTTGGATTAATGAGGATGGATGTATGGAAGATGTGGATGGATGTGTGGATAATGTGGATTGATGTGGATGGATGAGTGGATAATGTGGATTGATGTGGATGATGTGGATGGATGTATGGATGATATGGATTGATGTGTGGATAATGTGGATTGATGTGGATGATGTGGATGGATGCATGGATGATATGGATTGATGTGTGAGTAATGTGGATTGACGCGAATGGATTATGGATGATGTGGATTGACGTGTGGATTGATGTGGATGGATGTATGGAAGATGTGGATGGATGTGTGGATAATGTGGATTGATGTGGATGGATGTATGGATGATGTGGATTGGTGTGGATGATGTGGATGGATGTATGGATGATGTGGATTGATGTGTGGATGATGTGATTGGATGTGATTTGATGTGGGAATGATGTGATGTGATAGGGATCGATGAAAAAAAAAATTTGTGGGAAGATGAGAAAAGATGGGGACTAATGTGAAAGGATGTGGAGTGATGAGAAAAAATGGAAATATTGTTGGAACTATATTTGTATGTGAAATCTGTTTTTAAACGACTGTTTTATGTCAAGAATGTTGGGGAAGCATTTTGACTGTCTTGTAAATGAGGTCGTGGAGACCTATCTGTTAAAGTTGCAATTGTTGCGAAGGGTCAAAACGGAGGACGTCTCACGTAGCAAGGTCTTGACTAGCCTCGGTTTGATTTAAATGGTGAGCTTCCGGTACAGTGGATGAGGGACCAAGGAAGTGGCCTATGAGTGAAGCACTAGGTGACCTGCAAAGGATCCTAGAGGGTGCTGACCATACGGTGCTTGGGCTCTGGGTCACCAAAGATACCCACACGTACGTCGGGGAAGATATTGGAACAAGGAGTAAGAGTTGTTTTCTGAATTCGGGCATGGATCTGGTTGGTTGACCTTGCTAGTCCTTAACGGATGAGTCCATGGCTCTTTTATATGGATCCGTTGGTTGATCTTGTTGATCTTCAATGGAGATTCCATTTTGATATGTGAATATATTGCCGGTTACTATGAGCTAGGAACTATCGAAAAGGCCCCTGAGTGAACAGGTGGTGAGCGTTCTGGTTGCCAATGATGATGCCATAGGTACACCGATGAAGGAATGATTGGAAATAAGGATTCAATCGAAGATTTTGAGGATTGTGATCACTGACACAATGGTTTCATTAAATGATTGTTTTAAAGATAGCTGATACTCAGAAAAAGGCAATTTCATATTGGGTGTGTAAGTGGTGTGACCAGTTTTAAGTTTGCATGAATATTCGGCTAGGGGGCTTGGGAACTCTTTTCCTTGGTACCCAGGACAAAACCTAACCAAATTCTTAATTGAATCCCATCACTACAGTGGTTGGGCAGTTGGCTAACCCACGGGACTAGATGGGGTAGGCTGGACTGATGGATCCTTAAATTGAGACTCAATTCTGTTATGGTACGATAGATGAAGTAAATCTCAGAGAAAAATTGTTCTATGGAAAAGAATCAACGGCTGTGCCTCTCAATGAGGAAAAAAGCGTTGGTCTCTATGATCCAAGTGCAGTCTTTTCCTTGATCTGATTTGGGACTTACGAGTTCGGTCAGATCAATTCAGTTAGTTAAGGCTTTTGACTACGTTAGAGAAAAGTTATCGTGGAGGAATCGCCCGTGCTTTTCGGGCAAGGGAAGTTTTTCCGGGATCGGTTTTGGAAGAACCGATGGATTAGTCTCTTGTCCGGATATCCGTGGGGCAAGGCCCTGAGTGTGAGACCCTGCCCCGTGCAAGAAATGCTACTTCCGCTGCTAGAACCCCTGAATTCGTTGCGTGGTGGGGATAGGGACCTTACAGATATGCTAGGAGAACCAAACAGGAATTCAAATTGGAGCCCCATCATTAATTTTCCACTAAATAATATTAACTTTTGCACATTTCATGCATTCATGAGAATCTGCGATCGATTGCTTAAGTGCCATATCGATTAAAGTGCCATATCGATTATGCATTCGCAATGCCTACACAAGAGAGGAAAGTTATAGCCCTTGGTAAATTAGAACATCTTTTGAATTCTCTGGGCTGCCATGGCAGAAACGTGAAAATTGAAGTGAATAAGTAGGCCTCTGGTATGTCATACGAGGTTGCTCAAAAGGTCTCCAAATTGAAGTGAATAAGCAGGCCTATGGTATGTCATACGAGGTTGCTCAAAAGGTCTCCATGACTGGAGCAAAGGCAAGGAGATTTTTGGAGAAGCCAGCAAACATAGAGAATTCAAAGAAGACTTGGAGACTCTGGAGAGACCTGTGTGCAATCACCACAAATGTAGATTGTCCAATGCCAGCTCTTGTAAATATGCACAAACAGCTTTGGATAAATTTCAATAACATGGTTTGCATTATGAATCAAAGTAGCACAACTACCCAAGAACGAGCATCATTCCAACAACATATCGTAAAATTTAGCAAAAGTGTGCTAGGTGCTTGGGGAGAGAGTAAAGTAACACACTATATGGTAAGTTGTACAATAAAAAAATAAACTGGTGTTTTAACCTAGACTTTTTCTAATTAAATTCTATTGTCATGTGTACATCACATAGTTTATGCGCATGGTGCATATTTCATGAACAAGTATGGATCGCTCGTCGACGTGGAGTACCCAAGGGATGGAGAAATCACATTATAAAGCAAGAGGGGTTTATTTCAAAAATACAAGACTTGGTTCTACAAAGGAGGAACACGTACAAACTATCTACAAGAGATGTTCAATTGGTTTTATTGCACAACCTTTGGAAGGGTATTGGTTAGGGAGCGGGCTCAACAATCAAAGCTTGCGCAAGAGGCATGCAAGGCTGCAAAAAGTCATGCTCGGCTTGAATGGTTGCAGACCAATGCTCCCCATAGGCATGGTGCTTGGCGTGCACAAATGAGGAGACAAGGGAGGCATTGGGTTGTGCACGCACCAACACAAATCTAGATGTAATAAGGCTAAGAAAATAAATTTAGTTAGGTTTTTTTTTTGCCCTTAAAAAAAACTATTAATAGTTCCTTCTCTCACTTCATTTTCATTTCACTTTTTTAGAGAGTTTAAGCTCAAGATCTACGTAGGCACCCACGTAAGGACACCAGTAGATCACCACGTTAGCACAATAGGCATAGTTGTACATGGATATGGCATGCACCAAGAACACCGCACGTGTTACCATGCCTTCACAAAACACAGTGCAAGGCACCCAATGACCACATACTGGCGACACCACAGAAGAGAGTGACCCCATGGATTCTAGGACACGCACAATGGGATCACCAGAGTCCCTAACCCTCCTCCCATAGTAACACCAATGCACACACATGCAGACCCTTCTAGTGGGAGCAGGTGCGTGAAGAAGACCCCACAATGCAGCCACCCCAGAGATCAAGACAGAGAGGCTGATGATGAGCAGTTTGACTGGGTTGGTGAAAACATTCCTACATTATGCAGCACCACAGGTGGCAAGACCCTACTACCAGGACAAGGTTCCCTACCAACTCGGGAGAAACTTGATACACAAGTACCACAACAGGAGGAGGAGGAGGATTCAGACTATGAGAGATACTAAGAGGAGGTTCTTGCAAGTGTGCGCAAGTGTAGAGAGGTCAAGCTCTTCAAGCCAAGGAAGTCCCAACCTCGCCAATGCACCAACACAACACAGAGAGCTCCAAGGAGAAGGATGCGCCAAGGGCCAAGGGCTCTACAAGAAATCAAGTTTTATTAGAGGAACACTGAGTTGCTGATAAGAAGAGCCCCTTTCGCTTGCACAGTGAAGGAGATTCTCCAACGATATAGAACAGAGTTCCGTGTGCAGGGGATTTCCCTTGAAGCATTTCAAGAAGCCTCCGAGGCTTACCTTGTTGGGCTTTTTGAAGACACCAACCTCCTTGCAATACATGCAAAGAGGATTACCATTTCTGCCAAGGACATGCAACTAGCTCGGCGTATTCGAGGCGAGCGAGACACGATCTAGAGATCTTAGATGTCAACCTTCTTTTTGAAGCAACTCTTTTGTTTCAAAGCCCCCTTTGTAACAAGCCTATCTGGCTTTCATTTGTAACCTTCTGATAATTAAAATTTTAAATTTCTCTTACAATGTCTCGGTGTCATCATGTTTGTTTAACATGGAGTGTCTATCATGTGCCAGTTTGTCACCCAAGGCATCAGAAATGCTCCTGGAGGACTGAGGAAGCTGTGCCAGAACAGTGTGAATTTGGTCTCTACAATGGCGATGTAGGCTAAAAATTTGCACTGTTTTAGCACTTCTCCCCTAGCCACTCAGGATCATTTCTGATGCATTTATAATGAAGTTGAGTACACTAATTGTGAGAAACAGTAGTTTACAAGATAAAAACACCTTTAATCATGTGTAAAAATACATTGTTTGTCATCCAATGCATCAGAATTGCTCCTGGAAGACTGGGGAAGCTATGCCAGAACAATGCGAATTTAGGCTCTACAGCGGCGATGCAGGCTCAAAATTTACACTGTTCTGGCACTCCTCCCCTAGCCACTCAGGATCATTTTTGATGCATTTATAATGAAGTTAAGTACACTAATTGTGAGAAACAGTAGTTTACAAGATAAAAACACCTTTAATCATGTGTAAAAATACATTGTTTGTCATCCACCAATGCATCAGAATTGCTCCTAGAGGACTAGGGAAGCAGTGCGAGAACAGTGCGAATTTAGGCTCTGTAGCGGCGGTGCAGGCTCAAAATTTGCATTGTTCTAGCACTGCTCCCCCAGTTACTCAGGATTATTTCTGATGCAATGAAGTTGAGTACATTGATTATGAAAAACAATAATTTACAAGATAAAAACACCTTTAATCATGTGTAAAAATACATTATTTGTCATCCAATGCATCAGAATTGCTCCTGAAGGGCTGGGGAAGTTGTGCCAAAACACCCCAGATGCATTTCCAAAAAAATTAATGGTTCTCCAAGGGGTAATATAACGCTATCTAGGTGAGGATCGAGGTTGGACGTATTAAGGTCCACCTCACATCGCGTGCATATAATGCCCAAGCATTCATCCATTCTCAGCTAGCTGCCTTTTCAAGGTCATGAAGAATGAAGAAATAAGTATTCTTCACCTTCCACCACAATGGTTCTCAAGAGATTGATGTCAAGCTCTGGCAGCACCTTGCTCTCCTCGTGTGGGAAAGATGGCCCCGCATCTTCTACTATAGTGGGCTGTTCAGCTGCTGCAGATTGTACACCCTCTGGAAAGTGCTCTGATGCAAGCTGCTCTTCCACAATAGCACTCGTATACCTAGTGCCTTCACTTCCTTATCAACCCTCAAATACCTTGCCAACTGCAATGCAGGCATCTCTACTTCCTCATCCGAATCCTCATCTCGCTGATGAGGAACGCAAAAGTGGCGAGCCACGAGAGGAACCTAGCTCCTAAATTGCCCTTCCCTAACCTCTTCACCTCTTGCTTATTGAAGGTACAGTAAGCTCCTATGGGGATGCAAATGTCGATGAAGCATTCAAGGCGCTGGATGTAGGGGCGGGCATATTGTTGAATGTACTTAAGCAGCTCAACAGGCACCCATCGATCATTGGGGCAATGGGGAAAGGAGATGGAGTGGGGAGCCAAGTATTGCTCCATGTATGCAATCTGCGTATCATAATGTTGGGATGCAAGGGCGAGCGACTTTTCAAAGTCGACTTCACGAGTGAACATGACAAAGAGCTTGCTTTGCCTGCCTATAGGGTGGTGGAGAGGAACTAACACAAGTTGTCAAAGTGGGTAGCCATGTGAATGCAAAGAGATAGTGTAAGCTCGTGCTTGGTTTCTATCGCGTCGTGAAAATAAAAAAGAAGGCACCTTTGGCTATTTATAGTTAAAATTTAAAGTTTGGTGGCCTTTTCATACTAGACCACTAGACAAAAAAATCATAGTTTGCAAAAATATTAAGATTTCAATTAAATAAAGATTGGTTAAAAAAGAGCCTGCTATAAAATTACAAGCATGTCATCTAATCTAAAATTGTTATAATGTCTTCATTTTTTACCTCTCTTATGACATTTACTTCATGTTGATCTCTATCTCCTTGTTGACTTGAAAGCTCATCATTGCCTTCACCTCGATCCTAAAACTCTTGCCCCTCACGTACATCAGAATAGAGGCTATTTTCCCATATACCCAGTTCATCTTCAAGCTCTTCCACATGCCTACTATGTGTTAGTAGGACTATGCACCTTGCTGCTAAAAATTCAAGGTCCCCCATGTACCATGATTCTAAGACCATGGTTGTCCCCTCCTTATGCTTCCCAATCTGTAAAAATATAGAAAGTGGCACAATAACCAGAAAGTGTAAGGGTTAATTCTAGACATGTAGTGGAATCAGATATACCTTTCTTCTCATCAACTTGAAACTTGACTCTTCCACATTGTCAAAGCCCATGATGCTAAAGTGTTGACGCAGGTCTACTAGGCTTGTGGAGGTGGATGTATGCATGTAGAAGTAGATGTATGGAGGTGAATGTGAATGTGGATGTGGATGTATGCATAGAGATGTGGATGTATGCATGTAGATGTGAATGTATGCATATAGATGTGGATGTATGGATGTGAATGTATGCATATAGATGTGGATGTATGTATGCTTCCTGCCACTCGCTCAATCCATACATTTTGCATCATCACAACTACCTCAATAGGCACAATTTCTTCTTCTGAGGTGGCTTGAAGTGGGATCCATGTCCCGTGCTTTTGCATCCATCTTTGGTAGTGTAGATGCATGTACAAAATAGAGCGTGCCTTCAAGAACCTGAAAGACACTGTAGAATCTACTACATTGCACTTATACACATCACCTTGATGTGACCCCTCATTAACCTCCCAATCCTCTCCTAGTAATCCTTGATGAGGTCAGACCGTACCTCCTTACAAATATACATTATTTTTGTTTGGTGCATTGGCATGGAATTGAACATGTGCACAAAAACATGTAAAGGACAAAACCAATTTAGCCCTACTGACCTAGATGCCTTTGAAAACTTGATTGATGTCTTGATATTGTTGAAATATACAAGTGAATAGGGTGTGTGTGGGAACAAGCTCTTGGATAGAGGCTGTAAAAGAGAAGATGTAATTGTGAAAGAATCTGTGAAAAGGTGAGAAGAATCTACTGGGAGAGAATAATGGGTAGCATGAGGGAATTTAGGAGTGTGGAGTTATTCTGGGAGATATTCAGGGAAAAGAGAAGAGGTGGAGAGAATCAGGCAAAAGGTGGAGATATTCTGGGAGTTAATCATGGAGAAATCAATGGGATTTGATGCTTGATGTAAACTCTATAAATTGAGGCATAGCCCTAATGAGAATTTGCTGGTTTTTGAGTATCCATGCCTACATTAATCTATTTGCTAATTATTCACTAATTACATCTTAATCATTTGCTAATCACTTTGTTAATGATGTTGATTCTAGTGTATGATCCACCATAGCTCATCATTATGCTCAAATTTCAACATGGTATCAGAGCCATGCCTAGAATCAATAATGTTTATGAGTCCATTAGTTAATTAATTAAGATTAGTAGATAATTAGCAAAAAATCAAATTTTTAGTGAGTTTTTCACTTCCCCCTTCACCCCCAGCCAGTGGAGGATCTCTAGCACCTTGCACAGTCAAAATTAGGTCTTGTGCTTCTAACACACGCTAGCTAACATCTTTGGCTACAAGCCCATCCAAACGGTGCAGCAAACCGCCAAGCAACGAAGGAGCATGCATCGCCTGGTTAGAACCCTCCAAGATCCTCCTTAGGTGTCCAGGCACTTCACTCAGGGACCGCTTCATCGGCCCTCATCCATCGTACCGGAAGCACACCATTTTTCACCATACCAAGGCTGGTCAAGACCCGGGTAGGTTTTTGCTGCGTGAGCTCTCCTTTGAACACTCCTCGCCAGCTGTTGCAACCGAACTTCCCTTAGAAAAACACATATACCAAATGCTCCCTCCACCAGCATTCTGGCGTAAGACAGTCCTTTAAGAAAATAGGGTTCCTATGCAAGTTTTTAGTTTTAAGTTTCTTTTGAATACAATGAGTATATCTTAAATCCATATCCCAAGACTTTCTGATCGCATGTCTGAATTCCAAACAGAATTCCTCGAATTCTGTAACCTTGATCCTTAGATCAAAATCAAAGGGTCTCAACTTAGTTTCAGATTTGGTGGGTGATTTGAGTGAATTTTCTTAAACTGGTCACATCGTCTTTTCTTCAAATTGATGAAGGAGTTATGTCTTGGTCATAGTCTGATTCAGGGTTTGAGTCTGAAAAAGGTTCTCCCTGAACTATCTTTCTCGAAGGGTAATATTTCAATTACTACTTTACTAAATTTCACTCATTGAGTATTTGCTTAACTAAATTCAAAACTAATCACGAATTCTTATGAGGAATAAATTAATCATTTATCTAAAATTCCAACTTCGATAGTTTTTCTGAGTTTTCTCATTACCATCCTTCGACCCTAATCAATGGGTCGGCGAACCAAGTTAATGGAGTGAAGCAATCTTGTCCATACAGAGCTTTGAAAGGGCTCATCCCAATACTTCGGTGATAAGAAGCATTGTAGGCAAACTCGATTAGGTGCAGATAACTTAGCCACTTCTTGGGTTCCCTGCCACAGCATGACCGAAGTATATCTTCGATTACTTGGTTTACCCTTTCTGTTTGACCGTCGGTCTCTCGGGGTGGTAAGCTGTGCTGAGATCCAAGAAAGTTCATACTGCTTCAAAAAATGCAATCCAGAATCTTGACGTGAACTTGGGATCTCGATCACTTACTATTCTCTTGGGTAGGCCATGCAATCTGAAGATTTCCTTAGGAACATTCTGGCCATATCCACTGCAGTAGTGTAGGTTTCTTTTACTGGAATCAGATGGGCAACTTTGGTTAGTCTATCAACTACCACACGAAGATGGAGTTGTAACCTGATTTCACTTAAGATAATCTAGTAATAAAATTTATACTGATACATTCCCACTTCATTTGGGGGATGTCTAATGGATGTAACTTCCCAGGAATTTTTACTCTCTCGGCCTTGACTTTCTGATAGCTCAGACATTGACGCACATGATTAAGTACATCCTTTTTTAGTCTAGGCCAAAAGAAGCTTTTCTTCATAGACATGTAGGTTTTGATGAAGGCTGTCATGGGCTTCATTTAGAATTTGACCCTTAGTTCCCTCATCATTGGGAATGCATAGCCTACGATTATAATACATAATTCCATCATCCAGGCTGTACCCTTGAACTCGGTTCAACTCCCGTGGAGTTTTTTTTTCCTGTAGAAGTAGGGTAGCAATAGGGCCAAAGAATCTATCCTGCATGATCTCCTCTCTTGCTTCAATAATAAAAGGATTTGACACTACAATAATTGCAAGCAAGGAGGCTTTTTTGCTGAGGGCATCTGCTACCACATTTTCTTTACCTGGGCGGTACTTGATTTCAAAATCAAATTCCTGTAGGGTCTACATTCACCTTCTTTGGCGCATGTTGAGATCCTTTTGTGAGTGAAGATCCACTTTAAGCTCTGATGATCTGTCATCAAAGTGAATCTTTGACCCAGTAGGTAATGTCTCCACAACTTCAGGGTATATACTACTGAAAGTAGTTCCAGGTCGTGGACATCATAATTCCTCTCATGCGTTCTGAGTTTTCGGGATTCATAGGCCACTGCATGACCTTCCTGCATGAGTGCACCTCCCAGGGCAAAACCACTGGCATCAGTTATTACTACCTCAAAGGGTAGAGAGAAATTTGGCAACTTCAGAACGCAATTTACCACTTGGCGGTCTTCAGCTTATCAAAAGCACTCTGGCACTGGCAGACCATTGAAACAGGGTATTCTTCCTTGAGATGATTAGTCAGGGGGAAGCTATGAGAGCATACTTTGGTATAAAAATTCTATACCAGCCAGTCAATCCCAAGAATCCCCTGACTTCTTTAACTATTTTTGGTTCAGGCCAATCTATGACTGCTTGGACTTTTGTGGAATCTGGAGAAATTCCATCTTTGGATAGAAAGCCCAAGTATTCAAGATGGTCGGCAGAGAAAGTGCATTTGCTCTTTTTTGCAAAGAGTTGGTGCTTCCTTAGAATCTCAAGAACTTTTTTGACATGAGCTTCATGGTCAGCTACATTCTTTGAGTAAATCAAAATATCATCAAAGAAAACAAGAATAAAATCATCCAAGTATTCTCTGAGAATGTCGTGCATTAAGCGATTGAATGTAGCTGGGACATTTGTCAATCCAAACGGCATGACAGTGAATTCATAATGCCCATACCGAGTATTGAGCTGTCTTCGGGATATCTTGCTCATTAATCCTGATCTGATTATACCCTGATTTGAGATCTATCTTTGTGAAGATCTGGGCTCCACTTAGCCTGTCCCCAGAACCTCATCAATTCTAGGGATAGGATACTTATTCTTAACTGTCAGCTGATTGAGACCTCTGTAGTCCACACAGAGTCTTAGCGTTCTCTTTTTCTGAAAGAGAATTGGCGCACCCCATGGTAAAACATTGGGTCTTACAAACCCTTGTTCTAACAACTGTGTAAGCTATTCCTTGAGTTCGATGGCTTCAGGAACTGGCATTATGTACGTGTGCAGGGCTCTTGGGTGAGCTCCGAGGTTCAATTCTATCTCATGATCTACTTCCTGAATTGGAGGCATCTCAGTTAATTCTGCTGGGAATAAATCATAATCACTTAACCATTCAGGTTCTTTAGCTTTTAACTTTGAGTCTACTGGATTCATTTTGACAACATAAATGAGCTGCTTCTTTCTAAGTCCTTTTAGTAACTTAGAAGCTTTTACTAATTGCAGACTTGGGGATCCTGAAATTCCGGTTCCTTGAACTTTGCTTCCGTGAAGGTCACGGAAGGAAATGGTTCCATTATGACAGTGAATGTCAGCTTGATTTTTGTGGAGCCAATCCATTCCAAGGATCCCATTGAAAACTCCCAAAGGTAGGACTCTAAACTGACAGTGAGTTAAATTCCCATCTAGATTGAACTGAATACGATCTGTCTCAAGGTGAGTGAAAAGAATCTTCCCACTGGCCAATTCAACATGCATAGGTTTCCTTGATTTCTGTTCTAAGACTAGCTTACGCAAGCATCCTGGGGAAATGAAAGAATGAGTACTATCTGAATCAATCAAAAGCTTAAAAGGCTTGCCCTGATACTCAGCTGGAGTATGGATGATTGAGAATTGATGGTTTGGCCCTTGGTTTTCAATTGCTGCATAAATCTGTCCTCTTTCCTCTTCCTCTTCCACTACTTCTGCTATTGTGACTGCTCTGGTTGCTGTAGTCTGAGGTGGAACTCCTTCTCTTGGTTGCCCCAGTGTTATGGGAAGGAGTTCTGAGGCTACTCTAGACAGAGGCAGATGGCTGAGTTGGAGTTCCCTTGGGATTTCCCTGATTTGGGCAAGACGGACCCTGATTTGACTAATACGAAGGGATTGGTCTGTGCACTCTGGGTCCTTGACTTCCCTGTCCCCTTGACATGGCAGGAGTCGGGCAGTCTTTCAACTGGTGACCAAAACCCTGGCATCCAAAACACCGGTTCTCACTTCTGAGCTCGTCCCTCTGAATCCTTGAAAGAGGTGGGGCTCTTGAGAAAGTGTTCTGGGGAAGGATCTTCCTTCACTTCTGAATCTTACCACATCCTAATTCTGAATTGGGCCTTGCTGCCTCTTTGGGGGTGGAAAGGTTGAAGTACTTCCTGGGGTTTGGAATCTTTTAAAATTAGAGGGTGCAGGCTTCGGCGGGACCTTAACTACAAAGGCTTTGGCAAAGTCCTTTGCCATTTTTACTGCTTCGGCCATTGAGATAGGTTTGGCATTCTTTACTAAGGTGACTAATGGCTCGTTCATCGCTCGAATGAACCTAGCCACAATCAGCTCCTCTTCATCCAATTGTGGAGAATATTTGAGGAGAAGGGCAAAAGCTTGATGGTACTCTTCAATTGTCCGGCTATCTTGCTTTAGTTCCAAGAACTCATTCATTTTAGTTTCAAGGAAGCCCGGAGGACAAAACCTATTTCTGAGGTGAGCTTTAAGATCGGTCCAGGTCTGGGTATTCCGGTCGAGACGGTTAGTCTCGCAGTGATTCCTCCAAGCGACCCTTGCCGTTTCCACAATCTTTAACTTGGCGAGAGCCATCTTGCTTCTCTCATTGTAGCCAGTTACATCAAATTATTCTTCCATAGCCTCAATCTTGTTTTCCAATATTTCACCTAACTGCTCCCCTTCACCCTTGAAGGGACCAGGTTGGGATCTGTGCAGGGCTTTACGGAACATCCGGATCTAACTCTTCGTCATCGATTAGAGGATCCGGTTGCCTTGCACGGGCCGCGCACCTCATGACTCTGACAAAACGAGATTTTTGTCAGCTTAACTTTGATAATAGATTTATGATTATTTAATTTTTGAGATTTATCTTTAAACAGATAATTATTTCATCATACTTCTTGTGAAACAAGATTTACTCTGATAATTTTATTAACCATATTCACAATCATGAAAGCAATTTAGATTTTTTTAAATAAACAAAACCTCATTTATTATCAAAAGTTTTTGATATATACATAGAGCATCACGGCTCCAAAGTCACTGCCTCAATTGCGTACGCATAAAGAAGCAAAACTGCGAAGGAGACATGCCATGGTACACACACGATTCATTACAGAAAGAGGTGCTGTAATTCTACTTCTAGGGATAAAGCGGCTAAGAAGCCTAAAAACTCGGCATGAAATTCTGAAGTTCCTGGGTGAATGATTAAAGAGTTGTACATGCTGAACAACCCTAGCCTTATCAGAATCATGGCTAAAGAAATATTTTGCTTGAGCCTCTGACGCTGATTGGTATTGATATTAATACATCGTCCTCTAAAGAACCACATATACCGACGTCGCTCTATAGGATCAGGAAAATAAAGACTCTCAAAATGATGTGTGAGTCTCACTCTGCTTACTCGGGTCGTAGCAGAGCTGATGAAGTGCTTGAATATAAAGGCTATCATATCCTGACTCTGGGAGAGTTCAGGAATGCCAGATAGATTTGGGGTATCCATCTATAAATTTTCAATTCAATTTACGAGTTTTCAATTTTTGAAGTTCATTCAACATAATATTAACAAGCGAAAACATTATTTCCTAGATTTACTTTAAAATTTTAAGCAATTTTTGTTGCTGTTACGTAAATTTAAAACAGAGCTCTGATACCAACTGTGAGATCTCACTGCCCCCTCTGCACACCAGATTCCCGGTAGCTAGTTAGAGGCTCACTTTTTCCTATAAATGAAGCCTCCCCCTTTGTAAATGGTTAATAGTGTTTTATGCACTGTTACTCTACTCCTCCCTAGGTTTTCTAATTTTTGTTTTCTTTAAAATGAAAAATGATGCTATGCCTTGTTGGAAAGGCTTTCCCCCTCTCTTCATTCTTGAATTCAGCCTTTCTTTATCCTAGATGTGTAATCAAATTGTTAGAATTAAACTTTTCATATTGTTTCTCTTTAAAAAGTGGAATTTGATTAGTTTAGAATGCTTTAAACCATTTGGGATAATTTCTAAGTAACTTGAGAATGAAAAAAAATTAAAAAATGGTTAGCCATACAAAGGAGGTTATGGTAAAATTTTCTTAAATTTTGTGAAATAAGTTTTATCTTTTATTATTCAAAAAGAGTAATCCCCACGCTTGTGTATTCTAAAAGTGTTATTTTTATTCTATGCATAGAAAAATGCATATTAGAAATATTTTTTGTAACAAAAGTGTTATTTTCATTAGAATTAATTTCTATGCATAGAAAGATGCATATTGGGAGTATTTTGATTATAAAAGTGTTACTTTCATCAAAATTGATTTTTATGCATAAAGGAATTTTATTATTATAAAAGTGTTACTTTCATCAAAATTGTTTTTTATGCATAAATAGATGCATAAAAGAATTTTATTATTATAAAAAAGTTACTTTCATCAAAATTGATTTTTATGCATAAAAGAAAAATTTTATTATAAAAGTGTTACTTTCATTAAAATTGAATTTATGCATAAATAGATGCATAAAAGAATTTTTTTATATAAAAGTGTTACTTTCATCAAATTTTGATTTTATGTATAGAAAGATGCATAAAGAAATTTATTTTTATTTCAAAAGAGTTATTCTCATCAATTTTGATTTTATGCATAGAAAGATGCATAAAGAAATTTATTTTTATTTCAAAAGAGTTATTCTCATTAAAATTGAATTTATGCATAGAAAGATGCATAAAAGATTTATTTTTATTTCGATATTGTTATTCTCCTTAAAATTGAATTTATGCATAAATAGATGCATAAATGGATTTTTATAAAAGTGTTATTTCCCACTGAAGTTGTTCTTATGCATAAACAGATGCATAAAGAATCTTTATATCAAAAATAAGAATTTTCTTACATTCTATAAATAGATGTGATAAGATGTGATATGAATCAGATAGATGGGAATGAATGGATGGATGGATGTGATGAGAATAGAAGTGATGAGAATGAGAGGTAAATAGATGTGATGAGATGGGATGCGAATCAAATAGATGGGAATGAATGGATGTGATGAGAATAGAAGTGATGAGAATGAGAGGTAAATAGATGTGATGAGATGGGATGCGAATCAGATAGATGGAAATGAATGGATGGATGGATGTGATGAGAATACAAGTGATGAGAATGAGAGGTAAATAGATGTGATGATATGTGATGCGAATCAGATAGATGGGAATGAATGGATGGATGGATGTGATGAGAATAGAAGTGATGAGAATGAGAGGTAAATAGATGTGATGAGATGGGATGCAAATCAGATAGATGGGAATGGATGGATGGATGTGATGAGAATAGAAGTGATGAGAATGAGAGGTAAATAGATGTGATGATATGTGATATGAATTAGATAGATGGGAATGAATGGATGGATGGATGCAATGAGAATAGGAGTGACGAGAATGTGAGGTGAATAGATGTGATGAGATGTAATGCGAATCAGATAGATGGGAAAGAATGGATGGATGGATGTGATGAGAATAGAAGTGATAAGAATGAATGGATGGATGGATGTGATGAGAATGAATGGATGGATGTGATGAGAATAGAAGTGATGAGAATGAAAGGTAAATAGATGTGATGATATGTGATGCGAATCAGATAAATGTGAATGAATAGATGAGATGTGATGTCATGTGAATCAGGACGTAAATGAATGATATAGGATGTGAATGAATGTGATAACATGTGAATCAGGATATGAATGAACGATAAGGGACGTGAATGAACGATAAGGGACGTGAATGAATGTGTTAGCATGTGAATCGGGATGTGAATGAATGAGATGTGATGTGAAATGGATGTGATAAGATGCAATGTAAACTGGATAGATGTTAATGTATGTGAAGTGATGAGATGTATGGGTAGATGCAAGCAGATGTGATCTGATGAGGATAAATGAGGAAATAAGTGATGAGATAGAAAAAGATGTGATTAGATGAGAATGGGAATACTTATGAAATGAATGTGGATTGATGTGTGGGTAATGTGGATTAATATTGATGTGGATGGATGAGTGGATAATGTGGATTGATGTGGATGGATGTATGGATGATATGGATTGATGTGTGAGTAATGTGGATTGACGCGAATGGATTTATGGATGATGTGGATTGACGTGTGGATTGATGTGGATGGATGTGTGGGTAATGTGGATTGATGTGGATGGATGAGTGGATAATGTGGATTGATGTGGATGATGAGGATGGATGTATGGATGATGTGGATTGATGTGTGGGTAATGTGGATTGACGTTTGGATTAATGAGGATGGATGTATGGAAGATGTGGATGGATGTGTGGATAATGTGGATTGATGTGGATGGATGAGTGGATAATGTGGATTGATGTGGATGATGTGGATGGATGTATGGATGATATGGATTGATGTGTGGATAATGTGGATTGATGTGGATGATGTGGATGGATGCATGGATGATATGGATTGATGTGTGAGTAATGTGGATTGACGCGAATGGATTATGGATGATGTGGATTGACGTGTGGATTGATGTGGATGGATGTATGGAAGATGTGGATGGATGTGTGGATAATGTGGATTGATGTGGATGGATGTATGGATGATGTGGATTGGTGTGGATGATGTGGATGGATGTATGGATGATGTGGATTGATGTGTGGATGATGCGATTGGATGTGATTTGATGTGGGAATGATGTGATGTGATAGGGATCGATGAAAAAAAAATTTTTGTGGGAAGATGAGAAAAGATGGGGACTAATGTGAAAGGATGTGGAGTGATGAGAAAAAATGGAAATATTGTTGGAACTATATTTGTATGTGAAATCTGTTTTTAAACGACTGTTTTATGTTAAGAATGTTGGGGAAGCATTTTGACTGTCTTGTAAATGAGGTCGTGGAGACCTATCTGTTAAAGTTGCAATTGTTGCGAAGAGTCAAAACGGAGGACGTCTCACGTAGCAAGGTCTTGACTAGCCTCGGTTTGATTTAAATGGTGAGCTTCCGGTACAGTGGATGAGGGACCAAGGAAGTGGCCTATGAGTGAAGTACTAGGTGACCTGCAAAGGATCCTAGAGGGTGCTGACCATACGGTGCTTGGGCTCTGGGTCACCAAAGATACCCACACGTACGTCGGGGAAGATATTGGAACAAGGAGTAAGAGTTGTTTTCTGAATTCGGGCATGGATCTGGTTGGTTGACCTTGCTAGTCCTTAACGGATGAGTCCATGGCTCTTTTATATGGATCCGTTGGTTGATCTTGTTGATCTTCAATGGAGATTCCATTTTGATATGTGAATATATTGCCGGTTACTATGAGCTAGGAACTATCGAAAAGGCCCCTGAGTGAACAGGTGGTGAGCGTTCTGGTTGCCAATGATGATGCCATAGGTACACCGATGAAGGAATGATTGGAAATAAGGATTCAATCGAAGATTTTGAGGATTGTGATCACTGACACAATGGTTTCATTAAATGATTGTTTTAAAGATAGCTGATACTGAGAAAAAGGCAATTTCATATTGGGTGTGTAAGTGGTGTGACCAGTTTTAAGTTTGCATGAATATTCGGCTAGGGGGCCTGGGAACTCTTTTCCTTGGTACCCGGGACAAAACCTAACCAAATTCTTAATTGAATCCTATCACTACAGTGGTTGGGCAGTTGGCTAACCCACGGGACTAGATGGGGTAGGCTGGACTGATGGATCCTTAAATTGAGACTCAATTCTGTTATGGTACGATAGATGAAGTAAATCTCGGACAAAAATTGTTCTATGGAAAAGAATCAACGGCTGTGCCTCTCAATGAGGAAAAAAGCGTTGGTCTCTATGATCCAAGTGCAGTCTTTTCCTTGATCTGATTTGGGACTTACGGGTTCGGTCAGATCAATTCAGTTAGTTAAGGCTTTTGACTACGTTAGAGAAAAGTTATCGTGGAGGAATCGCCCGTGCTTTCCGGGCAAGGGAAGTTTTTCCGGGATCGGTTTTGGAAGAAACGATGGATTAGTCTCTTGTCCGGATATCCGTGGGGCAAGGCCCCGAGTGTGAGACCCTGCCCCGTGCAAGAAATGCTACTTCCGCTGCTAGAACCCCTGAATTCGTTGCGTGGTGGGGATAGGGACCTTACAGATATGCTAGAAGAACCAAGCAGGAATTCAAATTGGAGCCCCATCATTAATTTTCCACTAAATAATATTAACTTTTGCACACTTCATGCATTCATGAGAATCTGCGATCGATTGCTTAAGTGCCATATCGATTATGCATTCACAATGCCTACACAAGAGAGGAAAGTTACAGCCCTTGGTAAATTAGAACATCTTTTGAATTCTTTGGGCTGCTATGGCAGAAACGTGAAAATTGAAGTGAATAAGTAGGCCTCTGGTATGTCATACGAGGTTGCTCAAAAGGTCTCCAAATTGAAGTGAATAAGCAGGCCTATGGTATGTCATACGAGGTTGCTCAAAAGGTCTCCATGACTGGAGCAAAGGCAAGGAGATTTTTGGAGAAGCCAGCAAACATAGAGAATTCAAAGAAGACTTGGAGACTCTGGAGAGACCTGTGTGCAATCACCACAAATGTAGATTGTCCAATGCCAGCTCTTGTAAATATGCACAAACAGCTTTGGATAAATTTCAATAACATGGTTTGCATTATGAATCAAAGTAGCACAACTACCCAAGAACGAGCATCATTCCAACAACATATTGTAAAATTTAGCAAAAGTGTGCTAGGTGCTTTGGGAGAGAGTAAAGTAACACACTATATGGTAAGTTGTACAATAAAAAAATAAACTGGTGTTTTAACCTAGACTTTTTCTAATTAAATTCTATTGTCATGTGTACATCACATAGTTTATGCGCATGGTGCATATTTCATGAACAAGTATGGATCGCTCGTCGACGTGGAGTACCCAAGGGATGGAGAAATCACATTATAAAGCAAGAGGGGTTTATTTCAAAAATACAAGACATGGTTCTACAAAGGAGGAATACGTACAAACTATCTACAAGAGATGTTCAATTGGTTTTATTGCACAACCTTTGGAAGGGTATTGGTTAGGGAGCGGGCTCAACAATCAAAGCTTGCGCAAGAGGCATGCAAGGCTGCAAAAAGTCATGCTCGGCTTGAATGGTTGCAGACCAATGCTCCCCATAGGCATGGTGCTTGGCGTGCACAAATGAGGAGACAAGGGAGGCATTGGGTTGTGCACGCACCAACACAAATCTAGATGTAATAAGGCTAAGAAAATAAGTTTAGTTAGGTTTTTTTTTTGCCCTTAAAAAAAAACTATTAATAGTTCCTTCTCTCACTTCATTTTCATTTCACTTTTTTAGAGAGTTTAAGCTCAAGATCTACGTAGGCACCCACGTAAGGACACCAGTAGATCACCACGTTAGCACAATAGGCATAGTTGTACATGGATATGGCATGCACCAAGAACACCGCACGTGTTACCATGCCTTCACAAAACACAGTGCAAGGCACCCAATGACCACATACTGGCGACACCACAGAAGAGAGTGACCCCATGGATTCTAGGACACGCACAATGGGATCACCAGAGTCCCTAACCCTCCTCCCATAGTAACACCAACGCACACACATGCAGACCCTTCTAGTGGGAGCAGGTGCGTGAAGAAGACCCCACAATGCAGCCACCCCAGAGATCAAGACAGAGAGGCTGATGATGAGCAGTTTGACTGGGTTGGTGAAAACATTCCTACATTATGCAGCACCACAGGTGGCAAGACCCTACTACCAGGACAAGGTTCCCTACCAACTCGGGAGAAACTTGATACACAAGTACCACAACAGGAGGAGGAGGAGGATTCAGACTATGAGAGAGACTAAGAGGAGGTTCTTGCAAGTGTGCGCAAGTGTAGAAAGGTCAAGCTCTTCAAGCCAAGGAAGTCCCAACCTCGCCAATGCACCAACACAACACAGAGAGCTCCAAGGAGAAGGATGCGCCAAGGGCCAAGGGCTCTACAAGAAATCAAGTTTTATTAGAGGAACACTGAGTTGCTGATAAGAAGAGCCCCTTTCGCTTGCACAGTGAAGGAGATTCTCCAACGATATAGAACAGAGTTCCGTGTGTAGGGGATTTCCCTTGAAGCATTGCAAGAAGCCTCCGAAGCTTACCTTGTTGGGCTTTTTGAAGACACCAACCTCCTTGCAATACATGCAAAGAGGATTACCATTTCTGCCAAGGACATGCAACTAGCTCGGCGTATTCGAGGCGAGCGAGACACGATCTAGAGATCTTAGATGTCAACCTTCTTTTTGAAGCAACTCTTTTGTTTCAAAGCCCCCTTTGTAACAAGCCTATCTGGCTTTCATTTGTAACCTTCTGATAATTAAAATTTTAAATTTCTCTTACAATGTCTCGGTGTCATCATGTTTGTTTAACATGGAGTGTCTATCATGTGCCAGTTTGTCACCCAAGGCATCAGAAATGCTCCTGGAGGACTGAGGAAGCTGTGCCAGAACAGTGTGAATTTGGTCTCTACAATGGCGATGTAGGCTAAAAATTTGCACTGTTTTAGCACTTCTCCCCTAGCCACTCAGGATCATTTCTGATGCATTTATAATGAAGTTGAGTACACTAATTGTGAGAAACAGTAGTTTACAAGATAAAAACACCTTTAATCATGTGTAAAAATACATTGTTTGTCATCCAATGCATCAGAATTACTCCTGGAAGACTGGGGAAGCTATGCCAGAACAATGCGAATTTAGGCTCTACAGCGGCGATGCAGGCTCAAAATTTACACTGTTTTGGCACTCCTCCCCTAGCCACTCAGGATCATTTTTGATGCATTTATAATGAAGTTAAGTACACTAATTGTGAGAAACAGTAGTTTACAAGATAAAAACACCTTTAATCATGTGTAAAAATACATTGTTTGTCATCCACCAATGCATCAAAATTGCTCCTAGAGGACTAGGGAAGCAGTGCGAGAACAGTGCGAATTTAGGCTCTGTAGCGGCGGTGCAGGCTCAAAATTCGCATTGTTCTAGCACTGCTCCCCCAGCTACTCAGGATTATTTCTGATGCAATGAAGTTGAGTACATTGATTATGAAAAACAATAATTTACAAGATAAAAACACCTTTAATCATGTGTAAAAATACATTATTTGTCATCCAATGCATCAGAATTGCTCCTGAAGGGCTGGGGAAGTTGTGCCAAAACAGTGCAAATTTGGGCTCTATAGTAGCGTTGCAAGCTCAAAATTCGCACTGTTCTGACACTGCTCTCCCAGATGCATTTCCAAAAAAATTAATGGTTCTCCAAGGGGTAATATAACGCTATCTAGGTGAGGATCGAGGTTGGACGTATTAAGGTCCACCTCACATCGCGTGCATATAATGCCCAAGCATTCATCCATTCTCAGCTAGCTGCCTTTTCAAGGTCATGAAGAATGAAGAAATAAGTATTCTTCACCTTCCACCACAATGGTTCTCAAGAGATTGATGTCAAGCTCTGGCAGCACCTTGCTCTCCTCGTGTGGGAAAGATGGCCCCGCATCTTCTACTATAGTGGGCTGTTCAGCTGCTGCAGATTGTACACCCTCTGGAAAGTGCTCTGATGCAAGCTGCTCTTCCACACTAGCACTCGTATACCTAGTGCCTTCACTTCCTTATCATCCCTCAAATACCTTGCCAACTGCAATGCAGGCATCTCTACTTCCTCATCCGAATCCTCATCTCGCTGATGAGGAACGCAAAAGTGGCGAGCCACGAGAGGAACCTAGCTCCTAAATTGCCCTTCCCTAACCTCTTCACCTCTTGCTTATTGAAGGTACAGTAAGCTCCTATGGGGATGCAAATGTCGATGAAGCATTCAAGGCGCTGGATGTAGGGGCGGGCATATTATTGAATGTACTTAAGTAGCTCAACAGGCACCCATCGATCATTGGGGCAATGGGGAAAGGAGATGGAGTGGGGAGCCAAGTATTGCTCCATGTATGCAATCTGCGTCTCATAATGTTGGGATGCAAGGGCGAGCGACTTTTCAAAGTCGACTTCATGAGCGAACATGACAAAGAGCTTGCTTTGCCCGCCTATAGGGTGGTGGAGAGGAACTAACACAAGTTGTCAAAGTGGGTAGCCATGTGAATGCAAAGAGATAGTGTAAGCTCGTGCTTGGTTTCTATCGCGTCGTGAAAATAAGAAAGAAGGCACCTTTGGCTATTTATAGTTAAAATTTAAAGTTTGGTGGCCTTTTCACACTAGACCACTAGACAAAAAAATCATAGTTTGCAAAAATATTAAGATTTTAATTAAATAAAGATTGGTTAAAAAAGAGCCTGCTACAAAATTACAAGCATGTCATCTAATCTAAAATTGTTATAATGTCTTCATTTTTTGCCTCTCTTATGACATTTACTTCATGTTGATCTCTATCTCCTTGTTGACTTGAAAGCTCATCATTGCCTTCACCTCGATCCTAAAACTCTTGCCCCTCACGTGCATCAGAATAGAGGCTATTTTCCCATATACCCAGTTCATCTTCAAGCTCTTCCACATGCCTACTATGTGTTAGTAGGACTATGCACCTTGCTGCTAAAAATTCAAGGTCCCCCATTTACCATGATTCTAAGACCATGGTTGTCCCCTCCTTACGCTTCCCAATCTGTAAAAATATAGAAAGTGGCACAATAACCAGAAAGTGTAAGGGTTAATTCTAGACATGTAGTGGAATCAGATATACCTTTCTTCTCATCAACTTGAAACTTGACTCTTCCACATTGTCAAAGCCCATGATGACGCAGGTCTACTAGGCTCCAATGCTTGCTTCCTGCCACTCGCTCAATCCATCCATTTTGCATCATCACAACTACCTCAATAGGCACAATTTCTTCTTCTGAGGTGGCTTGAAGTGGGATCCATGTCCCGTGCTTTTGCATCCATCTTTGGTAGTGTAGATGCATGTACAAAATAGAGCGTGCCTTCAAGAACCTGAAAGACACTGTAGAATCTACTACATTGCACTTATACACATCACCTTGATGTGACCCCTCATTAACCTCCCAGTCCTCTCCTAGTAATCCTTGATGAGGTCAGACCGTACCTCCTTACAAATATACATTATTTTTGTTTGGTACATTGGCATGGAATTGAACATGTGCACAAAAACATGTAAAGGACAAAACCAATTTAGCCCTACTGACCTAGATGCCTTTGAAAACTTGATTGATGTCTTGATATTGTTGAAATATACAAGTGAATAGGGTGTGTGTGGGAACAAGCTCTTGGATAGAGGCTGTAAAAGAGAAGATGTAATTGTGAAAGAATCTGTGAAAAGGTGAGAAGAATCTACTGGGAGAGAATAATGGGTAGCATGAGGGAATTTAGGAGTGTGGAGTTATTCTGGGAGATATTCAGGGAAAAGAGAAGAGGTGGAGAGAATCAGGCAAAAGGTGGAGATATTCTGGGAGTTAATCATGGAGAAATCAATGGGATTTGATGCTTGATGTAAACTCTATAAATTGAGGCATAGCCCTAATGAGAATTTGCTGGTTTTTGAGTATCCATGCCTACATTAATCTATTTGCTAATTATTCACTAATTACGTCTTAATCATTTACTAATCACTTTGTTAATGATGTTGATTCTAGTGTATGATCCACCATAGCTCATCATTATGCTCAAATTTCAACATGGTATCAGAGCCATGCCTAGAATCAATTAGGTTTATGAGCCCATTAGTTAATTAATTAGGATTAGTAGATAATTAGCAAAAAATCAAATTTTTAGTGAGTTTTTCACTTCCCCCTTCACCCCCAACCAGTGGAGGATCTCTAGCACCTTGCACAGTCAAAATTAGGTCTTGTGCTTCTAACACAAGCTAGCTAACATCTTTGGCTACAAGCCCATCCAAACGGCGCAGCAAACCGCCAAGCAACGAAGGAGCATTTTGCGTTTTTTCCAGCGCAGATTTTTCTGAGTGATTTGCAGATCTTGTGCTCATCAAGTCAAATCCTTCTAATTCCTCTTAGCCCAAGGGGTAATTAAGCATGCTCTACAAGCTGGTGAAGACAGAATTCAATTTCATCAAGTCTACATTGAGATCCAAGCTCTTCATCAAATCTACAGGTGACTTTGGTAAAACAGAGATTAAGCTTTCAATATTTGGTCAAATCTTGTGTTTCTTGGCTTAATCCTCTACTAGACTCATTGCTATTGATGCCTTTGAAAGCATTTGAGCTCATTTGAAGTGGAAGGCACCAGATCTGGACTCCCCACATACTCTGTTTTTTGCACACAAAACAGAGCATTAATTTGCTAATCAGTGATTAATCAATGCTAATCACTATATTTTGGTACAATTGAGGGTTCAAATTAACCATTAGGTATCTGATACAGATCCCTAAAGCTTCAGATTGCAAATCGGAGTTGGTTTGATACTCCAACCATCCCATACAAATTGGTTACCCTTAATTTAGTGTAATTTCTGGTGATTTTATGCTGATAAAATTGTTGTAATCATCTATTAAACACCAGATTGAGTTGTAAAAGGGTAGACACCACCCTTGAATCTTGAAATTGGATCAAGAGGTAAGACCCCCTTCACATCACCATGAGTTCAGCACAGGAAATAGCCAAATTTAATGGGGAACAGTTTTATACATGGCAGACAAAAACCATGTATTTACTGATGAGGAAAAATCTGTGGGGATTAGTTGAAGGGAGAGATGAATGCCGAGAGAGAGGGAAAAATGAGTGGAAGAGCAGGAATGAAAAAGCATTGGGACTTATTGCACTCAGTTTAAATGATGAAATCATTCATCATATCACAGGGATACAGTGGGCAAAAGATGCATGGGATAAACTCAATAAATTATTTGGTACACAAGCAAAAAATTCCAAGATAAATCTGTTAATGCAATTCTACAAATTGGACATGAAGGAAAGTGAACCTTTAATCACACACTTGAACAAATATAAAAGCATTAAGCAACAGCTGGCAGCTATTGGTAAAAAGGTAGAAGATGATGAAGCATTAGCTGTACTTCTGAAGAGTGTGGACAAAGGAGATTATGAAAACATTGTAGCAACACTAAAGAATGTACTTGAATTGAAGATACACGAGATAGAAGCAGCTCTACTAGAGCAAGAGAGCAGAGGCAAAGAGAAGAAAGGGCTCGACTCAACAGCAGGAGAGGAAAAAGCATTCTTCACCCAAGGAGGATTCTCTCGAGGACGAGGACGAGGAAGAGGCAGAGTAGGAGGGAGGACCTTCACTTGCCACAAATGTGAAAAGCCAGGACACATGGCGAGAGACTGCTACAGCAAACCCAGTGAAGAAGGAACGACATCGGCAAACTTCATGGAGGCTCCAAAGGAAGTGGAGTCGGATCATCTTTTCTGAGAGAGAGAGAGAGAGAGAGACCCCACAACCCAATGTAACCTGCCCCAATAAAGTAAAACCACCTCTGAGCCACCGATGATGTAGGCCACGTGGTAGATGTATGTGTGAGCACTTTAGTCAAGGTCGCGGGCACTTATAGTAGCCTTGGACACATAGAGAGAGAGAGTGTCAAGGACTATGGAGTTTAGGGACTTGAGGCACTGGTTGCGGGCTATCAAGTAAGAGGGAAACTTGATACAGGGTCCAGGTGTGCTAGGATTATTCACTTGAGGGGAGGTGTTGAAATATACAAGTGAATAGGGTGTGTGTGGGAACAAGCTCTTGGATAGAGGCTGTAAAAGAGAAGATGTAATTGTGAAAGAACCTGTGAAAAGGTGAGAAGAATCTACTGGGAGAGAATAATGGGTAGCATGAGGGAATTTGGGAGTGTGGAGTTATTCTGGGAGATATTCAGGGAAAAGAGAAGAGGTGGAGAGAATGAGGCAAAAGGTGGAGATATTCTGGGAGTGAATCATGGAGAAATCAATGGGATTTGATGCTTGATGTAAACTCTATAAATTGAGGCATAGCCCTAATGAGAATTTGCTGGTTTTTGAGTATCCATGCCTACATTAATCTATTTGCTAATTATTCACTAATTACATCTTAATCATTTGCTAATCACTTTGTTAATGATGTTGATTCTAGTGTATGATCCACCATAGCTCATCATTATGCTCAAATTTCAACAGATATCACTTACCATCTTAAACTTTAAGCATAAGATGGTCCAAGCATCAGGTTTGGGCCATTCGGGATTGTTAAGAGGGGGTTGGGGATCTCTTCTAGCTTGCCAAATAAACCTAGCTTTTTTATCTACAAAATACGAGTAAGAGGGGGGTTGGGGATCTCTTCTAGCTTGCCAAATAAACCTAGTTTTTTATCTACAAAATACGAGTGAGAAAAGAAAAAGATATTGTTCTGTACAAGATCACTTGTGTTTGAGATACAAACATTGCCTCTCCAATGGATGCATGCATAGTATAGAAAACTCCAATGAGGCTTTGGAGTGGTTGTTCCTCAACATACTTAGAGGGGAAAATATCTGCAAATAGGGACATAAGAAAATGGAGAATCATAAGAAAATTTGAAACAAAAAATCCAATATTAGCATGTTCTTAAAGTTGTGTTTATATTACACTGACAATTTGAAGGAAACCTTGGTCGTTGGCCTTGAATGTACAGGTCTCCAAGGGTATACACATGTTGCACTATGGCAACTAGTCCTTCCTTCTTAGTATGCTTGAAGCCTTATAGCCGCCCCTTCCAATGATGTAGCCCCCCCTTCCAATGATGTAGCATATTCCCCAATTGACGCACTCGATGTGGTCCCTTAGAGCTTGGCTGCATATAGACCCAAGCCCCAACACTGAATCTTGTTGGAGCCTAAACTCCATTCTCATCTCTTGTGTTATGCAGCACAAGCTCTTCCACCTGTTAAAATTACAGCAATGTGATGAGCTATGGTAGATCAAATGCTAGAATCAATATCACTAACAAAGTGACTAGACGATAATTAAGACGTGATTAGTGAGTAATTAACAAATAGCTTAATGTAGGCATGGATAATAAAAAACCAGCAAATTCTCATTAGGCCAATGCCTCAATTTATAGTGTTTACATCCAAGCATCTAATCCCACTGATTTCTCCTTGATTCACTCCACCTCTTTTGCTTGATTCTCTCCACCTCTCCCAGAATATCTCCACACCTCCTAAGTCTTCTCATGCTACCCTTTATTCTCTCCTAGTAGATTTTTCTCACCTTTTCACAGGTTCTCTCATATTTACATTTTCTCTTTTACAGCCTCTAACCAAGGGCTTGTTCCCACACACACCCTATTCACTTGTATATTTCAACACCTCCCCTCAAGTGAATACTCCTAGCACACCTGGACCCTATACCAAGTTTCTCTCTTACTTGATAGTCCGCGACCAGTGCCTCAAGTCCCTAAACTCATAGTCCTTGACACTCTCTCTCTCTATGTGTCCAAGGCTACTACAAGTGCCTGCGACCTTGACTAAAGTGCTCACACATATATCTACCACGTGGCCTACATCATCGGTGGCTCAGAGGTGGTTTTATTTTGTTGGGGCAGGTTACATTGGGTTGTGGGGTCTCTCTCTCTCTCTCTCTCTCTCTCTCTCTCAGAAAAGATGATCCGACTCCTCTTCCTTAGGAGCCTCCATGAAGTTTGCCGATGTCGTTCCTTCTCCATTGGGTCTGCTGTAGCAGTCTCTTGCCATGTGTCCTGGCTTTCCACAGTTGTGGCAAGTGAAGGTCCTTCCTCCTACTCTGCCTCTTCCTCATCCTCGTCCTCGAGAGAATCCTCCTCGGGTGAAGAATGCTTTTTCTTCTTCTGCTATTGAGTCGAGTCATTTCTTCTCTTTGCCTCTGCTCTCTTGCTCTAGTAGAGCTCCTTCTATCTCGTGTAGCTTCAATTCAGGTACATTCTTTAGTGTTGCTACAATGTTTTCATATTCACCTTTGTCCACACTCTTCAGAAGCAGTGCTAGTGCCTCATCATCTTCTACCTTTTTGCCAATAGCTACCAGCTGTTGCTTAATGCTTTTATATTTGTTCAAGTGTGTGATTAAAGGTTCACTTTCCTTCATATCCAATTTGTAGAATTGCATTAACAGATTTATCTTTGAATTTTTAGCTTGTGTGCCAAACAATTTATTGAGTTCATCCCATGCATCTTTTGCCCATTGTATCCATGTGATGTGATGAATGATTTCATCAGTGCAATAAGTCCCAATGCTTTTTCATTCCTGCTCTTCCACTCATTTTCCCTCTCACCTCTGGGCATTCATCTCTTCCCTCAACTAGCCCCCACAGATTTTCCCTCATGAGCAAATACATGGTTTTTGTCTGCCATGTGTAAAACTTCTCCCCATTAAATTTGGCTATTTCTTGTGCTGTACTCATGATGATGTGAAGGGGGTCTTACCTCTTGATCCAATTTCAAGATTAAAGGGCAGTGTCTACCCTTTTACAACTCAATCTAGTGTTTAAGAGATGATTACAAAACAGATTTATCAGCATAAAATCACCAGAAATTATGTTAAATCAAGGGTAACCAATTTGTACGGAATGGTTGGAGTATCAAACCAACTCCGAATTGAAATTTGAAGTTATATGGATCTGTATTAGATACCTAATGGTTAATTTGAACCCTCAATTGCACCAAAATACAGTGATTAGCACTGATTAATCACTGATTAGCAATTAATCCTATGTTTTGTATGCAAAAACCAGAGTATGCGAGGAGCCTAGATCTGAGGTCTTAGAGTTCAAATGAGCTTAATTCCTTTCAAGGTCATCAATAGCAATTAGTCTAGTAGAGGATTAAGCCAAGAAACACAAGATTTGACCAAACATTGAATTCTTAATCTCTGTTTTACCAAAGTCACCTGTAGATTTGATGAAGAGCTTGGATCTCACTGTAGACTTGATCAAATTGAATTCTGACTTCACCAGCTTGTAGAGAATGCTTGAAAACCCCTGGATCTATGAGGAATTAGAGCAATTTGATTGGAAAAACTATGCTGGAAAAAACGCGATTTCCTCCTGAATGCGCTGGCGGTTTGATGAGATTTTTGCATGGGCTGGAGCCCAATGGTTATGGCTAGCTAGGGCTGAAAGGTTTTGAGCTAATGTTGTGCCTAGAGTGAGAGGGAGCTCCTCCACTGGCTGGGGGTGCAGAGACTAGTTGAAAAAAGAGGTGAAAAATTGGCCTCTTGCATGATCAAAGTTGGAGAGGGAAAAATAGGTTGTGACTTCAACAATTGGGTTCACTTATTCTTTTTCATCCAAAAAACAATCTACCACGTGTCTTATCTCACTCGCGAAGACGTCCTCTCTGAATTCACTTCATAACTCACTGTAGGAGACTCTTCATCAGTATCAAAGTCTTGCAAATCTGAATTACATAGGCATCTAAGAATCCATCATCAGACAAAGGCTCTGACCACCATTTCTTCTCTCCTTTACCTTTTGGCTTGATATGTAGGCATGCACAAATTTGCTAAACACTATGCAATCCCCTTTGCAAGGCATTGATGATCTTCTCATCGGTTGAACACAATCATAGTCACCTAAATTTTCTTCCTGCATGTCCTCTTTGAGATTTAATTCCCTCTACACATGCTCTTGCTTCTTGTGAGCCCTTTTGAATGACACGCCATCCTCCTTGCATTTGAAATGTGCAAGCTTGTTCAAAATTCCTATACTATGTAGCATATCCATCAAGTCATATGAGCACTCCTACCCCACCATGCCTGCAATTTTGTTGAAAAATATTTCAGCCACATCCGAGTCAGTGAGATGTAGTGAGATGTAGAGGATGCTTTAAGCCTAGGTGAAAGTCTTTGAAATATATGATTAACAAAACCACGAAGTGGCATGAGACTTGCACATCCAAGAATGCCTCCTTGCTAATGAAGTTTGTACTCACGTATACTTGGTATGCTGTACAATCCATGATTTCTAAATCTGGAAGAAGAAAGCCGCTTTGGCTGCTAGATGAACTCTCTCCACCAAGCTCAAGTGCGGGGACAATGAAATATCAATGTAGTCACTAGCAACCTCAAGATAGGCTTGTGTTCCTACCATACTCCGCTCTCTTCTATGTAGCCCATTGTTCACAAACTCCCCTAGACACCATTGCACCTGTCTACTACATATCCTTTGAGCTATAACGCTTTTGCCGATCATCCCGCGAACGACTGATATCTCCTTCCCTAAGCATATGCTTATAGTGAAAGAATTATACACAATAATAACATGGTTCAAGGTAATCCAAACATCGCCAAGAGCCAATTGATGCTTTGATTTATCAAGAACATTGACCATCTTCTTTCCATTGTGCATGAAGTCCTGGTCATCACGCATGCCTAAGACATCCCCTTTTGTTGACACTTTGGCTAAAATCGGCCATCCATCCCATCCATGTCGTACCTGGTGCCTTATTTGTTGACATAATCAACAAGCATCAATTTTCTTCAATGATTGTCTCCATCTAATAATAATAGAACCCACTGTAGAATTCAACTTCTCATCCCATAAGCTCGAAATCTTAGCCCACCATTACCTTCACACAAAACATGTAGCAAACCGATTACACGTAAAATGGGCTACCAAAATGAAGCGTGGAAGCGCTTCATGTAGCAAGTTTGCAACAAAAACTCTTGCATAACCACCAATGATACAATTCTCAAACACATCAATAACTTTTCAACTCTACATTGGTGATTCAGCTCAATGGCAATCCCACATTGTCAAATGATAGACTTACAAGGGTATGGCAAGGAGTGTACTACTCTAAAGAAGAGATATCTAATGCAGTCATAAATGAGAATCTACTTGGCATTGGATTTGACTGTGCTATATACTTTCAAGAAGAGAAGACCAATGGGAAGATCACAAGGAGTGTACTACTCTAAAGAAGAGATATCTAATGCAGTCATAAATGAGAATCTACTTGGCATTGGATTTGACTGTGCTATATACTTTCAAGAAGAGAAGACCAATGGGAAGATCACAAGGTCATGCAAGGCAAGCTCTTCAAGAAGTAAGAGGAAAACAAATAACATATGGTACTTGGGATGCGTCCAAAAGATGAGCAGAAAGGTTGGTGGTGCATATGTGGAGTATAAGAGAGGGTTCAGCCTCTCAGTACGAGAGTGGAGGTTTAACTTGGATGGTATCAAAAAGCAAAAGGAACAAGGTGCTTCACATATGATCTAACGGATCTTCAAACGATAAAAAATGAAAGTGTGATTGCTCTTGCGAACCTCACATATGATTGCAATAAGAGTAAGTATGATCTCAATGAAAATGAGTGGAAGGTTTTCAATGACTTTGTGAAGGATCATTAGGGATACTTCAAAGGTGCATCAGTTCTTCTATACTAATGCCTACTGTGTGAAAGGAGTGTGTGAGGAATTTTTTTAAAGCTACATTTCCATCATTTATGTTTCTTGATGTAAAATGCATATCTCTTACGATTTTTACACAAACATGACTTGTGCTACTTGTGGACTCTAATTTTGACCATGTGGTTAAGCAAAAGACAAAGCTTCCTCGAAGCTGAGAAGCAAAGGCGCTATAGATATTTCATTTTGGGCTACAAAAGAGAAATTTGTAAGTACTTTTTTGTAGCTCTACCTCTTAGACCTATGAATGAAGCCGGATGTATCTAAATTTTACAAACAAGGAAGTGGGATCGATGAGGTTTTTGTGTAGATGACAAATTGGGAAGGATTATTATGTTTCCAATATAGCATTAGTATATGGATTATTGTGTATGCTACCTCAAAGCTGAGAATGGGTTGTAAAAAAGCATTTTGTATCTACATTTTTTGTATAGATACCTTTTAGAAATATGAATCAAGCCAAATGTATATAGCTTGTACATTGGAAATCACAAAATGGCCATGGCTGATTACAGTCAAGTGGAGAGTTTGGTGTAACTGTTCATCTATATATCAGCTTGTTTGTCTAGCATAATTTGTTGATTTATAATGCTACATATGTCTTTTTACTTCCATGAGCTTCAAATATTCAACATTATTTCTTTATTTTTAGTGTTTGTAATATGTTTTAACTTACATGAGCTTCAAATCCCTGTTTGTACTCTATGTCTTCCTTTCCTAATGGATAATGTTGGGTTTTTTCTCTTGAAATGCAATCATTGCAAGATAAGCCAAAGAAGTACTAACATGTTTTGAAGATATGCTGACTGCTCAAAACACAAGCTCCGATCATGCTTGGTTATTACTTGGAATGGATTTTTTTTGGTAGGATATGCAGCTCTTGTCATGTAGGAGGATTAAAAAAAAGATTGAAGCCATGACGAGATGCAAAGCACAGAACTTTGATATGGCTTGTCAAGCTTTATATTTGGGAAATGCTCTCTTTGTTTGCTTCAAAATAGAGGTAGGTTGAGAAAGCTCTGGATTGATGTTGATGGATGCAAAGTAAGGGTCTTGTCCACTAGTTGATGCTGTTTGGCATGCTATGATGCCACATGTTGAGCTATGTATGCCCGGTACAACCGCATAGTTTAAGTTTGAGAAACTTGCTCTAACTCGAGGTTCAAGCATCCATCCTTGATGAAACTTTAGGGAGAGGTGAATCATGATTAGTAGAAGCCATGTATATGGGTTACATGCCACTTTGAGCATGTATGTGTAATTGGCAACCAAATTAGCCTTTTTTAATCAGTTGTGAAAAACTTTCCCATACGACATCAGAAGTGATTATTCTCACTTGGGAGGTGTTCTCCTAAGTGTCCCCCCACCATCCCATCAAGTTTGGTGTGATTTTGACACCATTTAGTTATGGCAAAATTAGGGTTTTCAATCGCTCAGTCATGCATGGCTTGATCATGCTAGACTAAATTTCCAAATAACACTTGGATGAGTTCCTCCTAAGTATCCTCTGCATTCGAATCACTCATTGATGAGATATGGGGTTTTTGGCAAACCTGCGTAATTGGACAACTTCACACAAATCCCAAAAGATATTTCCCTATTCATCTTAAGTTCAATCCATCTGAAGTGTAAAATAGACATCAAAAGCTTCCTATCAAGCTCTTGATCATCACACAAATCCGACACTGTTTGGGTCTCCAACACTGAATCGGTCCAAAATGTTACGTAGAAGCTGAGAGCCAGCAACACTCCAAGTGCCACTTCGAGAAGTGGATGATAATAATCCTATCAAAGGAAGACCATGTGAATAACGATGATAATGATCCCATAACCCCGAGTAATGTGTGCACTTAACTGCAAGGGCCACCCCTTTGGACTCTTCCATCATGTGATGATGATAATGCATGATGTGATTGATCAATTGAGCTCCAACATTAAGGCCTTGATCAATGAAGCCATGAGCTTGCTTTTCAGGAGGATATCTCCTCTTTGAGGTCAATGCGTGCAAGTCCATGTGATGGTAATGAAGAAGTGGCACGGAAGGACCATGGGGGTAAAGCCCTTGTTGCTCTCGATCATACTAGGGCATCGAGTGTTCACTTTTATGAGCATCATGAGAGAGCATCCCTCACATGGCATGTCACTGTAAGAGCATCCCTCACATGGTGTGTCATTACTTGGGATGCACTTATTGTAGGACATGCTGTACATGGTGAAGATGAGCAAGTGATAACGAGGTGATTTAATCACATGATAAACATACTTTGGTAGAATGTGTATGCTAAATGCGGCTTAGTCTAGTGATTTCTCAACTTGCCCCTCTTGCGAATCTTTTTCCAAATGCATCTGTAGTGAGGTCCTTCCTCACTTCGCATCCATTCTCTTCTAGTTCTTAGGGTTTGCCATAGCTCCATAGCCTAACTGTCTATGCTCTTGCCCTTCCCCTACTCCTTGAGCTAGCTTCAAAATCTAAGACCCAAGCAACACAATCTCATGACATATGAACTATGGCGTTGTATAAGCGAGCCAAGCTTGCATGCTCATGAATGGATTTCATGGACTGATACTCAAGGTATGCCTAAGATCTTTTGAATGCATAGTTTATGTGGAGTCTAACCCCTTGAAATGTAAGATTTGTGTGTTAGACTATGTGTTGGAAGCGGATTTTATCCTAAAAAGGGATTTGGGCTACCTTGGTGCAAGTTATACTGCACTTCATCAGTCGGACATGTGCCATGAAGATTTCTAACAAAGAAGTGGTGGTGCCATTCTATGAGAAGGATGAAATAACACTCAACGCTCTTTATAACCTTGTTTGAAAAAAGCAGTAATTAGCTTCTACATTAGAAACCTCTCTTGGTGAAGAACCACCATCTCCATCGAGGATCCTTTATGATGAACTATGTAAATCGACCAATCCCCAACAAAGAACGAGTCCCAAATCTACATATTCAGAGTCCTCAAATTGTAGATCTCCATGAAGGTGACCATTTTGTTTCTTCAAAACTCAAAATAAAAACTACATCTTTTTGAAGTAAATGCTACCCAAAAAATAGCCACTATGTTTAAAGAAACTCTTCTAAATGAAGCAACAAGATCTAAAGCATCAAACCTCGTCTACAAAACAACCACTCCTAGAAACAACTCCCAATCACCACCAGTGGCATCAATGGTCAAACCAATGTCTAACAAGAACACAAGGATGAAAATTATGTTGAAAGGGAAATTCCTCAATCAACATCACCTCACACTGAAGGAACCTCATCATTAATCACCTCCCTATTGTCACATCCACAATCCTTGATAATAGCAACCAAGTTTATCACTGCCAGAAGCCGACAAAGGAAAAGCTATCATGGTGACCTCATTACAACGATAAACCCTTTTACTAAAGTTCGTAAGTCTACAATAACAAAAGAGATCCAACTCCCTATTGGATTTAGTAGAATCCAAGCCAAAGCCTCAACATCGGCAGTCCCTTCTATATTGAAGACCCTAGTGTCATCATCTATGTTGCAAAAACCCATATCTAAATCCTCACCAACCAAAACTGGTACAAAAGCTTCAATCACATCAAGAAAAACTCGTTCTTTGCTACCGAGAAGACCATCAAGATATTTTCAAAGCATCAAAAGGTGGGCAGAAAAGCGACTACTCCAAGTACACAAGATCTACAAGGGTAGTAATAATGTTTGGCTACCTAGTCAAAATAAGTTGCATTCATCTAGAGAATTTCAAAGGCTTGAGAAGAAGAAGAAAATAGGATAGCCTTAACGATGGCATTCAAGGCAAACACACAAGAGAATGCCAGTAAAGGACATGGATTCCAAGTGTATTATTGCAAGCCCAAGGATATCATGAAGGTGTAACCCAAATTTGAATCCCAAAAAGGCAAACCATGCTCCAAAGAAGCAGAGGTTTGCAACCAGGAAGATGTTTGTATCAAAATAAAAACTACATCAGCCAAGGTACCACGCTCGACACCCACAAATTCATTCCCATCACTTCCTCTAATGAAGGAATGTAATAAGAGATGTCCCCATGGATCATATACATGAACCCACTCTTTGAACCAGTTTGCTGAAGTTGCAGAAGCTCAGTTGTAGAAGCAGGAACCTACTTTTGGGGACCATGGTGGGTGTATGCCTGACCCATGCTTCAACCCATCACCTGTAATTCCTTAAAGTTTAGTCTCACCAGCATCCAATAAACTTGTCCAAATACCCTCTAATCCTTTTCAACAATTGGCTCCACAACCTTGCAAGTCAACTAAATTCTTTTAATCCTCTCCAAATGTTTCACAATTAGCTCCAACTAAGTTTAAAGAGTCAAATTTTTTGTACTTCATGGTATATCAACTTGACCAATGGTTAAAGAGCATCTAATTGTTCTTAATGGATAAAAAGCACATAGGAAGTAAAGCAGGTCAAATCAACACAATATCCTCTCACAGCCTACAAGGGATGTATTAAACAACAAGATGTGCACATGAAGGCTTGCTTATTCCACGATCCTCGAGATCTTTGCCTCTCTTATTCAATTGCTAATAGCCATAGAATCCCCGCTAACCTCAATAAACATTGTAACCATGCATGTGATTGCCAAAAAAAGAAAAACAAAAGAAGAAGAAGAAGAAGAAGAAGAAGAAGAAACAAGCAAAATGAAGAAAAACTTATGATCAATGTCCGTGATTGTATTGAATCATTACCAACAAAAAGCTAGTAGTGTTTATTCTTAACCTTGCAGTCTCAATGGGTTGCTCAGTTGAACCTTGTTAGAGGATGATTATCTATCCCCCTAATATGAGTGGCATGATTTCCTTTTAACTGGAGTGACTCACTCAAAAGGTCAATGAAGTGTGTAAACCCAGAGTTTGTATGATGCATCATTGCCATTCACTCTCATATATGTTGGAGGTACGCTTGTGGTGGGTGCCGAACAAACACCCTAACAATCAACATTATTACTTGCACACTCATGACATACATCTTATTTGTTTGAAAAGTGATTTTGGAATTTTCTTTTAATACCCCATTACTAAAAGAAAAGAAAGTGGTGATTCATATCTCTTCAAAATCTATCTCGTCAAAGCGTTGGTAACTCTCTTGTAACTCAAGATATAAAGTGCGTTGTACAGCTAGATCATGTGCTCTTGCTATCTCCACTATGTCACTTAAATGATCACTGATGCAAGTGGTTACAAAGGTTCCATCCTCTCTTAAAAACTCATTGGCAAGCACACATGTAGTCTCAGCAAGCTCTTTCTTCCAAACATTCCACTGAGGGACTAGAGGATTGTCCTTCTCTATAGGCAACCTTGTTGGGAAATCTACCCAGACTATTGACCATCCTCCCAAATATGCTTCCTACATTTCTAGACTTGTTTAAGCTTGTAATAATGAACTTTTCCAACCTAGTGTAATGCCTTGGAGATAAGTTAATATTAGAACATACTTTTTTGGAACTAAAAATAGTTATGTTCAAAATACAATTTAGGGTTCAGATGCACTTACTATAATATGTTTCTCCCAATTATATTGTCATCTACAAGTTACGGTTCCAAAAACAAAACATGGTTACACAGTTGGATGCATGCTTAATTAAAAGGAAACGATTATAACAGCTATAAAAGAATGTCAATAACCATTTCTAGTTGGAGGATTGTCTAAACTACCTATGTCACACGTTGCGTTCGATGTGCCATGCTTCAATAAAGCATCATCATCTTCATCCTCCTCCACCTCCTCATCTTCCTCGTCATCGTCCTTCTCTTCCTTGTCATCATTCTCCTCATCTTCTCTTATAACCTTTCTTTTTTGGGTGACTTTATTTCTTTTATGGGGAGCAATTCTCTCCACAGTTGACTCACCCCCACCTTTCTTTTTCGTGCAAAGATTTGTTACATCTTTGACTTGCCCACTTGCTTCTTTTGATCTCATAATTGTGGTGGTACTCTCTGTCTTACCTCTAACATTTGTAGGCAATGCTTGCCGACGAATGATTACCTGTTACACCTTTTTGCCATGGCATGTAGGTTGCTTTAATCCCTCGGCTCTAGACCGCTTAGATTGATGTAAATCTGCATCATAAAATTACGTTAAAGGAATGGATAGCTATGCAAGGCATGCAATATATCACATGGAGCAAGTTGTGGGACTATACCTTTCCACAAGGCCTCCTCATCAGCAGGGGGTATGTCCCATTGGCATAATCGAACCACCATGGGCACAAACTCCAAACCTTTTTTTTGATAAGTTCTTCTATCCATCCTTTTGGATATATGCTAGTATCATCAACCTCATTCAACACCTATTCATCTGCGGCATGGCAAAGCTCGGGGAACGAAACTATGTCTTTGATCAAAACCGACCACCTAGTAATAAATAGGACAATTCAAAAGTAGTCTTATCAGCATAACTATACCTGGTGCATAACTATACCTGGTGCATAAGCTCGAGGAATAAAGGATTCTTTTCTAAACATACCTATATATGATCCGTCTCCATACACATGATGTGTTGCTGAGCCGATGCTTTGATCGAGGACTGCATTACTTTGTGCCAAGACACAAATGCGGTGTTAAAGTGTTTTGCTTTGCAATTGCTCAAATAATCTTTCAAGGGCATTATTCCCTTTGATTCTCCTTCCTAGTGAACCTCTCGTCGCAAGATTGGCTTCTCTTCTTCCATTTTGCACTTCATATCAACTAGTGTGCTTATTAAGTGATGCCAATACATGTGCTTGTTGAAGAATGCACGCAATGCAAGTTCTTCGCATTGTACATGTACAGTCGTCACCATGACATTCTCTCCTCTAGCAATTATTTGAACCAACTTGCTCTTTCTACATAAATAGAGCCACACATTACACTCTCACACATCATTTAAACCAACTTGCTCTTTTTACACAATAGATTAGACTTACTCATTTGGAGGCAAGCTAGAGCGATATTTGAGTTGTAGCTTCTCTATTGTGAATTATTGCTGCTTCTCATGCCAATCCTAGTACTTAAATACAACATCAAAGAAATCCTTCCCATTTTCAAGATTTTTGATGTTTACGAATGTGTAGGCCTTTTTCATGAAAATTAGCTCAGTTTCCTTTGAGTAATTCTGGTACACTTCCTCCTTAGATGCTATGTGTTCCCCTTCCTTAGGCAATTCTCTTATTTTTGTTTGAATCATCTTCTTGAAGTCATCATGTAATAACAAATCAAGATGGAAAATTTTAGGAAAACTAGAGCTAAACAAGCTTGACATAAATATGAGAGGTATGCACAAATATTACCTAAAAAATAAATTAGGATAACACCGCCATTGGGACATTGAACTAACTTGGTTTATCTACTTTTTTATTATTGCGAGCAACTATTGTGGACGCCCACTTTTGTTCCTCCTTTGTTAGCCTCTGTAAGCATATTATTTGGATTTGCAAGGCTGAAACATTGCATAAGAAAAATATCATGCCCTGGTGTATGTGGTACATGCACACGAGTCACCTTGAGAAAAAAAAATTATTAACCCATTCACCACCACCAAATACTTGCATACAAGACATTGAACCTCTTATTAAACTTGCAAAATATTTGTATATCTATTTAGGTTTGTAAGGTTCATTAATAACTTTACCTCTTCTTCCTTTGTGAGAGGAAATGACACGACACCGAACTTGAGGATACATATCCTTTGAATGTAACCATTCTACGCATCCAAGAAAATAAAGAAAATTATATTGGAGCTCTCAAGCGAATTAGAAAACATTTCAAAGAAAGAAGTGTGAATGTAACTTACTTTTTTGTTTGCATTGTATCCATGACATAAGTTTATGTATTTTGTCCCAACTCGCAAGGTGTTCCCACTTCTGTGTTCCTTTGAGCTTTTCATCAAACATACTCATTTGTAACCCATTTTTCCATCTTGGGGCTTAAGGTTATGATTGGGGGCTTCCCCAGGGAAACTCTCTGAAACAAATCAATGGCACATAACCGTGTCTATTGAAGCTCTCTTCAAGTTCCAAAAGATGGCCATATGTAGTTCAAATGGCTGGATTCACACAAAACCTATTCAATGGTACAGGTGGAGTCTCACATCATCAACAAAGTGTGAAGAGACAACAAGTCCTACAACATCTCAATTTGCACTAACCTCCCAAAAATTTCAGGTAATGCGGGCAAGTTATCATCCTCTTCTTTCATCGATTGGTTGATAACTCTTTTTTGAGAGCTTTGTGGGCTAGAGGAGCCTACTACAATAGTTTCTTTGACCACATTTGACACAATATCAGTTGGCCTTGCATTTTCAGTGCTCTTGGATATTGTCAGTTGATAAAATGTTAATGACCTGACGAGCTTTCCGAGATTAGGTTGATGAAGCCATTCTACAACATACAACACTGCAAATGAGTTAAAATTCAAGGGGAGCGGTGTCAGATCATTTGTGTATGTTGAGAGAGAGAGAGAGAGAGAGAGAGAGAGAGAGAGAGAGAGAGAGAGAGAGAGAGAGAGAGAGAGAGAGAAAGATTATGTATGAAAATTGGGAAGTTGTAGCAAACATGTGAGTTGTGCCTTTTGGCTTTCTGAAATTCCAGCGGTGTCCATCGTCTTTTAACTAGCATGTATAGGAGAGATTTGTGTATATAAGAGAGAGAGAGAGAGAGAGAGAGAGAGAGAGAGAGAGAGAGAGAGAGAGAGAGAGAGAGAGAGAGAGAGAGAGAGAGATAGTGATAGAGATCGCGGCAATACACATCTTTTGAGCTTGCATAATGTTTGTGTTTGCCCTAATTTCTTAGTGGGATGAGGGAGAACAGGCTGTGCTGAAGTTTTACCGCCCTTTTGGAGCCATTCTTGTAGACATATTTTCCATATGGGCAGTGGAGAATTCGTGATTGCGACTGTGCATAGATTTACAGCCTCCAGGAGTGTTTATGTTTGCTCCAATTTCTCTGTGGGTGAGCTTGAAGAGTAGTTTCATAGATGTGCTGGAGTTTTACCCCCTTTCGGAGCTATTTGTGTAGACATATTTTCCATCCGGGTAGCGGAACTTCTCCTCTTTATTTGCAGACTGAAACACAACTCTTCTCCTTCTTCTGCTGCTGGAAGCATTAATTTTTGGTGTTGAGTAGTGGAAATGAGTCAGGGAACCATAGAAATGGATTTTGTAGAGGCACATGTGTCAACAGAAGATCCATAGAAGTTTGAGGGTAGAGGGCCAGAGCCAGAGCCCGAAGATCAGGCTAAAAGGTAGAGATTGATCAGAGGTGAATATGGAGGGAAGGAGGCTGGTTAGATGCTTCAGGATACCTTGCTCCTTGATGCACCTCAGGAAGAGAACCATGAGGTGGCTTTTGACTTTTGAGTTGCACAAGCTAATCAGATTTTGCAGCCATATGTGATGGCAAATCATGTTAGGGCTACCAAGGTTCTAATAGAGGAAGTGGTAGATGCCCTAGTGGAAACATGGCGGTTTGTGGCACAAGTGGAATCCTTTTACAACAAGGCCGCAATTTTCTTTTTTTACTAGACGAATTCCATTCTTCAATAGGATTATAGATTGGTTATATGATTTATTAGATGGTAATTTTGTGGAGATGATCTTTAAACGGTCCCAGAGGATTCTATGAGGTCCTATTCTCATCCAAAGAAGTTTGAGTTTTGGTTATGCAGAAAGTCCAGTTATTTCTAGATGGACAGTTGTTGCATGTTGTACCTTGGCACCCTATGGTAGAGTATAGAGATATGTTACACTGGGCATGCCCTATTTGGGTTTAGGTTGTAGACTTTCCATCAACTATGTGGGAATTGTTATCGTTGGCCACCCATGAGTACTATTGGGGAGGTGTTGGTGGAGCCCAGAATGTTGTCCAAGATAAAAAATAGGGTTTGCGTGTTGTGGGATACTGGGAAGCCCATACCTTGATAATTGAGGTTATGTACGGATGGATTTCACCCTTTGTATTTTGAATTAAAGTGGGGATCGTTTGCAGGCCTTTGCTTCCGTTGTGGGGAGATGGGTCACTTCATTTCAAAGTGTCCAGAGGAGGTGAATGCTCAACCACAATTGAATGCGTCCCAGGGTCCGACTCATAAGGATACATTAGCTCCTATTTTGCCATCTGGTAAAAAACAAGTAGTAAAACAAAGTGAGCAAGTGGTAGATAAAGGTAAACAAGTTTTGGGAGATACAGAAGATAGACCTTGGCTTATGGTGGCGAAGAGAGGAGCTCACCAGACAGCACTTCTAGTGGTAATCAAAATGTGGGTGCTGGTCATGGGGCCTCTTCATCATTTCTTCATGGTGCCACAAGATGGACTTGAGAGAAAGATAACCAAGGCAAGGTATCACACTCTTGATATAATATGAGACCTCGAGTTACGAAACTTTCGAGTGCATGTAATCTTAGTTGGGGTGTTATCTCAATATTCAAAAGCTTTCTCGCCCCAGTATAGGCTTCATAATGCATCATATTTTAGAGAGAAGTTGCGAAGCCTACTAGAATTGTTTTTGGTTGATTTGAACCAGGTGGTTGATTTGAACTAGGTGGTTGATTTGAACTAGTAGGTGGTTCAAGAGGATGACTCTGGCCCTGACATTGAGAGAGATATTGATTGGTTGTCCCATCAGGTTGTCGCATTGCACGAGAATCAATATGTGAGATATAAGCTTATGGCTCAAATGGATGCCCTAATGGATTCTAATTATCACTCACAAATGTGCTTTGCTCATTTGCAGCAAAAGCATGCACGTGAGAATATTGTCACGATGCAAGATAGGCAAGGAGTATTGATTACTGATTCTTCTTGTGTTCTAGATGTGTGTATGGACTTTTATTGCCATTTGTTGGGTCTGTAGGAGGTCATATCTCCTAATGTCATTGTAGCTAGAGAGTCTTTGTTTCACTTGGTTCGTCATCTCATCAGGGATCAGATGTTTCTACAAATGAATTAGAAAGAGATATTTATGCAGATGAGGTGGAAGATGTGTTGAAGCATTTGCCTAAAGGGAAAAGTACAGGATGGGATGCGCTCCCCAATGAGATTTTCACACGAAGTATGTTGATGAGTTGAAGGTCCCTCTCGCTTCTATTTTTCAGGAGGTGTGGAATATAGGTATCATGCCTAACTAGCTATGAGTTGGAAGATTAGGTTTGTACGTTTATTGCCTAAAGTTCCATCCCCAGTTAATCCACGTCAATGGAGACCAATCACATTAATGGGGACCATGTATAAGATATTTACAAAGGTCTTGGCCAACAGGTTACAACAACGATTTCTTCCTACTTTGATTCATCCAAGGAAATATGGATTTATTAAAGGTCAGAATGTTTTGCATAATATACTGAATGTACAAATTGGAATTTATTATGCAAGGGCTTCGAGGCAAGAGGTGGTTATTATTCAACTAGATATTGAAAAGGATTATGATCACCTTAGTTGGTCTTTTCTTTCATAGCTTATGATCACCTTAGTTGGTCTTTTCTTTCATAGCTTATGCAGGTTATGGGATTTGGCCCTCACATATCTTCTTTAATTTATATCACCTTAGTTGGTCTTTTCTTTCATAGCTTATGCAGGTTATGGGATTTGGCCCTCACATATCTTCTTTAATTTATACTGTTAGCCAACACATAGTGGCTAGGCTTATGATTAATGGTGGGGTGATTGAGCCCATTTATTTGACGAGATTGGTCAGACAGGATGCCCACTTAGCCCTCTCTTGTTTGCAATTGTTATACATCCAATCTTATCTTGACTGGATAAGCTAGTGGAGGACGGTGAAGTTCTAGGGCTTACTCTTCCAAGTGCAGAGAGCAGATGGGCAGCCATGCATTGGCATTCTTTCATGTTCCTTAAGGCTTAAAGAGACAATGTTTAGAAGGCTATGGCTGTTTGGGATACTTTTAGTCTTGCTTCAGGGTTATACATTAATATGCAGAAATCTACTCTGATAAGCAGTACCGAGAGAAATTTGCTTGGTTTGGGATGGAATGGGTAGGTCATACAAAGGGGATGCATCACATGCCACTTGGGTTATCCGATTGGAGTTGATGTTGATTCACATGCTTTGTTGGCATGGATTTCTGTAAGGATAAATGATAAGTTTGTGTATTGGAAATCTCAAGGTTGGTCTATGCATGTTCGCCTCAAAGTGACACAATCCATTATGATTAGCATGATATCTCTTTTCTTGCCTTTATTGCCATGGATGGGCAAAGCTTTGCATCAGATACAATAGTCTATTAGATTTATGCTACAGAAAAGAGTAGGAAATAAGCCAGGGTAGACGTGGATTTCTTGGTAACATGTTACTACTCCTCCAAAGGGAAGTGGAGGGGCAGCCCTATTAGATGTTAGATTACATATAGTCACTAGGAGATGGCCTTTATTGCAAGATATGTGTGTATATTAAGAGCCATGGGTGGTAATGTCTAAGGCCCTGGAGGTCGCACTTGTGCATGGTAATACCAGGATTGATGGTACATGGTGGGATGTAGTGAATGGTTCCCGAGAAGTTAGAGTGGTGGCTTCATCTCTCCTTTCTCATTTGATGATCGCATGGAAGGAGGTGTTGGCACACACTAAATGGAAGCCTTCACATCAGTCGGTTGTAGTTGAATTCTATGGTGGGCAGGTGAGGTGTTGGCTACTTCATGACTTCTGGAGGAGTGGTCTGACAAACTTGTTGAGCAGCCAAAATTCAATAGAATGGCTTGATTGGGACTAGTGAGAATTATGGATGCTTTGTTGCCACACGTAGAGGCCGCTTATTGTCTTTTTGGAAAATCCATCAATATTTTTGGGTTCCACGTGGATATGTAGTGAGGGTAGGCCTTACACCATTTGGTGATATTCCTTAGTTGGAGGATCAACAACCTTGGTTCGATTGGGTATTTAAAAAGCTTCAAGACACATTATCTAGCGTACAACAAATCAAGTGTACCATATGATGGTGGAAGATAAGCGTTGGATCACTAAGAAGGCTAATAGGGTATGGAACATAAGGAAAGGTAGGGCCTGGTGGAAGGAAGTAATTTTACAAGGCTGGTGGTCTAAGATTCCATATAAAGGGAAGGTGTTTATATGGCGCATGCTAGTTGAAGGCCTACCATTGGGAGACCAGTTTGCGAAAGCAGCGGATTGCTTCCGATAATTGTGTGTTTTGTACTACATACTTGGAAACATGCCCGCATCTTTTCATTTCATGTCTGGTGGCCAAGAAGGTATATGATTTCCTTTCTTGCGCATATGGATTCTGTTAACAGATAGGTCTAAAAGGGTAAAGACTGGATTTTTGTCAAGATTTCGAATGGGCCGGATAACCAAGAACATTCAGTTTTCTTTCATTTTTTCAGGTGGACAGGTTTGTGGCATATCTAGTTTACTAGGAATGCCTTCATATTTGATGCAAAAGCGGGTATTATATCTCACATAGCTTATATAAAAGGGCTACTATTGTGGAAAATCTCTTCCTTGTGGGGTCAACTCATTTGGTGGAGAATGACACAGCTATATATTGGATGAGGGTACTCCGAGTTGCTACACCTGTGGTTCGAAATAATTAGTGAGGGAAAGCTAGTACATCACATGGTGGCCATGTGGCCATTTGTAAAGAATGTTTTGGTAATATATCTTCCATTACGAGAGAGAGAGAGAGAGAGAGAGAGAGAGAGAGAGAGAGAGAGAGAGAGAGAGAGAGAGAGAAGGAGGTGAATCTAACCCAACCCGAATCTTAACCTAACCATGCACTTAAGTTACACAACTAGATCAATTGAGGGAGTTTAGTACTCTTTTTGCGGACATACGTGTGTAAAGTGTAGGCAACTAGAGAGAGACTAGCCTCCTCAGACTACATGCTATTGCCCTCAACTCCAAAATGATGTTAAAAAGGTTTGGTGAAAAAAGTTTTTGTTATTTTGATATATTAAACTCCAAAGCAAGTTCTCCATTTGAGACATGTCAAAATGATAGGCCTTCAAAAAAGTTTTTGTTATTTTGATATATTAAACTCCAAAGCAAGTTCTCCATTTGAGACATGTCAAAATGATAGGCCTTCAAATTTCAATGATAAACCCAACTCTAACCATGAGTTTTACTTACCATTTTAGTTCAATAGGTAGAAATGGTAGTGTAACATGGGTAATCCTACCCTAGCCTATATGCTAGCTTAGCTAGGGTGCCAATATCTTAGGCTCCCTTCATTCCTTTCAGGTCTCTCTCTCACCTCTTAGTAGAAATTCTTAAGTCATGTCTTTTTTGCATGCATAATCATAGGCATCTCTTTCTCTTTCTCAGTCGTCCTAGAAGTAAGGTGTTATCAAGGTGGGGCTATTTCTCATGTGGATTAATATCAGTGATAAAAATTAGCTAGAGTAAAAATTAAGGACTAAGCCTCATTTTCTAATTGTTATTGGATGTGATATATATATATATATATATATATATATATATATATATATTTGCATGTTACAATATAAACTATGGGCTAATCTTATAGTTGTATGCGTTGCTACTCAATATGAATAACTATAGTGTCCTTGCATGGTAATGGATCACTCTCAAACAAACAACGCAGAATACACCATACATTAAGACCTAAGACTACACCATACATTAAGACCTAAGACTGCTATGGGGATTCTCACATACTAAGACTTATCTAGCTAACAATTACTACAACATACTTCCACGTAATGAATTATTTTCAACAAAGAACATGGAATCATTGCAGGACTTTTGGAATGGCATTAATTGCAATTAGTGGGCTACACTCCAAAAGATCATACAAACAGTTACATCATACACTAAGCCTACTATGAGGATGCCCACATTCCAAGTCTTCTCTAGTAACAACTATTACAACATACTAGCATTGCAACGGATCACTTTTAGCAACAACATGGAATACCTCCGCCTGTGTGTGTGTGTGTGTGAGAGAGAGAGAGAGAGAGAGAGAGAGAGACGAGAACTTTGCCTTTGTTACCGTCAGCCTCTTCGTCTCACAACTGATGTAAGAACACCAATCACTCAATGTTGATGCAGCGATCACTCAACGCTGATTTCAAAACGCCGAAGAAAGCAACGAACAAACACTGTCACCAGTTTTAGCATGTTGAGAGGACGTGGCAGTTAACTGCCCTGTCATATGACATGGTAGTTAACTGCCACATCAACTGTCACGTCAATTTCAGCATGTTGAGAGAAAATGGCAGTTAGTCACCATGTCATATTATCAATGCTCATCAGCAATATGACGTGGTAGTTGATTGCCACATCAACCGCCACATCGCAATGGTCTCACCATTGAAGAATTACCAGTAGTGGCTCCAATATCGCAATGGTTACCTCCATTATATTATTGAGCATCATATTACCAGTAGTGGCTCCAATATCGCAATGGTTACCTCCATTATATTATTGAGGTGGCGATGTGATGTGGCTACCACATCATATTATTGAGCATCGACAATATGACACGACAGTTGTTTGACACGTCAGCCATGCTTGCTTGCCTTCTAAACAAGGGTTCCTTTTTATAGTCTCCTTTGACACACACAACAAATGGGGTGAGTGACTTGCTATGGATGCAATGGGGCTTAGTGTGGGGAGAGGTGGATAATGGTTTTTGAGAGTGCACCAGTTTCTTTGATGTCTAATAAGATGTTCCATGTCTCAAAAAGGAACCATAGAACAAATGGTTACTATAAAGAACAAATAACATGGACGTCCACTATAATTGGGAGCTATATAAAGAATTTAAGAGCTATGTGTAATCTTATCGATCCTTTGAGGTTGGCCAAGTTTTGTCTACTTTTAGGACTATAATAAATGAATATGTCTAGTGATGTCAAGGTTTGTTGGAGATTACCTCTTGCTTTGATACGCTTTAAAATAAGACGCACACAGTGATCTCTACACGAACTTAAAGGCTATATTTTTAATAATTTATGTAAAAAGAGGCCTTGAACATATGAATTTAGCCCTAGGTCAAGATTGGAAGATAAGAATTTTTAGTCTATCTTTTGGGGGTTGATGATTCTTTCATCATTGGGTCAAAGAAATTAAAAATAATTAAAATCAACATGATATCAAATGAGAGAAAGACAAATAGGTTTGCTTTTTTGCAGGGCACAAAGTCTCTAGGGAAAATGTATGTAGTGCCTTGGGGAGACCATGATTTCAAATGGTGAACTCTTGTATGGCACTATCATTGTTTTTGGTAAATTCTTGTATGGCACTATCGTTGTTTCTTATGAAAACTTTGACAGTATCTTTGAATGTTTATGTATGTTTCATATGATTAGGTAGTCATGTATGCTTTGAGATGGTAGAGATGCAAGGGTATCAGGTTTTTTCATGGGTTGGCATCTCTTGTGTAGGCTTTAAGGCCATTGTTGGTGCCCTCATAATTTTCCTTGCATGTGGACTTTGTGGAAGTGAAGATGGAGGTAAGGAAGGATATGTTTCATACACTTCATAAGTTTGACTTGACAGACAAGACCAAGAACACACTTGACAATGTCTCGCTCTAAAGGTGGCATAACAGAAATTGCTCTAAAGGTACAATTGCTGGCCCAACGGTTCTATTATTTTCATATTATATAACTAAATGATTTGTGTTATAACACCTATGGAATGCTACTATCTCTCCTTAAATCATGGGTCCATAATAGTTATTGTATCTCATTTGATTTCTCTGCACACATAAACTCTCTTGTCACTTAGCAAAACCAAAGAATGTAATAAAAACTTAACTTTGAGCCAATGTTAATCTAGTTGCTCACTATTTTCTTGCACATTACTCTTGATGCATACATTATCACCAATGTTTGTGTTGATGGTTGCCTTCCTTTTTGTTAACCATTACATATTTTGGGTAATGGCTATCAATCTCCAAAATAACACAATGATTTGAAACGATTATTTACAAAAAAATTCAAAAGAAAATTTAAAAGAATAATAAAAAATATAATTGAAAGAATTAAAAAAGAAATATAATGTTTTTTGGTAAAAAATAAAATTTTAAAATTTTTACATTTTTTACACTGAAGTTAAAAATGTTAACACACTAACCCTAACCCTAATGCAAACGATAACATAAATGATCTTTGGTAATCATTTATTAAGGACCTCCCAAACAACAACAAGATTTGATTCTTTTTCTTATATTAGTGATTTTCTCTCTCTCTCTCTCTCTCTCTCTCTCTCTCTCACACACACACACACACACACACACACACACACACACACACACACACACACACACACACCTCTATCTCTATTATGGAGGCCAAGCTTATTTCCCCCCACAATGAACCATGTGAGATTCAGGTGACTTTGAGCAACGGCAAAGGATTTGTGAATAAGGAATTTATTATTCCAAAATGTTTACCATTGCAGTTGACGGTTTTAGAGGTGATCACAATCACAATAGATAAAGAATCACGTGTTGCCCTTGTTAAACTACAAGATATACAAGGTAAGGACCTTTATATCCTTGATAAACTGATCTCTCTTACATATGAGGAATGTGTAAGCTCAAAATTGAGTACATCAATTGGTGCCTCTAATTATGTGAACATTGAAAGTCCTACCAATTTTGATGATAGTCTGCTACTATAGAAGACATCTCTATTAGATGTAGTGCCTCTATGCACCCAATTTCCTAACCAAGAAGTACTTTCTCCCTTGAAATCGAAAAGCACTATGAAGTTCTTGTTGAACATGAGGAAGGAGAACACTTTGACAAAGTTGGTGAGACGTATACCATGGGTGTTACAAGTGAATGAGATTCCTAGATTATATGATGGGGATGTAATATTTGAGTTTCCTGCCACTATGGGTTCTGGAGCAAGAGTGGATGGCATGGATCATAAGTACGATGGTCACATGTGGACAAAGGCAGCTCCATCGAATGTCAACTTTCCAAGGGTGTGTATGATAAGCCATTGCATTGGTGAAATGCAGTGTTTACACACCACATGCCCTTGGTATTTGAACAATGGCTTCCCTAATGAAATTAGTTTCAAAGGGTGCATAAAGAAAACTTGTGCAGTTGTTGTTGTCCTCGCATTAATGATGGAAAGCTCAATTGTCACTATTGTAAAAAGCCAGCTACTTGCAAGGCATCTTGTGCATGTTATGTGTACTATGTCATGCCTAGTGATGACAGACTTACATGGCTTTTAATACACAACACTAGAATTCATTCACATGGTGTCCAGGCTGGAATATCAAAGACATTTCTTAAAGCAATGGTTCAAAGAGTAATTAAAGTTGATACAACTGCCGGTCCAAGGAAGGTACAGACGTGTGTTGCTAAGGAGTTGGTGCTAACTTCATTAGTCCAAGAAGGAGATCGAGGACATGACCTTGGAGATAAAGAATTCAATAATGTGCTAGAAGAGCTCAGCTCGCTTGAGAACAAGTGTGAGTTAATTTAATGAAGCTTTTGTTAAGGCCATATGTATAAAGTGATTAAAATTTTCTTTCTTATAGGTTTTGAAGGTCAGTAACAAAGGACCACTTGTCTGATATTTTGGCCATGATGACTTGCTACGTTTGAAGAGGGATTGCAATTACGACTTCTTCCATGGAAGCTGATTTCCAAGTCAAGGTAATGAAACTGATCGTTGTTTTGTTTTCAAGATGTCTACTAAAGGACCAACCTCATGCATCGAACTCGTCAATAGAATGAGACATTCAGGGAATGGTGATATAAGGAGAGCTTGGATCCAATTTGATCGCACTAGATTAATCATGGAGGATTGGGTAACAATGTCTTGTCACATTTACAATCCAAGGTCGTGCTAGTAATAATGGTTTTTGGGAAAAAGTAGTTCTTTATTATTACCTCTTTTAGAACATTGACTTTTATTTATAGCCTGCAGGAGCTTCTAACTATTGCAACTTGCGAGATGAAAGACGAGGACAAGACTTCCCAAGTATTATTTTGGGAGTGCATAAATAATGTTATGGCTACACATGGATTTGAAAAGATAGACTTTTTTGGTTTCATGGTAGATGAAGCCCAAGCAAATTGGAATGCCATTAGAGAAGTCTACAATAATGAAGGACGAAATGAAAGGTTAAGAACTCTCTTGTTTATTTCATTGGGCACAAAGCCTAAATATACATATCACAAAGTATGTTATAAAGGCTTTCCAAGGTGTACATAAGAGCATGTGTGAGAAGTGGCAGACCGAGTCAATAAAAAAGGCTACACTAGCTCAAGGTCGACTTATCCGACAATGGCGGCATAGTGGAAATGTAAGAGATTCAGATATACCTGCCATGGACCTTTGGCTAAGCTTGTGGGAAGTGAACATTACACATTGGGCCAACGTAATGATTTCGGTATGTATAAGAATCATTGTCTTAAAAAACAGTGTCTTTAATGATGTTTCAAACTATTGAATAGGTGGAGAAGACTGGTGATCAGTCATGTACGCCAATAACAAACTTGTTAGAGGCTAAACATGGAAGCTGGTTAGCTGGGGAGGGTTCCAAACAAAAAATGACACTCTACAATGCATGTGTATCAGCAGACATGGCTAATGCTTTGTTGCAAAGTGCAAAGCAAAGTTCATAAAGCATATTAGAGCAGATCCAAGTCTTGAAAAGCTCATTGTTGAGAGGGTAAATGTGTATACTCCAAGCCCAATAGAAGTTGTAAGGCCAGTAAAGAGAACCACTGTAGGTACACCCATGTACAAGGCCCCAATTCCATTAGCACGTGATTGAGAATTAGCCCGACACAAGAGACAACAATCTAATGATGTGGATGATGATGCTAGTCATAGACCTGAGTACAATGTGCATGTAAGAGATAGGAGGTCTATCTATTGGATGTCGTAGGAAAATACATTTTATCGATGAAGATGTGGACACAAGATATGAATTGAGTGACATAAGACATTTTGGGAAATTAGGAGAACTCCAATGGGCATCCGAGTAAAGTGTTTGGGTGTCATATAGGGATTAGTAAGTGTGGTCGCATGATTGTAGGATGTGCAAAAGGAGTACTTGCACCATCATTTTTTTCAACAAGGTCCCATGCTACTAGGAAGCCTAGTCAAATGATGTGGTTTTGCAATAATGACATCCCATATACATGGGCTGTGGATAAGAACATTGACCATCCCCCACACAATATGCCCACTATATGGCTAGTGGTTGAAGGCACTAATCTGATTGTTAAGGAGGTCAACGCGTTGGTGCTTTTTGCAGGCTATAATTTACTGAGTAAGACACTCGGAAGGGAGAAACAAACTCCTATGAGCTCAAGTCAAAACAACTAAAAATGCCTAGGGAAGAGGAAAACACATTCAGAAGTGATATATCATGAGATGATCGTCGCACAAGATATAGAACGGGCATTTCAGAAGAAGAAGTTGCAAAAAGGATCAAGAAAGCACTAGATATTAATGCACAAGTTACACAAGTGCAAGTGTTTCAAGCTTCCAAACATGAGGCTTTCACCATTGAGACATTTGGAAAAGGTTCTCATATGGGAAGTTATGATGTGCACATAAAAATGCATCCATCATACTCATGTCTAGATTTCTTGGGAAGGGTTAGAAAACAAAAGCCCTACTTAGCATGCAAGCACTTGTACTTTTTATACATGAGAGTCATGAGATTGAGCCAAACTCAAAATATGCTCATCACCGACTAATTTTGATAGAAAGAGAGGTAAATGAATGTCTATGTAGAGAACAGACTTACCCTAAATTGGTTTAGTGGACAACTCATGTTCCAAGTTTAGCTTTAGAGATGTATGGGATGTCCAGGGTATCATTTTGTTGGAATAATTTTATTTTTCTTTTGATTGGCCTGCATCATTTTATTGGAATAATTTTATTTTTATTTTTATTTTTATTTTGAGAGAGAGAGAGAGAGAGAGAGAGAGAGAGAGAGAGAGAGAGAGAGAGAAAACCTTGCTTAGCAAGTATTTGTACTTTGTCTGGATATGCATACTATGCACATCCAAACCACATGGTATTTGAAGGGAGGTTCGAATATGTATACTATGCTTGAGTTGAGAGATAAAGCTAGAGAAGCACCACTTGTTGTTCAAATGCTCAATTTATTGTATTATGAGAGACACAAGGGAGGTTTCATTGCCTCTTCAAACATTTGATTTGGCCCTCTAGATTGAGTGATGTATTTGCTACAAATAAGATCGACAAGATGCACGGTTAGAGAATTGCTCTAGTTTGTAGGATGAGGATCCAGTGGTTCCCATGATTTGTAGACATCATTGTGGGTGCATCAAGAAGGCATGTCCGTAGTTGCACAAGGTCTATCGACTCCACATTTTAAAATCTAGAGTCCACATCATCAACAATCCAAAATCTAGCACATCTATGTTCACAATCCTTGATGCTTCCCTGATTTTGGTCTTTTCTAGAAACGGGCATGATGGGAGGGAACCTCCCTGTCCCCCCCTCCCCACAAATCATCCTAGCTCAGAATTAGGCTTAGCTCCGCCATGCCCCGTTTACATCCGGGATCATGCCCCTGGAGTAAACATTTCTCGATCTAAATAAATTAACATAATTTCCCATGAGCGTGGAATAAAGTGCTTTGAAAATTGTGGCCAATCAGATTTGCCTTGATTTTGGTGACTAATAACTAATGTACTTTTTCTTTTCTAGAAAGGGACTATATTCAAACTTGTATATTGGATACTAAAACAAGTCTAAGATTTTTTAATGGAACGACAACTTTACAATGTGATGTTGACAAGCCATTATGGGATAATAAAGTAAACTTGGACTGTAAAGGTAAACTCAGGTGAATTTTTAATGGAAGGACAGCTTTGCAATGTGATATTGACAAGCCAATATGGGATAATAAAGTAAACTTGGACTATAAAGGTAAACTCAGGTGGTCCAAGTTTACTTTCCCAGTTCGAGAATTAGGAAATGAAATAGCATCTAGTCATTGACAAAGTAAACTTGGATGTGATATTGATAAGTCAACATGGGATAATAAAGTAAACTCGAACTACAGTAATGGAGTAGTAAACATATCGGTGATTGCATCCTCGTGTCACCCAAGTTAGCGGTGGTGAAGTTGTTGTTACTGGGGTAGAAGGTGTTGAAGCTGTTGTTACTTGGATAGAAGTTGTGGATGGTCTAGGATCATCCATAAAGTGGTATAGTTTGGGACTAATCTATAGGATGATGTAGGGCAAAGTGGTGGGAAGCTTTGGGTAGCCCTAATGGCAGGTAGCATGTCAGGGCAACATGTAAAGTGATAGGTGATGTAGAGGTTCTTCATGCCAGGCCTTTGTTGGGTGTGAAAGTAGCATGGACCCTTCAACATGAGGTAGTTGGTATGCGGTCACCCTGTGATTGGGCGCGGAATGAGTGCTAAGACCACCATAGAAGGATTTGCATTAGGTGGATGGTGATACATGCATGGAAGCTTGTTGAACTACTTGCAAGGTCGAGTGTTGTCCAGGCCATGGGTCGTACCATGGGCCAGGCTTATGCCATGGTCTCTCCATCCAGAGACGTACCTAGAGGGTGGTTGATGGGGTGAGGCTCAATGCATGTTTGTGAAAGAATAGTGTCTATATGTCTATTATATGCATAGCTCGTGTATATATTACAGGTGGCAAGGACATTTGGCAAAAGGTGGGCCCATGTAGAAGCTTCTTCTAGTAAAAACTCCAACACTGCATTCTTTGACACTCATGTGTTTGCTTTCTTGGACTCTTACACATGGTTTGAGATAGGGAATCGGTGGTTGATGTATAACGAGGTTGGCCGGAAAGGGGTGTGAATGAGGTTGGGGTATCCATGGAAGAATTTAGAACACCCTGTATGGTAGGCGCATTGGTAGACCACGAACTACAGGTGGCATGTTGGACATGGCTGAATGGATTTGGGTGCTTCTTGAGCCTCTTTTTGAAACATTGGTGGCTATTCAGCTGGCTTGTTGCCTAAAGCATAATAATGTTGGTAGAAAGAGGGAAGCATTATAGAGCTTCCATGTCTTGGGGTTGAAATTTGGGATTGCCAGACAATGCTGACCTTGGACATGCGGTGTTGCTTTTCTCTACCTTGCTTGCTTGGCACGGATTTTAGGAAAGTTTTATGCCTTAGAGGGAGATGTAGAGAGTGGTTGAATGAATCACCATTGTGTGTGAAGATCACCATTTGGGTGCATGGATCCAATGGCTCCATGGATCAAGATTGGGAGGCCCATTTGATTGGGCAAAGTCCAAGCATGCCGTGCACCAGTGGAAGCCTAGTAGCCCTTGTGAGTGTGCAGATGTTGAAATTGTGATTAACGGATGGAAAGAGGGTTGGACTAAGTAAGAATGAGACTTAATAATGCAGAGAAGACAACTGGATCCAAGGTAAGCATGCAAAGTGTTGGCATGGGACATGGATGCTACATGCAAGAATGGGATTTGGTGTCGGAGTGCCTTGATAAGGGGGGGCTAAGGCCATTGGGTGCAATTGGCAAAAGGCATGAGCGCATGGATAGGTGCCAAATAGACCACAAGGTAGGAAGGACTATCCGAGTCTATGTTCCTAACTGCTGATGGTGGCGAAAGGATGTGAGTGAAGGAGGTTAAATGTACACCAAAAACGTGCAAGGTTCTCGTAAGTGGAAGTTGATTTAAGTTTGTTCTTAGCGAGATTTTCTTTTGGACTTTTGGGTGGTGTAGCGATTAGACTATCCAACGATGTACTACAAGCAAACCTAGTTCGACCTGTTCTACCCTTTGTGGGGGAGCGCTCTACCCACTCACTGTTTGGGACCCAAAATAAGTTGTAAAAGAAAGGTGAGAAGTGTTTTACCTGCACTATGATAAAGCAAGGATAACTTTGCACACTTAATTAAGCTCCCACTTTTTGGATCTCACAGACATAACCATTGCATACGAGGAAAGCAAGGATTCTACCTTGAGTCTCTATTAAGGAAGCTTATGTTGCAGGATACTCATTTCAATTCTTTGAGCCACACCTATCAGGAAATGAGGTGGGTTTCAATCCAGATGACTCTTATAAGGTTGTGGGCAACCAATGAATAGTGCCGTATCAAGAATTGAGAGAGCTTGCTGCTTCCCTCCACGCTACTCCAGAAATGGATACTTTTCAATTAGATCAAAAGTACATTAAGAACTTCCTTGCTTGCAACATTATTGGCTATTCACAGTAATGCTTTTGGTTGTCTCACCACATATGGTTAGACAACCACATTTGCTTGTCTCACCACTTACTCTCTAAGATCCTGATAAGGCTTATAGCAAATGCATATGAGGTGATACTTCCAAGTGACATTTGTTCAAATCTCAATACATTTTTACTTATTTTTGGATTTGGTAAAGGCACATGACAAATGGTGGTCACTTATTGATATGAAAATCCCTTTGTAAACGGGTATCTAACTCTTGGTTGCCAAATCTAGCTTGATACTTTAATAGCCTCTATGTCTCAAAAATAAAGGTTGATATAGCTTGCTAATAATCTAATTATGAAAAATATATTATGTAGCAATTTATGGAATTCCTTTTGCTATCCTTAATGCACGCGCACGCACACACATGCACGCATGCACATGCACACACATGCCTTCACAAATGCACATATGCACCCCATTCCAAATGCATGTGCATGTGCATGTCTACGTATGCACATGCACATGCATGTACACATACATGCAGACATGCACATGTGCTTGTGTGTACACACATGCACATATGAATCCAATTCCAAATGCTTATAAGTAAAATGTTTACTTTGTTTGGCACCATTGTATGGACAATTTAAGGGAGAAGTATAGTGAAGAATGGATTGGTTATGATCATACAATTACTCACATGTAATTGCCAACTTGATCCAAGTAAGTATATGAAGTATAATAGCACTCTCATGGTCTTTGCGCCGTATTGATCACAAATTTTTTTAAGATCTTTGCAAAAATTCTATAAATAGTTTTTTGAAATGGATATGTAAAGGGTATATTGGTGTCAATGGAAGCAAATAAATAGAGGTTCATGGTGAGGTTAGCTATGAAAGAAAGGGACCAATATAAAAATAGCAATGTTGATCATAATGCATTTTACCCTCAAAATGAGGGGTACCACTAGGTTCTACATGGACTGACAAATAGTATTTAATGTGTTGGCTTTTCCATGGCATGTTTGTCCACCCTTAATGTGTAAACCCTTCGGTGTAGCTTGTTGCGTTTGCAAACAATCTTAGTCACACAAGCTAAGCCACTAAGAGAGAATGACATTAGCACATGACTTTTCAACCAAAGTTAGGCCACACGTTTCATGCACTGTGCAATGTGCATACCAAGTGACCCACAAAACATTGTGTTTGAGAAGAAGTACATCTATTTGGATTAGAAAACAACCTAGCTATTTTTTAAAAAAAATTTGTAAAGAATGAAGGGCAATAGACCAATAAATATGTGCTTTGAGTTATTGACATTGTCAAGGGGAAGAAGCACCAAGTTGGCTATGTCATAAGTTTAAAAATGCAATGGAACAGTGGCAAAGGCTTCCTTTGAATTGGCAAGAAGATTCCACCATCAATTTTTTAAAGGGGCATCATAAATCACCTCACAAATTATAGGTGGGCTCTAGAATGATAAAACTCTCAAGTAAACTATAGACAAGTGCGCAATTGTGCTAGCAAGATACGAACCTTAATACTTAGTGCCCATGGTCTCACGAGATGACTCCAAATTCCCAGAAACTTGATGTTCAGTCATCCATTTTGTAACACTCCCTACGTAATAGATTGGGGGTTTTGTTCTGTGTTCATTCTATGCCCCTATTACCTAACACCGAATTTTGCACATAAGAGTTACTGTACTCATTGAGGCCATATTATTTATCATAGGTCATAAATTTGATTTATTAGGTTCAAGGTTGAGTTGGTCTTAATCATCATGTTAGTCTGAGTAAGGTTAGCTCTTCTCTCAATCGATTCTCTAAATGCATCTACTGAAATCACAAAAAGAGAGAAACACAACGTAAAAGTGAAGAGTGAGAGGCACGGAAGAGTCCAACTTGTGAGTCGATCCTTCTGTAGTAGCAACTTGAGTGCCCACTGGAAGGCGGCGGCTTGGTCTCCCACCCGAAGCCGAAGGGGGAACATTTCTAGCTGCAAACGGATTGGATGCTTCAAGCGAGGGAGCCTCTGTAGGGATTTGAACTCAAGACCTTCCCCTTCCCAGACACAAACCCACTATTATGCTAGGCTACACACCCATTGGCTCTCATTGGCAGCGTTCATTGTGTGCATGTAGATATGGTTTCGCTGTACTAGAGGCCCATTCACAAATATTGGAAAATCTTCTATTATACACAGTCTGGATTGAAGTAAAAAAATGATATCGGACACACGTGACAGCCCCATCGATCTTGGTTTTACTTTGCAGAAACTTTTGGGTGCAAAGATTGAACAGGACCAAAATAAGATGAAATTGACTATACTGTACAAGATGAAACCTCAAAAAATACAAGACCAAAAAAACAGCTTTTTCATTCCCTTTTTTGAAACTTAGTGCAAGGCATTCCTCTACACATGTCATGCTCATAAAGGTTCGGAAAACGCTGCCTCCGGGCGGCAAGAACTTCTTGCATTACTTTTTTCTGTGCAAAAAAAATATCAGCTCCTTCCAAGTTAAAGAAAACTTGGACAAGAATATAAAATCAATGAGAAATTTAAAAAGAAGTTTGGTTCTTTCTAAGAGATGTTTTGGGACCTTGTAGAGCGCCCATCGGCAGGTCTTTTGGTATTGCTGAAAGATGTATTCAATCTTTTTGTAGTCCTGTGCATTTAAAAGAACACGGTCATGTTAGTTAAAAAGCATTGAGTTTGTTTCACATAGCTTGACTATGCCTCAGCAGGGTCACTTCAAATTATAAAAGGTAGCGAGTGTGTGAGTGCGTGCATGCGCGTAGGTACATGGGTTCAAACTCATGACCCCTTTTAGGGGCTGAAATGCAAGGGCCTGCCAACACGGGGTAGAGCTTTTAAATCTAAGAAAGAGGAAAAATTTGTACACAAGGGGTACTTTTATTACCCTAAAGTTTACTAAAGGGGAGTCTTTCAAAATCTAAGACTCCTTAGAAAAAGGGTTTTTTTTAGTACCTCTTGAACGCATGTGCTATATGGGCTTTAAATGTAGTGAACCCTTTAAGCATTTTGTATCCTTAGTATACTGAGGGCGTGCAGTTAACCAACTGAAAGAAAAAAATGGCTTACATTAGCAGAAAGACACTCTACAATGTCCCTGTCAACTTGTCTGTTGAAGTCCCACTTGCTAAGAACCAAAACTTCCACGGCAGTGACAGTCAAGATGCTCGCTTTCCTTTGTGAGTGATGTAAAAGACCAATCTGTAACACATATTCAAAGCATGAGATTTAATAAAAGGTGACCAGTAAGAACTGTTAACTTGTAAACTTGTGTACATTGTATAAACCCAACATGCGGGCAGGGAGTCTATGAAAACTCGACTTCATCAGGGTCTACACAAAGCTTCAAGACCCTTCACTGTCATCACATAATATTCATCAGAGTGATGTAGACTGCACAGAGCTACGGCCCTATTCACACCATCAGCAACCAGGAGTAGGTGCAGACTTATGTACACTTCGGTCACATTTTTATACCAAAGCCACGATTCTGAACTTCTATTACTTCTACAAAAGTGACTGGCAGTCTCTGCCATAATGATTATATATGTATTAATGATTTACACAAGAAAGTGTGATCCCTCGATGAATCACATAGATAGCTTAAGTATGCCTCTGGCAAATGGTCTTATATTACTTGTGCATGCCATGCCACACGGACAGGTACATGTATGCGTGCCTGCGTGTTGCCGTGTTATGGGCACCATGTGTACAGCGTGCATGTGTGCATGCCTGCGTGGGTGTCACATGCACGGGCACGTGTGCATCAGCATGTGCATGCATATAAAAAAGTGTGTGTCTGTGCGCGCGCGCGGAGTGTGCATGCATGTGGGGGGAGAGTATGTGTGTAAGTGTCGGTGCTTGGTGTGACCTGCAGCCCCTCTGACGCGACCTGATGCATCTCTGTCACAGATCTGACATGATTCTGACGCAGATCTGTCACATTTCTGATGCCCATCTGACACGGATCTGACACATCTCTTGCTTGCGACCTGCTCTCTCTCCTTTGCTCTGTTTTTCCTCTGTTCAGCACCCGCTCCTCGCTTTTTTCTTCTCTGTACAACCCTGTGTGTGTGTGTGTGTGTGTACTCTTCTCCGGATCAGTTAGTTTCAGACCAGACTGTAAATATCAAGGTTTATCATCATACTCACAAGAATGATGAGCACAAGAACAAGGTTCTCTGTACTGAACTTGGCAAATCTCTTGAGGAAGGTTTTGTTCATGATATGCTGCTTGGTGACTTTATGGACAGTAAAAAGAATTGGCAATTGCCAGAACCTGATTTTCAGTTTGATATCCCTCTCCCTTTGGTGGTCTCACCACTGAAGAAGTTCTTAGAAAATGCTGCAGTCGTTTTTTTCGTAGGAAAAATGCCTCTTGCGAATGAGCTGGCACAATGGATAAAATCAGAATTGCAGGGAAATGTAATTCATGGTGTGTATTGGGCTGCCAGAGGATCTTCTGAGGTTCTTTTTAAAGAACCTAAACACAGAGTAGCTTTGTTGGAGAAATCACCCCTCATGTTTGGCACTCAGTTGGTTCATGTATTACCGTGGTCGGTGAATGAGGACTACGAAAGTGTCATTAAGCATATATGCCTGGTGTGGGTCATAGTGAAGCATTTCCTAGAGAATTTCCGTGAACATTTTGCCTATATTGGCTGCTTCATTGGGTAAGGTAATTTTTCCTCCTCGACCTACTGAAGATGGAAATCGTTTTATGATTCTCTGGGATACAACTAGGCTTGTTGTCCCCTCAGTCTCTATTTTGAATAAAATGTACTGATAATAGGCAGCTTGGGATTGGCCATCGGAACTATGAGCTTATTTGGGGCACCTTTGCTGGAAATGTAAATAATTTGGGCACATCTCCAATAAATGTCCCGTTGTCATTCACAAACCACTAGCTACGGCCTAGCCTCCAGTGGCGTCAGTTTCGCCTTCTACTTCTATTGCAAATGCCATTCCTATGTAGCCCTCTGCTACTATGGTTAAGCAGCAAGAAAAAACAAAAGGTTCATTGCTTGTAGTTAATCAGCAAGCCTCCACCAGTAAGGCTGTGCCATCTGGCAAGACTAAAGGGGAAAGTACAGGGGATTAGGATGGTTTTGTTACCCTGAAAAAGGCTTTCAAGGCGCCCTTGTACAAAACTCATAATTGGACCCAGATCCAGGAGAATGTAGCTCATAATGTGGATTCCTTAGTGGCTAATGTTCTCAATCCAAAAGCAAATCCCATTGCCATTTGTCAACCAGCGATAGGAATTGAAGAAATTTCAAATCCTTTGCTACTCATGGGAAGATTGAGATCCATACACTCCTGCAAACTGGAAAATTTCACCCCACAAAATACATTGTATAATCATACATTGACCCAATGAATCATTATATTCCAATGCTGGCTCCATTTCATGTCGCAAAAAGAAAACCAACACCCAAGAATTGTTTGCTTCCCGCATAGAAGATGTCATATCCAACAAAATGGCCAATTTGGCCACCATACTCATGCTGATTATGTTCTTGCAAACAAACTATATCTGGTCTCAACATATGTACATAATCCCATAAACATCTCCATTTATGAGGATTGCAAATACCTTGTACATATAGGTAACACACTTTATTGGAAGCATCTCATGTACATGACAGAGAAATGAGGGGATTTAACTCTCATCCATATGCACAGATCCCCCCGGATCCTGCAATACATTCCAAATAACATCATGCTTATCAAAGATCTTAGTACCTCCAGTACAAACTTGAACCCAATTATGTGAGACCGCATTGCTTTTGTTTGTGGAGATTTTAACAACTCTCCACAAAGGGAGGATAATACATCTAGCTCTTCTTATATGTTACATGTTGAGCCTCAAGCTTGGGACAATTTCATCCTACAAGTTGATGCCAGTTATCTACAAATTGGCAACTAAAATGCTTACAAATCGTATTGAAGGACTACTTTTTCATGGTTTGCATCCACAACAATATGTTGTCCCCAGAAGACAAATTATGGATAATATTGCTAATGAATATTTGGCGATGGAATATGCCAAATATACTTATCAGAACGTCCTTGTTATGGAAGTGGATGTAGCAAAAGCCGGGAAAAAAAGATCCGTGCGGTACTGTACGACAGTGTCGTATGACGTATGAGAGCAACTATGCGATTGCCACACATCCACTTTTGATGTATATGGATGTCTTGACTGCACAGGGGCAATTACATGGTTTGTAGTTACCCAATGGTTTGCATTTTGTGGCCTAGGCCTATGCAGATGATTCTTTGTTCATGCCCAAAAATCATCCAAATGATCTCAACTGCATCATGAGAACTTTGAAATTATTTGGTAAAGCAACTAGACTTTATATCAATTTTCCTAAGTCTAAATTGCTTCCGTTGACTTCTTGTGACTAGCATGCACTGTTATGGCCACGGCAAATTATTTTACCAGACCACATGGTTAGACATTTGGGATATCCACTGGCATGGTATATGTCTACACAGGATGCCATTCATTGTGTATTGAACAAATTGAAGGCCAAGCTAGCATATTGGTGTGAGAGCAAAAGGACGAAAGGACCAAATGCATGAGAGATAAGAGCAAATCAACACAACATGAAATGAGTGAGTGTATATATGATGAAATCTAGTACAAGAGCTTGGTGGGAGACTTTGAAGGAGCAGAGAGGGCTGCTGTTCCATGATAATGCTGAGGGTGGAGAAGGCCACAATCCAAGGAAGATGGTGGCTGCTGTCCCGAAGAAATGAGCAGAGAGGGCTGCCATCCCAATGTCGAGGTAAAGGAGAAGAGAGGGCTGCTGTCCCGGTGATGATGGATGAGGGCGGAGAGGGGCCGCGATCCTGAGGTAGTAGAAGCTGATGTAAAAAACGCTGAAGAGCTCTACTGTAGCAAGAGGGTTGCTGTCCCATGAGCTGCAAAAGAAAATGCGGGTCGATTGTAGCAGAGAGGGCTGCTGTCCCGTGAGCTGAGGAAGAAAACTCTGATGAGGTCTACTGTAGCAAAGAGGGCTGCTGTCCTGTGAGCTGAGGAAGAAAACGCTGATATGATGCTGCTGCTGCTGATGTAGAGCAGATGCCGGCTGCAGCAGCAGAAGCTCGTCTATGGAGTGGTTGATCTGGGCGCTGCCAACAGGACGCTGTGCTGAAGGTTTTGATGTGAACCAAGCACCTGCAGCAGAGTATATGCGCAAGCAGATCAAGTCGTTTTGTGTTGTCTTGTTTGCAGATTTATGATGCATCTTTTTATATGAAATTTGGGCTGCTGGTTGGCCAAGCAAAGAAGTCGGCCAGCAGCAAGACGTAAAAAAAGGCAAAATAAAACACCGTTTTTGGGCTGGAAATAATACCAATTTAGGTATTTTCACACACCCCCTCTCAGGCCAAAAGGAGGGGGGGGGGGGGGGCATGAGAGAAGATGAGAAGGATGGTGAAGAGTTTGGTTATCGCAGATGTAGATCATAAAACAGAATGCTATGCAAAGGGAATGCAAGATGGTAAATGCAATGTAGTGGGTTTTCACATGAGCCGTGCCCTCATGGGGTTTTCACTGACTCATGCGCTCGATACAATAATGATAAAAATGTGAAGGGAGAGGATGGTTCCCCTCTCAATATGCGAAGGGTGATGGTGGAGGACCGATGCCGATCCGCTCGCAAAGACGCTCGAGGATGGGCCGGTTGACGGACTTTGTAAGGATGTCGGCGTAGAAATGTACTGGAGCCTAATGGTACCAAGCTCAACCTCTTCCCTCGTAAAACATATGGACACCCACATGCTTGGTACGGTTAGAAAAAATAGGATTGCCAGCAAGGGCAATCACACTCTGATTGTTAACGAAGATGGTAGAAGCGGTGTCAATGGTAACACACATCTCCATAAGAAGCTGACGAAGATACATAGTCTCAGTGGTGGCGTCAGAGAGGACCCGGTATTCGGCCTCATCGGAAGAACCTGCAACAGTATCTCGCTTCTTGCTAGGCCAAGAGAAGGGGGCAGATCCAAGGGAGTACAAATAACCACCATGAGAACGCTAGGAATCGATATCACCGGCCCAGTCCGAGTCCATGTAACCATGCAGGGTGATCCCACGATTGTAGTGAAGTCCAAACATATAGGTACCTACTAGATAGCGAACAACCCTCATCGCTGAACTCCAATGTGGCCCCTTAGGAGCATTGAAATACTGACTTAAAATGGATGTGCAATAGGAAATGTGAGGTCGAGAATTTGTGAGCCATATGAGTTTCCCAACCATATGAAAGTAGGAAGTAATGAGTTGAAGACAATACTTTTGTTGTAACACAAAAATACCATTAGGATGTTGGATAATCTCCATGCCAAGGAAATATGAGAGAAGACCGAGATCAGTCATCTCAAAAGTTTGTCTTAGCTGTGCCATGATATCAACCACTTTGGCTTAATTTGAACTAGAAATGATGAGGTCATCGACATACAGCACTAGGTAGCAAACCATCTGCTGATCTGTGTGGATATAGATATTGGGATCATAGTGAGATGGTTGAAAACCTTGGCTACGTAAAAATTTGTCGATGTGATGATACCACACTTGGGGAGCTTGCTTAAGCCCATAAAGAGCTTTATGCAGGCGGAAGACTTTGTCCTCGAACTCATGGAGCGGGAAACCCGAAGGTCGGTCAACATAGACCTCTTCCTCGACAATGCCATTTAGGAAGGCACTCTTGACATCCATCTGATAGACTGGCCATGTGTGGTGTGCAGCTAGATCGAGTAAGAGACGGATTGTCATCATTCGAGCAGTAGGTGCGAAGGTCTCATCGAAGTCAATAACTTCTTTTTGGCGAAAACTTTGCACCACAAACCGGGCTTTGTATTTGTCCAAGGTACCATCGGCTTCAAATTTGATGCAAAAGATCCATTTGGTTCCAATGACCTTCTTACAATGAGGGCGATCCACAAGGGATCACGTGCGATTACGATCAATGCTTTTCGAGTTCTTGTTCCATAGCCTGTTTCTAGGCTGGCTGTTGGATAGCATCTTTCCACGATGTTGGCTCCTCATGTGCCACATAGTTTGCGGAGAAAACAAAGGCAAATGAGGCACGAGGAGTGAGCTTGGTACGACGAGGACCATCCAAAGGGGTATCATGGGGAAGCATGCTAGAACCACGCATGGTCTGTTGGTACCAACGGGGTAAAGGGTCCCTGGGTGGCTGTCAGGAGGAGGAAGGCTCCTCAAGAGGCGGAGTAATAGTTGATTGATTGGGTTCATGTGGCACAGCTGGAGATTCTTGTTCGGATGGTATGGGCAACGGAAGGCGAAGTAAATCTCGCTCATCAAAGACAATGTCTTGACGAACGAAGACTTTGTTCGATCTTGGATCAAAAACTTTGTAAGCCTAGAGTAGCCCACAAAAATGAGCAACTCACCTCTTGGCTCAAGCTTGCCTCTTGTGTCATTCGGAGTGTGAGTGTACGCACAACACCCAAAGACACGGAAATGAAAAACAGTCGGTTTTTCACCATAAAATGCCTCAAACGGGGTCCTGTGAGGAACAATGACCGAGGGGCAACGGTTCAGAAGGTGCACCGCAGTGTTGACCAATTCTAACCAAAGGCGTTCAGGCAGCTCAGCTGCAAAGAGCATGGAGCGTGCCATATCCATCACAGTTCGGTTCTTGCGCTTGACCACTCCATTTTGTGAGGGGGAGTTGGTGGAGGTGAGTTGGCGTTGAATGCCCTATCCTTGCAAGCCCTCAGTAAATTGATGGGAGATAAACTCACCACCATTGTCACTGTGAGCAATCCCAATTGAAACGCCCATTTTATTAGTGACTAACCGAACCCACGTGGAAAAGTATTGGAAGGCATCTAATTTATGCTTCAGGAAATACACCTACATGTACCTCGAATAATCATCAACAATCAGTATGTAGTAGAGAGACCCATTCAAGGACTACCCAAGTGACCGGATGGCCATAGAAGTGTTGGGTGGGCTTCGAGGATGGGCACAGAAAGATCATCAGATAACTGGCAAATCTGAATGAGGGCAGATGCTTCCACATGTTGACTGCCTTATCTAGGTCATTGTTTCCTCTTCTTTCCAGAAGAGTGGCCAAAATCAACCTCCAATGTGACTTGAGCGACATTGGCCGAGGAGTCGGGATGTGGTGTAAGAGATGACCAATCAGACATCTCTTCCGGGGTGGCAAAGGAAACTGATTGGGTGGGGGGGCCTTGAGCGACTTGACCAGTGGGTCACCCCGGAGATGATCTAGGCCAATTTGTACCATTGCCTTGTTGCTGGTTCCTTGGTAGGGAACCCTACAGAGTAGGTTCTGGATTATTACCCCCTCTTGACCGCCAATTAGAGGCATTGCTGCCACCTTGGTTGTTTTGGCGATTCGAGTTAGTGGGGTTGTTACCTCTATTTTCCTTGGCTTTAATCCTACACTCATCATCAACATGTCCAAGCATTTGGCAATGAGTGTAGAATCTATTCTATCGGTAGGGAGTGGGTGTTGAGGCACGGTTTTTGGGATCAGTAGTGTTGCCTTCAGGTTTGCCTTGATTATCTGAGTTGCAGTGTGGTAGTGGACACAAGGGCCCCCTCTTGAGTAGAGGAGGAAGATTTCTAGGGATGAAACTGGGCATGCAGCCAAGCAAAGCGCAAGAGTTGGCACTCACACTCATATAGGTTAGGCATAGGTTCTAGACTAATGGTCTGTGTGACAAAAGTAAGGAAACTAGGACGCAACTTGTTTAGTAAAGTGATAACCTGGTCTTCTTGAGGCTTGGTGGAGCCAATGGTGGCGTACTCCGCATTAAGGCGTCGGTATTCAGCAACCTTAACGATCAGGTCATCACTCTCTTTTATAGAGAAAATTTGGATTTGATGTCCGAGATCAATGCAATGCGTGCGATCACGTGCTGCATATCTCTCTGCAAGGTGTGCCCATTTGTCAGAGACGTAGGGGAATTGCTTGAGTTGTGAATGAAACTCCGGCAAAAGGCCTTGCATGAGCTCCACTATGGTAGTGGCATTCCTAGTCTCTCAATAGCGGATAACTTCAGGAGGCGCTAGCGAGGGGTGGGGTTTTGGTTCAAGTCCCTTCACCAGGTTCCAGGAACCTTGGGAAGTTCCATAAGATTAGCCCAGGTGGTGTAATTAGACCCATTGAAACGAGTCTTTTTTGTGAGAGCATTTTTGGACATAGAGACGTGAAAGGAAGGAGGTGGGGGGGGTCCAGGATGGCTGATACCCATATCCGGAGTGTAAAGAGTGAGGAGGAACTCCAGAAAATCCACTAATAGGCACAAATGTAGGACTTGGCGAGGGTACTCCATAAGATGGAATAAAAGGTTGGGCACTCGGCATAGATGGAATACCTAGTTGAGGCACAAATCCTTGAGTGGGCACATAAGCAGGAAAAGGAGTAGTGCCAGGAGGCATAGTGCTAATACCTCGGAATGCTAGGTGGCACCACAGCGCCAGGAGGCATAGTGCAGATAGATAACTGTGTTGGGTAAAACCCATACGCAGGACCCAATTGGGGTGCAGCCGGTAATGGTTGCATGCCAACAGTAGCAGGAAGAGACATGGGTTGGGTGGGAGGGTTTTGTGCTTGAGGTTGTGCAATATTCCAAAACACATTAGGAGCAGAAACAAAAGATAAACCACAAGAGAAAACAATGTTACCTCCTTAAACACCAGTAATCTGGGAGCGAATTGTGCTCCTAGACCCTCCTCTATTTGGGTTCAAATAATTCCAGGGATCGAGGGTAGTTGATGGTCCCATGTGTTGAACCTGTGCTACAGAAGAAGACACCCAGGTAGAATTAGGAACATAAGTACTCAAAGGTACATACAAACTTGACGCGCTCACCAGCAGGGTTGATGACAATGGATCTCCGAACGACCGAGGAGGTACCTGTCCTTCCTAAGAAAAAGTCCCATACTAAAGCCCAGGCTGTCGGCTAGACTAAGCAACAGGGCTCTCCAGATGAGGCTGGATACCTGGGTCCAGTACTGGCACACTGGCTGTAGGCATGTATCCTCCTCTGGAAGTGAAGTTTGATAAGCTCGGATAAGAAAGATGAGATGCCAAGGGTGTAGACGGTGAGTAGGTGTAAATGGGCTGGTCGTCTCCCAATGAAAGACCTCAAACGGGGCTCTCAAGTGGATAAGAAATCCCATCCTCCGTGTGATCTATATCTGAATAAGGAAAATCAACATCTGGTAAGAAAGCCTGGTCCTCCGGAATCGTGGGTAGACAATGTCATGGCCTTGTGAAATTGGTACAGCATAAGTGTGGGCATGGTGGTCGGTGAGCAAGATAAACATTTAATTGTTCATACTTGGGTGCCCGGACAAAAAGTTAACTTGTTGACATCCCCAAGTGTGAAGGGGGACCAAGGGATTAAAGTTTTTAAAGTTTATAACCTTGGGTGGCCCCTAGGAAAGTTTTAATAAACTTTATGGGCCTTAGGATTTTTATGGGGAGAGGGGGCTACTCTACTTTTAGAGTACACGCCTCCCTCTCTCTCTCTCTCTCTCTCTCTCTCTCTCTCTCTTGCTTTTTCTGAAAGGAGGGCGCATACAGCCTAGGGTGATTGCAGGTGTGGAGAGAAGGCGGCTGCAGCAGAAAACACACAGAGGGCTGCACACGCTTGGAGTTGGCAGTCTGCGCAGGTGCTCACCAAACCAGGTTGCAGGTGGACAGAATTGCAGGCGGCTGTAGGACAGTAGCCGTACAGAGCTGGGCGAGGGAAGACTACTGGCGGGCTGTTGACAGAGCAGTACCTATGATGGGCATGAATGCAGGGGCTAGCAATCTTGTGAGGCCACTTCCTTACGATAATCTAACGCCTATGGGTAGGCGAAGGATTATAAGGGAAGGGGGAGCTGCAGTGAAATTTGACACTTTCAGTGGGGCCAAAGACAAGCTAAAGGCACTTAACTTTTTACAGTAGTTTGATGCTGCTTTTTCTGGTGGAAATTACATGGAATCCTCGAAGGTGAGAAAAGCTGCGACTTTTCTCAAGGGCGATGCATTGCAGTGGTGGTCCACTCTTCTTTTGCAGGGCATAGCACCATCTACTTGGGTACAGTTTAAACAGGTGTTCTCTTCCGTGTGGCTCACATCTACATTTGAGGTGGATGTAATGATAGCATGGCATAAGTTGGATGCATCGAAATGTGAGAATCTTGAGGATTATGATAGCCTATGAGAGTCGTGTATTGTAGAATGCCAAGAAGCATTTACAGGTTTATGAGAAAGAGATGTTGGCTGTAATTTATGCTCTTTCTACATGGCAACACTATTTGCTTGGGGCTGATTTCACTGTGCAGACAGATCATCAGACTTTGCGTTATTTCCTCACGCAAACTAAACTTTCTGAGAAGCATATGAGATGGGCCAACTTTCTGTCTCTGTTTCACTTTCAGATTGTACATGTGGAAGACTCTTACTACGGCTCATTCAGGTTCAGCAGAGCATGGGCCTGAAGCATTGCCTGATGCTCAAGAGGGGGGTAGCACCTCCGCTCCCTTGATACAAATAGGCTTAGATGACATTTAGAGGTACTGTATCACCAGATTGCAATTGAGGACGCTTGTCATTTTTCAAGAGGGGGGTATGTCATGGCCCTGTGAAATTGGTACAGCATAAGTGTGGGCATGGTGGTCGGTGAGCAAGATAAACATTTAATTGTTCATACTTGGGTGCCTGGACAAAAAGTTAACTTGTGGACATCCCCAAGTGTGAAGGGGGACCAAGGGAAAGTTTTTAAAGTTTATAACCTTGGGTGGCCCCTAGGAAAGTTTTAATAAACTTTATGGGCCTTAGGATTTTTATGGGAAGAAGCGGCTACTCTACTTTTAGAGTACACGCCTCCCTCCTATCTCTCTCTCTCTCTTGCTTTTTCTGAAAGGAGGGTGCATACAGCCTAGGGTGATTGCCGGCGTGGAGAGAAGGTGGCTACAACAGAAAACACACAGAGGGCTGCACACGCTTAGAGTTGGCAATCTGCGCAGGTGCTCACCAAACCGGGTTGTAGGTGGACAGAACTGCAGGCGGTTGCAGGACAGTTGGTACACAGAGAGTTGGGCGAGGGAAGACTACTGGCGGGCTGTTAACAGAGCAGTAAGTGCAGCCTAAAACTCTCTCTGTGCCGAGTGGCGATTGGCCAAGCTCAAAGTGTCATCACACCAGCTTGAGATTGAGGTAGGTAGGACAGCACAAATCCCCAGAGCAGAGAGGATATGCAGACTATACCAGGAGGAGGTTGAGAGTGAGGAACATTATGTATGCAGATGCAGAGCATATAGTGTCATTAGAGAGAGATACACCACCATCTCCAGTGGACATCCCTCACTCCGCTAGATCATGGAGTCTGCAGACCAGCGTAGATTTGGCCAGTTCTTGTTAGAGACACAACGCCACAAAGAGACACTGATATGGACTCATACCACAGGGAGAGGTGGGCAATAGCTCCAACTCACTGATTTCTTCTAGAGATCTATCCCAGTGCCTACCTTGACACGGGAGGGGGTTACACTTCAGCGCGCTGCGGACCTCTGAGCCAGACGGAGACCGAGAGCACCAGGCTACCAGACTCCCAGACTACATCAGAGGGAGATCACAGAGATACGGGCTCGACATCAGCACCATATGCAGGAGCGGTTAGCTCACTTACACTCACACCCGGAGATCATGCTCTGAGGTATTTTTGCCTCGCCATCGCCTATGTATCACATATTACACCCCCATTATGGTACTGGTTGGAGCATTGCATTCTTGTATACCCTACGCATATAGGTTGCATACTGAGCCTCTAGCAGTAGTGCTCCATCCATCACACCCCCCCACTAGCTCAGTACTTTCATACTTTATTTCATGTTCATTTTGTCCTTTTATTTTCTGGACATCCAGAAGACATTGATAGTTGTACATTGATTTGTCTCATAGGTCGAGTTCGGCCTCTAGTAGACGTTAATACAACTTTCTTTCTTTCTCTCTCTCTCTCTCTTTCTTACCCTCGTGTGAGCTCTGGAGGGCCAAGGCAGGTGGCTGTAATTCAAGATAGCATACACTATTCCCTCAGGGCTGGTGTATCTGATGAGGACTGGATTGAGGGACAACAGTGTACCGGCTGAATGTCTCTCTCTCTTTCCACTGGCTCACAACTGTTTCAGAGTTGTTTCATTTGGCCCTTTGTGAGAAGAGGGGTTTGGCAGTTTGAAGGGTGGAAACAGAGTAAGATTGTGGATTTGTTCTTTGGGTGAGTTTGAGGCTACGATCATGGAACAGCTAGATGCGTGCTCAAGGCTTCCCTGTTGCATTGTCTTGGTTGATTAGAGAAGACAGCAGTGTGTTGCTTTTGTGGGACACAGATCTGTGTGTGTATCCTCTATGCTAAGAGGTCTTGAGGGTTGCCAAATTGGACATGCAGGTTTCTTTTCCTTGACTGGCTTTGTTGTACTCAGTTAAGCTTTTCCATTGAATTTGAATAAAGAAATACCGAAAGGGGCGCCAAGCTTTGGAGCCAACAGGTGTCGTTTTCTTTCTTGTTTTGGAGCACTCTAGCTCCTGCTTATTTGTTTATTGTCTGGACTACGATTGGATTGGGTGACTGCTAGTCTACTGCACTTTGGTTTCTACCAGAGGTCGGTTTTAGACGATACCTGCTCTGTGCTCTCAACGTCTTCAATCCCTTTGCTCACGATAGCTCTGATACCATGTGAGGGCAAAAGAACGAAAGGACCAAATGTATGAGAGATCAGAGCAAATTAACACAGCATGAAATGAGTGAGTGTATATATGATGAAATCTAGAACAAGAGCTTGGTGTGAGACTCTGAAGGAGCAGAGAGGGCTGCCGTCCCGTGATAATGCTGAGGGTGGAGAAGGCCACAATCCAAGGCAGATGGTAGGCTTCTGTCCCAAAGAAATGAGTAGAGAGGGCTGCCATCCCAATGTCAAGGTAAAGGAGAAGAGAGGGCTGCTGTCCCGGTGATGATGGATGAGGGCAGAGAGGGGCCGTGAAGCTGATGTAAACAACGCTGAAGAGCTCTACTGTAGCAGAGAGGGCTCCTGTCCCATGAGCTGAGGAAGAAAATGCTGACGTGGTCTATTGTAGCAGAGAGGGCTGCTGTCTTGTGAGCTGAGGAAGAAAACGCTGATGAGGTCTACTGTAGCACAGAGGGCTGCTGTCCCGTGAGCTGAGGAAGAAAATGTTGATATGATGATGATGCTGCTGATGTAGAGCAGAGGCCGGCTGCAGCAGCAGAAGCTCGTCTATGAAGTGGTTGATCTGGGCACTGCCAACAAGACGCTGTGCTGAAGGTTTTGATGTGAACCAAGCACCTGCAGAGCAGAGTATATGCGCAAGCAGATCAAGTCGTTTTGTGTTGTCTTGTTTGCAGATTTATGATGCACCTTTTTATATGAAATTTGGCCTGCTGGTCGGCCAGGCAAATAAGTCAGCCAGCAGCAAGACCTGAAAAAAGGCAAATTAAATAACCGTTTTTGGGCTAGAAATAATACCGATTTAGGTATTTTCACACAATTGGAAGCTTTCTACATGGCCTTTACAAGTGCGTCTTAGGATTGTTCAATCGATCATTATGACCTATGTGCAATTTTACTTGCCGTTGTTGATTTCACGTAAAACTGATATTGATATTTTTATGTATGATGCCTTGGAATTGTTGTGGGGAAAACCAACCATCATACGAAATTGCGTCTTTTGAGACGATCTTCCTAAAATGCATGGTGGACTAAATATACTTGATCTGCATTATCATCTCTTGGCGAGAAAGGCCACCATGATTCCCACTTTTTTTCAACTTCGGCAAGCATGGGTCATAATGCTTGCAGACATGTGTGCTTCCATCAAGAGTCAAGACTAGAGCTTATGGCAATTGACACATTTCTCATTGGGAAGCAGTGCTTAGTAAATTTGAAGGAAAAATTCCAAGATGCCCTTATGCATCTTCCCTTCTTTGTAATTGGCAATTAGCCTTGTCTTCTATTTAGTGGCATGGTAGGGATGCGCTGATTGGGAATTCTCTTCGGTTGGAAAGCATTCATTGGTCTTCGGTGTTTCCTCAACCACTTGTAGTAAATGAACCACGAAAGGCCTGCTTTTTGGCCTCCATTGGAGTTAGAACTGTGGCGGATGTCGTAACAGATGAGAGATTTGTGTCGACTTTCCCACAAGCCTGTTTGAAACATAACTTGGGTCTGCATTATAGGCGAGTGTGGAAACTATTACTACATTGTTGTGGCCTTTTGAACCCACCTCAAATAGCGTCTATTCTTATGGAGATGCCTTGTGGGAATACTTCCAATTTCCACCTTTCTGGCAAAACGACATATCTCCAATGATAGATGTTGTAAATGTGGACGACATGCAGAGTCCATTCTGCATCTTCTTTGGCATTGCACAGAGTCCATGACTTTCTTGTAAACACTGACTTGCAATCTCGAAGGACGTTTTCCATCCTTCAAAGGAGGAAAACTCTTCTGGATTTTTGGTGTTTTGCCATCTTGCATGGTTGGATTTGACACTTTCATGGTCTGGATGAGATACTGGGCACTCTAGACTATTTGGAAGGCTAGGAACCATATTATGTTTCGACAACATTCTCTAGATGCTTATGCTTTCTTTCGTGCCAATCTTCGCCAGTCCCTACATGACTGTCGACAGCTGGAGGCTATTGATACCCATTAGTTTGAGGTCTTCTTCCACTATTTCTAGCTTTCTTCATTGGATGACTTCTCTCTGAAGTACATCCTCCCCATGTGCATTGCTCCTTGGTATAGATAAAGGCTACTCGTCAAAATATTTTTTCAAAGGCTTGCATACTTCCCGACAAAAACCAGGCATTGCAAGGATCAAAAGAACAGATGGTACTTGGACATGGCTCAGCTTGCAACGCTTGCCATGAATACTTTTTTGTCATGTTTGCTACCCCTCTACCTCTTTCAGGGAGGCTCTTGCTCGAGAACTTTTCTTACAGTAGGTTATGCCTGTCATCACACTGCAAGAGGCTAATAACATGGATGAGTAGATGATGCTATAAAAGGTCTAGGAAAATGGAAGTCTCCAGGCTGGGATGGCTTGACTTTGGAGTTCTTTCAATTGTTTTGGGATATCTTGAAATCGCTGATCTTACTTACGGTGAATCACTATTGGAATGTTGGACAGTTGCCATGCTCATGGAAAGAAGGTTTGCTGAAATTGCTGCCCCAAAAACAGCTCAGTGAAACTATGGCGTCCCATCTCCTTAATGCCTGTCATATGTAAAATGGTCACCAAGATGCTCGTTAATAGAATAAAGGGTGTCCTACATGTAGGTTTACATCCAGTGTATAATGGATTTGTACCTATAAGACAAATCATTGATAATATAGCAAATGCATGGATAGGCATTGAATATGCCAAGCATACGCAACAGGATGTTCTCATCATGCAGGTTGACATAGCCAAGGTCTTTTACATAGTGCATTGGGACTTTATAGCTCAGGTAATGGACAGAATGGACTTTGGGCTTAGAATGAAAAATGTCATTTTTTGGCTTTACCAAGAGGGGAACAACTACATGCATTTTGGGCAGAGAACTTTCAACCTCTTGGCAGCTTGGGAAATTTGTTCAGCAGGGTTGTCCGCTTAGTGTGCTACTATAAGCCATCGCAATTCACCCAATGCTCCTCTACATGGACAAACTAACACAAGATGGGCAGCTTCATGGTCTTTCCATGGTAGATGGAACACAGTTTGTGGCGCAAGCATGTGCTAATCACTCTTTCTTTTTCCCAAGAATACATAGGCTCTCATGAAAGCATTGTTTAATGACAAAAAGCATTGAGATATTTTGGCGAAATTCTCATTATAAGAAGGCCTTGTGTCTCCTTAAGTACGAGTTCATATGCTTGCCGAAAATGCATGAAGGGTTTAACATTCTGAATATCCATTATTATGTTGTGGCACGCAAAGCCACTCTGCTTCCGACTTTTCTTGCGCAGCAGCAACCCTGGATGCTTATGATTGTAGCTCTTTGCTTTAATGTGAATACAACTGCATTTGGCAAACGGCAGCTAATTCACTAGGAACTTTTATTTGGCCATGTGGAAGGTAAGATTGCTCGATGCCCTTATGTCTCTCATCTCCTTGCAGACTAGAAGCTTATTCTGCAATATATTCAGTGGGCTAAATGCCTTCTTGTCGGCATCAGAAAGAAACAGTGCCACATTCATTTTGGTACTGTCCAGACAATAGATCTTTTTTGCGAAGACTTTTTTGGTTTACTTATTGTAAGATTTCCTGGGATCACTTTTTCCAGGAACTTTTGGATGTTTGGAAAATATGAGTAACAAATGGATAAATATGCTCTCTTTATTGCCTGGCTGCGATTTTGGGCACTATGGACTATATGGATTGCCTGCAATCAAATGGTTTTCCATTCGTCAAAGATTGATGAGTATTTTTACTTCCGTCAATGTTTACGACAATCTTGGCATGACAGCTATCAACTACAACAGATTGATCAAGCTCAGTTTGAATTGTTTTTTCACTGTTTCTAGATGTATATCATAGTGAAGATTCCTCTTTCAGGGCTTCACTCTGTACATTAATATAGACAATGTTTTTACAAAAAAATGTGTGTGTGTGTGTGTGTGTGTGTGTGTGTGTGTGTGTGTGTGCATGCATGCGCACGTGCGTGTTGTGTGCATGTGTCATACACAATACGTACATGCATGAAGTTGCGTGTAAGTATTTTGTAATCATGTAGCCCAATTACCAACAAGCAAAAACTGACCTCTCCGAAAAAGTCCCCCGCATGCAAGGCTCCAACATCCAAGGGCACAGTATCCTGAACAAACGACATACTAGTGCTTAACAAATCTGCTCATTGCAATCAAATTGGCATTAAGAGCAATGCAAGATTATTGTCATCAATTACAATAAACCTTGATTATGAGACTTCATACTAAAGAGATGTTAGACAAGTGTAAACGTAGGAGAGAACACATCATAAACATAATTAATTTACACGCATTGTTAATTGTGACCTAAATGTTAAGAGGTGAGTTTTGAACCTCAGAAAGAGCTGGCTTTTTGGTCCTAGATGGCCATGTATTCCACATCAAATCTTTAGGGGTGTTTGATGCAAACTCATGGTCAATAGCAGCTTCAGCACAAAGCCTTCTCTCTCTTGCCAACACTCTTCTGGCCCAATTCTCAAATTTAGCTTGATAGACAGCTGCATCACTGATGTCCCCTCTAAGCATCCCTGTCAAATTTGTTCCTGTATTCCACGACAAAGCTTGTTTATCCGAAAAACCAAAGTCTGGGATAAGATCACCAGAGTCTCGTCGTTCAAATTCTCTTAAAAATGACTTCAGTGTGTAAGAGGGGCTCAGGTTCTTCACATTCCCAAATGGTTGCAGAGTCCGTTGGGAATGGCTGTGCCCTTTCACGCTATCTCTTGAGTCCAAGTCACTGCCCATAGCCATGCTTGCAAAAGACAAGCGACTCGATGCATGCTGATTTCTTCTCTCTTGGAGTGCAAATGCACCATGACACCCTTCATCTGAACCTAAATAGTATTCAGAGAATTGGGGTGAAGGTCTTCCAAAAGGAGAGAAGGTATCATGCCTTAGACAATTTCTGGATGCACTCGCATACATTGGTTGAAGTGTAACCATCTGCTGCTGAAAAGGGGGGGGCTCTGCTGCGTATTTCAAACCGAAGCCATGTTTTGCTACAAAGGGTGAAACTGCATGTCTGGTCAGCTGTATCTTTGATGAGAGACTGGGCAGCCTGAAAAACAATGAAATTATCAACTGAGACTATAAACTTACCATTAGACAACAAAAGGAGTCGTGCAACCGTACAATGCTGAGAAGCACTAAGTTATTTTGAAAAATTGCCGATGCTAAGCTTCAAACTCAAACTGAATCTTCGGTTATAATTCCTTTCAGCAGTCACCTAAATGGTGACGTTTCCTTTTGAAGTATCCAACCGAAATGAATTGTCAAGAGAGAACCTCCTGTATAGGAGAATTCACCATAAAACACTGGGTGTTCATGAAATCACCAGCAGAGCAGAGACTGTGCTAATGGCACCAAGGAGCTTCAATACCTTGAACTCCTTGTAAGTTGATGGTCCTGGCATATTTAGAACGCCAAATCATTAGCGTAGAGATCACTGAAGCCACTGTCTCTGATAGTATAGAGCCAGTCCTTCCAAAAGAATCCATAAAATCATCCAATTCGTCTATTTAGTGTCCAAAAAGTGTAAGGGAGATTGGGACACCCTTATTTCACCTTTATAATTCCATGTACCGCACTGCATGTAGAAGGCTAGGGTGCCCATAAGCGTGGATGGGGAAAGTGAGTGAGTTATCCCATAAGTCAAAGGGACTGCAAGGCCTTGGTGCATTTTTGTATAAAAGAGGATTTCCCCACTCATGAAGGCAATCAATACGTTTCAGCTTACTCACTCCATTTTCATGTTCTACATAATGGCATTTAGATCTGCACCCCCTTCACACACGGGCAGTCCACTACTTCTTGCCTCCATCACTTGCTAAGGCGGGCCTAACCATTATTTGATGGCCATCTCAACCACTTGCCCCTTCACACACTGCAGCCAACGACGTCTTCGCACACGTAGCCAATTTCACGCCCTCACCACCATTGGCGGCTAGGCCAAGCCGCACCGTCACTGCCAGCAGGCTTCAGCCTCCATCACAGGCCCCACCCTCGCCTCACCAACCGCCTGGTCTGCGCCTTATTCTCTGCTCTTGCTTGGTTCCATGGTAGAGAAGCGGGCATGGAGGCCACTCTGTGCAAAGACGATGGCATCGCTTCTACCCCAAGAAGGGTGCAGCAGCAGCACAGCCGCAGGCAGAGTAGCAGCAGCGTGCATATGGTGACCCCCTTGGCTCATCTCACTCGCCACCATAACTCCACAGCGACCCCCTACACTTATCGCCCCCTCCACCGCCTGCTGCAGAAAGTTGGTCAGGCCGATGGCTGCACTGTAGAATGGATTAGTTGCATCTGATGCGAGGGCGGCCATGCGAGGGAAGCCAAAGCTAATTGGCAGAACTGGCTGCTTCCTTGGCACGTGGACTACACCACCACTACTTCAATTTGGAGTCTGGATTTCATCGCGTGTGCAGAGCTGCCTGCCTGCGTGCGCATATCTGCATGTGTGCAACTGGTTCAAAGGCTGCCTTCTTCCCTTGTAAGGGCTGCGCAGCCAAACAGTCGCCGACCAGCATCCCAATCGTTAACAGCCGTCCCTCTCTCTCTCTTTCTTACAGATTCGCACAGCTGACAGACTTTACACCTCTTTCACTTGTTCAAAAAACACAGCCCTTCTTCTAGCTAAGCAAAACAACCCTTACAAGACCATAATCCCCATCATGGGTTCTTAGGATGCAAAAAAAACATGCTGAGCACGAAAAATCTACTCCAGTCGGCGCTGTTTTCAGAGGAAGTGTGGCAGGTGACGGGCCCTGCAACCGACAGGTGGCGACCAGCCGCTTTTTGTTTATTTAGCTCTCGTTTTTTTTAAAACACACGTTGTTTTTTCGTTTTTAGAACCTGTAGCCTGGGGTTTAAAAAATTCAAATCGAAGAGCTGTTTTTTCAAATTAAAACACAAAAGCCATACAAAAAACAAAGCGCTTTTAGGGGGGCTTATAAAATACCCCTAGAGTGGGCTTCTAGCCACACATCTCCTCAAGCTCTCTAGCACTCTTCCTTATACAAGGCCAAGCTTTTCTCTCATCTTGCCCTCTTCAAGATGTCGACCCAAGAATCCGAGATGGAACCCATTCCCGAACGTGTAGACCTGCCGGCTACAGAAGCCACCAATGGCGATCTTTTCAACGATTTTGTTTCAAAATCTAATTTCCAAGAGTTTAAAGTTGCTCTCGAAGCTTCTTTCTCGGAATGTCAAGGACAAGTCGCCGCGTAGATGCAGGCTTTACAAAACTCCATCTCTTTGTTGACCACTACCCTATCTACTCTTTCGGGTATGGATACTTTGGTATCTGCTTTAGGCCCCAATATTACTCCGAAATAGTTTGGGGGTGAGCAAAAGCAGCGTACCAAAGAGATAGTGGACACTTGGCTACATAAGTGGCAAGTCCATCTTCAGTTTCATCCATATGATGATGGCAAAAAGATTCAGTTAGCAGCAGGTTTCCTCTCAGGTAAAGCTTTGCTTTGGTGGAAAGAACTCAAACCTAAACCAACAACCTGGGCACAGTTTGAAGAAGTATTCAAGAAAGAATTCCTCAAAGAGGATGACTATGATATTGTTGCCCAGTTTGCTACTTTGACCATGACCTCGCAGAACCTCACTTATGAGGTCTACCTCTAGAAATTTCGAGACTTGCATATGAAAGCTACGAAGATGGATTCTACTACTCTTTTGGGTTTCTTCGTAGCCGGTTTATCCGACTCGTACCGTTTACAGGTTAAAAACAACAAATGCAAAACTTTGGACGAGGCCGTTTATTCCACTCGTATTTATGACAATACAATGGTCTCTTCCAAATCTAAACCCGTGACCGAGCAAGGGAACAAGCATAAAAGGAAGTTCTCTGCATCAATGGCTAGCACGACAGAAGGAAAGTCTTCGGACCAACCTTCGAAGATTTCTACTTCGACACCAGCAAAGAAAAACTGTCTCCTCAAGGCTTTGAAGCTCAAGAAGGAGGGACATTGTTTCATCTGCGAAGAAAAAAGACATATGTGTAACGAGTGCTCGAAGAAGAAGGGTGCCAAGACCAACGCAGGACCCAAGCTGAAGGCAGCTAACCAGTTGACTTTGACAGGTACGTCAATTACTGTACTTTCTCGCCCTAGTTCATGTTCTGATTGTATATTCAACTCTAAAGTTTTTGGCTTGCATGATCTTCTCCGAGTTTATGGAGAAGTGAATGGCCATAGAATACACATTCTTCTAGACCCTGGCAGCTCAAACAATTTTGTTGATTACAAACTTGTGTAGAAATTGGGTCTTGACACAACACCCAGCGATCATACCTATAAGGTACGCTTACCTGCGGGTCGGCAAGTATGGAATCGAAAGGTGGAGACGCTACTGATCTGGATCCAGGACTACGAAGATACTTTGAAGTGCTATATTATGCACCTAGAGCATGTAGACTTGTTATTAGGGATTGAGTGGTTTAAGACTCTTCAAGTCCAGATAGATTGGTCTAGTCATTCTTTTTCTTTTGAACATAGGAACACCCAGTATTGTATCTTAGGTGATTGTATACATCCCTCTCAGGGACCTCTTGTAAATACAGTTGATTTTGGAAATATAATGGATTCTTCTTTGTATAATGCTTTCCATTGTGTCTTGATTGCACTTTCTTTATTTCTCATACCTACTATGGATGTTAATGAATTAAGTGTGTTTGAAAGCAATGAATTAAAGAAGATACTTTATTTGTTTCAAGATGTATTTCCTAAGGAACTGCCATCAAGCTTACCACTTGAAAGGGTAGTACATCATTGTATTGACCTGGTCCCTGGTGCTCAACCTGTTAGTATTCCACCTTACAGGATGAGCCAAGCTGAGGAAGATGAGTTGGCCAAACAACTCGAAGATTATTTGAGGATGGGCCAGATCCGTCCAAGTAAATCATCTTGGGGTGCACCTGTGTTACTCAGGAGAAAGAAGGACAACACCTGGAAAATGTGTATAGATGACAAGAGATTGAACAAGCTGACAATTAAGAACCGTTAGTCTCTCCCTAGATCAGATGACCTGATTGACCGGTTAGCCGGAGTGAAGTATTTCACAAAGATAGATTTACGTATTGGCTATCACCAGATACGTATTCATGAAAGGCATGTCGAAAGAACCGCCTTTCGGACTAGGTATGGCCATTACGAGTTTCTCATATTACCTTTTGGATTAACCAATGCTCCAACCACTTTCCAGCAAATGATGAACAATCTTTTTCGTGAACATTTGGAAAAATTTGTGGTTGTGTTCCCGGATGATATTTTAATATATAGTCGTACTCTTGAGGATCACGTTAGACACCTCACGATTGTCTTGACTATTTTAAGACAGAATCGACTATATGCTAAATTAAGTAAATGTGAGTTTTTCATGATAGACATCATTTACTTGGGACACAAGATCACTAGAGACGGGTTGAGCATTGACTATGACCGAGTTTAGAAGGTTCTGGCCTGGCCTATACCGCAGACTGTGAAACAACTTCGTTCTTTTCTTGGTTTTGTTGTTTTTCTTTGGAAATCTATGCGGAAGTACTCTCAGCTCACACTACCGATGACCGACTTATTGAAAGGTCGTGGACGTAAGTCGAATCAGCCTATCACTTGGAATAACGATCTGGATATGGCCTTCAGACTTTTGAAAGATAAAGTCAAGGAAGCATCTATCTTAGCATTACCTCCTAGTCGGCCTTATGTTCTTGAAACTGATGCCAGTGACTGTGCAATCGAGGCTGCTCTATTTCAAGATGGTAGACCTGTTGCTTCGAGAGTAAAAAGCTAGACGACACTCAATTTCGTTGGCCAATCCTTAAGAAGGAGCTTTATGCTGTCATTCACGCTCTCAAGGTTTGGAGACATTATTTATATGGCTCCAAGTTTGTGATATTGACTGATCATCAGTCAATCAAGTATGTGTGTGATGCAGATGATTTGAGAGGAAGGAAAGCTTGATGGAATGAATTAATGCAAGATTTTGATTTTGAGATTCGTTTATCGAAAGGGGTCCATGAATAGTGTCGCAGATGCGCTTAGTCGGATTAGAGAGGTGAATACTTTGTCGTTCACCGCTTACTATTCCGTAATGACAAAATTTGTGTACCACAGATCCCGGACATTAGGTCCAAGATTCTTAATAAGGAGTGTCACGACGCCCCTTCTGCTGGACACCCTGGGGTACACAGGACATTAGCTTTAGTAAAACACACTTTTTATTGGCCAAAGATGAAAGGGTATGTAGAAGATTATGTCCTCAAGTGTCAAGTTTGTCAAGTAAATAAAGCTGAACGCTTTAGACAGGCCAACCTAGATCACCTGTTACAATGCTTATGTATGGTTTTCAACCTAGATCACTTGTTACAGTGGGATTTTCAGGACTTTAGCATGATACAGCACGTAATTTTTTGCAAGAAATGTTACAAGTTGCGAAGGAATCTATTAGAAGTACTTAAGACAGAAACAGATTTTATTCTAATAGACATCGTTCACCCAGAGAGTTCGCTGAAGGAACGATGGTGTATTTGTGAGTTCCGAAAGATTCCGAAACTTTACGGACAGGTCGATCTCCGAAATTATCCCCTAGATACTGTGGACCATTTCATATTACACGACAGATTAGTTCAGTTGCATATGAATTGGATTTGCCTTCTCATGTGAAAGTTCATCCTGTATTTCATGTCAGTAGACTTAAGGAAGTACTGGGTGGAACAGACCAGTTAGTTACTCCTCAAGAAATTATAGATGTCGAGGATATGACATTTGTTCCACACGAACCTGAAAAGATTCTTGGATTTCGTGAAAGACGATTGCGTAATACACTGATCACGGAATACAAGATCAAGTGGAAGGTTCGTGTTGAGGAGGACGCTGCATGGGAGACATTGACTACCCTTCAGAGGGATTACTCTGGCTTTTTAGTGAGCTCTTAGAGGAAGGGGAGTATGTCATGTGCACAGTGTGTATCTACTGTGTGCTACACGCACACAAGACTAGCTTCGAGGTTTGGGAAAGCTTGGAGCTAGGCAGGCTGATTGGTGAGCTGGACTAGGGATAGACCAGGGCGCGGGCACCCAAGTATGGACGAGTGGGAGCCCAAGTGTGGACGCTCGGTGACCGGCCAAGGGCCTATAAAAGGGTGGCCAAGGTTAGTCAATAGTTCATAGAGTCTCGTGTGACTTTGTGAGAGCTCTATGGTCAGGAGACTGGATCTAGTACAGACGTGCACTTGCTTTATGCAGCCAAGGCCGGTAGCAGTCTCGAGGCCCGCGAGGGTAGCTTCGTGGCGGTATGGGACATCACGAGGTAGAGATTGGTTGGCACATCCATCTAGTTAGCTCAACTCATGGCTCGGTGGGGACAGCCAAGACTTGTCAAGGTTGGGAGGTGAGTCAAGCCTGCACCCCCTTCACGTTTGCTTGGTTTGTTTTGCAGGTTTTGAGTCTTGTATCAAGAGCATTCTACGAGGTGATCCTTTGGGGATTTGACAGTGTATGCACATCTCTCCAATCCTGACCACTGCATGTGATGAGATGCACCAAGTGGCCGACCGGCCTCATCCCTAATGAACTCGTTCCACATAATAGGTTGTCGGTCAGCCTCATCCAAAGACCTAGGAAGCCTTTGTCGCAAAAATGGTCTCATGCTTCTCCATGCTCTGAAAATGGCTGCAATAAGAGGGGAAGATTGTGTCCTGATATTAGCCTCTGTGAACAAAAACCGTGCTAGGCAGCCAATCTCTCCCAACATGAGGTGTACATCCGGAAATTTGAGACAAGAAAAAATCCTTCCAAGGCTCAATGCCTGGTAGGAAACCTCTAACCACAAGTTTGCAGAGCAACGCCATGAACTGAACATTCGGATCAATAATATTCAGTCCCCCCTCTTGTCTAGGCTGAATAACTGTGAGCCAAGCTACCCTGCCACGAGTGTCTGTGGTGCCATCCAAACCCAACCAAAGAAAATTGCGGATCAATCTCCACAATTGACCAATGCACGCACGAGAGAAGCACCAACAAGAGGCAATAAACCAAGCTGAGGCAAGCAATACTTTTTGTGGGGTTATTCTTGGGCTTTTTTTAAATCTACACATGCGCACGCATGCACACGCGCACACACTTGGAAACATCTTCGGGCGTAGTGGGAGATACATATGTCATCCCATGTCATCCAAAAAAGAGGATAATGTTAATGAAAAATGGGCACAAAATATTTAGTGTTGTAAGAAGATTTTGATGGGGACAATTAAGGCACAACAGGTCAAATCTTGATAGGTTACAAAGTTGTCTTGTTAAATGATACACAAGGGGGATCCTAACTCATGCATCATCATAAGATGTATGTCATCAATGCACAACTTGTGTATGGGTGTTGTGTCATGGTTCGTAAACTTCCGGAAACTCTTTTGTGTCCAGAACTGCTAGTCTGGCTTCTGCCTTGACTAGCTCCACTTTGTCTTTATCTGCTCTGACCTGCACCTCTTATAATCTTGATGTGCTCTTCTCGGATTAAGAGGGTCTAGCCCTCGGCCCTTGCTTGGCTTTCCTTGGCCCAGTCTATTTCTTCTTTGAGCTCCCTGTTTGCCTCCTCATTCTTGGCCAGGGCCCCTTTTATTACTATCATCTCTTTTTGTCTCTTCATTTTCTTTCTGGAGTTTCAGCAGCTGCTTTTTCATCTCTTCCATCCTGCCAGCTTCCCTCCTCCTTTTGTCCAACTCTTCCTGCAGGGGTTCCTGCTGGCTTCTCATGGTCTGGATGATGCCATCTTGCTCCCTGACGACGCCCCGTCCACACTCAAGAAAAGACGGAATGATTCCTCTTCACACCGGGCTAAGTACATTTGCTTCTTCCTAACAAGTAAGGTGGCAAAAGGATCTCTGCATTGGCGGTAAAAGGATCTCTGCATGCGAAATGCAGAGATCCTTCCACACTCCCTTTTGTGTAAGGGGCGAAGCCGCATGGTTTTGCACTCGTTGCCATACCATCCTTCTAAGGTTGTAAACTGAGGAGGGGTTTGTCCATGGAGCAAGTAGTATGAGGAAAACTGGTGTGTGCAAAGTCATGAATGATGGTGGTGAGTTGTGACATGACGACTGGGAAAGGTGAAGAGAGATCAAGGTCGGCTGTCTGCTAACGGAACACGCGGGCATCATAAACCGAATTGAGGTCGTAATAAAAGTGAATGTGGATGAATGTAGAAATGGGGGGTCGGGGGGTGGGGATTGGCAAGAGATAGTAAAGGAAAAATGTGTGGTCAGCCCCAATGGGTGGTGGGGCATGGTGAAGTCCTAGCTGTGTCGCATGACAGCAGGAGACCCCATCAAGTAGTCCACAGTGCTTGAGCCTCCATCTCTGATGGAAAATGAAGCTCCTATAGACGGACTAGAAACTGGGATCTCGGGGCTGAATTGAAGGCAATTGGAAGATCCACAAAAGCAACAATACACCCAAAGCACTGTCACTCAGTCAACCTTCTGTCCATTTTTTGTGTGTACCAAACTCCTTTTGGCATGCAGTTACTTGAGAATTTCGTTCACTCTTTCTCACTCATGTTTTCCTCCATCTCTCAGCTAATCCATGACACTGCACAACAAACAGGTAAGGGCCCATGCCAGCAGCACACAGCATGGCCCCAATTTCAACCCACTGCTGTTTGACAAATACCAAAACACCATTGAAGAAGATGACTGCAAAAAAAAAAAATGCACACAAAATTGCCTATAACTAAATTACTCTCTGCAACAACACAATCAAGATTCCTGTGGGGGAAAAAATTCATTGCAAAGGACCAATACATGTATTATGGACAAACCTGATACACACACTAAATATGGGAGAGCAAGCGATGAGAAGGTCTGAGAGTCTAGACTGTGTTTTGCCTCGTATTCTGAGTTGGCACTTCATTCATTGATTTATGTATGAAAGTACCTTTTTCTGATGCAAGCATGCATACACAGGAACGCATGCATGCATGCTCATCTTCTAGTTGAGATCGTAAACACACATCTAGAGTTTTAACATAGAGCATGACAACTGAAGTGGACGTGTAGACCCAAGGAGTTTCACAAGTGTTTATTGACTTCGTGGCAAAAATGATACCATCCATGTCCTTAATAGAGAAAATAATACTAACTTTTGGATACAAAAATGCTGCAAGGACAAAACTTTTGAGTGATTAAATGAAGAGAAAGGCTCAAGTGAAACACAAAATGGGCTCTAAAGAAACACTTGCTGCCTTGTCCTTACCGATATGACTTCAAAGCTGCTTGTGGCAGTGGCCTAGGCACATTTTTGGGTTCTTTATGAACTTCCATCACAACCTGCACATAGCAAACTTATTACCCTTGTTATATGTACAAATCACTAACCAAATTCAATAATTTGTTAGTTGGCATTAAAAATTCAGTAATTTTTATTGTATCCCATTACACATGCGCGTTCGCAAACGCATGCAAGGTATGACAAACTCTAATTCGTGTTCAATTAAAAGACACCAAATACACATCTAGTTGATTGCTTAGCATGTTTACATGCCATTGGCAGGTAGCATTATGATCAAACATGATGAAATTCCATGTCTCACCCACCATTACTCTGTCTAGGAGTTTACTGGTCTTTGCTCCCATTGGTAAAAAAATTAGTATTGAAGAAATGTTTACCTTGCTTACGAGAATTTTCTAAACAGTGACCTGATAACACAGCTGATCCATAGCATGATAATCAAGGTCATGGTCATTCCACATGCTATTTGGGATAAAAAGATTACTAATATAGCTGCTTGACACACTAATTTACATCACTGAAAAGAATGATCTTGCAAACAAAGGACTCATGAAGTGCCTCAAGTTCTCACACTCAAGAGAAGATCCTGAGCAAAGATCGATAAATACCAGATTAATGTTGGCTAGAGAGAAAGGGATGTGTGTGTGTGTGTGAAAAAGAAAGAAAGTAACTTTAACATCTACAAAAGACCCCAAGGGTATGAATGATACTATGGTACCATGGGTATACTCGGCCATGGAAAAAGTAACCGAAGGAAAATGGAAACAACTATCACTAGTGCATATACATGTGATATCAGCATAAACGAACCTGTGTATGAGGTAATTAGCCATGATCAACTAATGGTAATGCCCACCTCAGACAATACCAATCTGCTGGCCAAGGGAATATCAAGCCTATGCGATGGAACGATCTATTAATGTCTTCAAAAGACCCAGAGGGTCTATGAGACTAAAAGGGTAGTACAATGTATGCATGATAAATGTGAAACATCGAAAAGAAAAGAAAAATGTGAACAAAACTAGCTACATAAGCTAAAGTATCTATGTGTGTTAATATTGATTAACTTATTTTACATGCTTCATATAATCCTTTGGTGCTCAAGAGTTGTAAGGCGAATTAACTATAAGGCCATTAGTCTACTAGACCCCACTTTTTATGTTTTGGGCGGCCACAATGTGAACACATGCCCAACGTATACGAATGAACTCTCACTATTGTATTGGGAACTCTTATGCATAATTGAAAAGACTCTTGGTTCAAATAGAGAAAGAGAGAGAGCTTGAAAGAGCGTGATTAGGTTATACATTATGCCTCTTGGTTGCTTGTGAGAGGGAGAGAGTGACCATATGTTGATGCGGAGCAACCACAATATGTAAGACACTGGCAGAGCGTGTGGAGGAACGACCAAATGGAAGTAGGACTATGGAGCTCGGCTCGGTACGGCTAACAAATTCGTTCCCAATGATAGTTACATTTCCATTCTAGCCTAGATCAGGGTGGGAAGTAACATCCATGATTTGTGGCCTTCCTTCTTTTGCATTGCTACTTAGCTCAATAGTTGCCCATGACTCTTGTAAGCATAATGGTTATGTGCGTGTGAAGAAAGGGTTTGTTTTATGCTTGTAGAAAGAAGAAAAGTTGATTTGTATTATTTTATTTGCATTGAAGGGTTGTGACTGTGGAAAACCATTGGGAAGCCTTGTCAATGGGTTGCATTGCTTAAAATAGGTTCAATTTCTTTTGTTTTTGCATTTCTTTGTTTGTTGTTCATTTTTAAACCTCCTCCCCCCCCCCCCCCCCCCCCAAAAAAAAAAAAAAGGGATTTATTCTTCAGTTGGTAGATAAATTGGGTGCACACAACTATGATCTATCTCTTGAAACCCAAAAATCCATGAGAAAAACTAAAAAGTGTCCAAAAAGTAAAAAACCTGCAATAGTAAGACAGAAATATATAATTACACAACATACAATTGTATTTGTACGTGATAAAGTTGGGGTCCAATCAAAAGGTCGTACAAGTTTAGAATTGTGCAACTTACAATTGGTTTTGTCTATGTACAATTAGAGTCCGTACACTTCGGGCAGGTATCATTAGAATTCGGACCATTACAGTCCGCATACGATTTTGGAAACTGTCCGCATATTATTAGAATTGTTCATGTACAAGTTCACTTGGTACATGTACCAAAGGAAAAAAAAACTCGCGTACCGTTCTTATTCGGACATGTACCGTTCTCATTTAAAAAATACCAATCTAGTTGTGCGCTGTACCATTCTCATTTGGACGTGTACCAATCCAATTGTGCGACGTACCGATCCTTTTGTACGCATACCATTCAAGGTGCACGATGTAACGATTATTTTGTACAACGTATCAATCATTTTGTACGCATATCGTCTCAATTGTATGCACGCTCTTCAATCATTTTGTACGCATATCGTTTCATTTTGTACGCATCGGTTAGGCGCAAGATAGGGACCAGCTTTCCATGTACAGGTCATTTCATGGCTCCTATGGTTGTCATGATGCACAGATTGACCGCTCCAAAGTTGGTGCCGCTCTATTGTGGAGGACTTTGGTTCGGATGGACCGGAGCTACAGTAGTTGGCCATTCGCATACTTAGCCAAGCCATTAGTTCCTCTTGCTTGGAGCAACTTTGGAGCACCTACAACCACATTGCCTCTAGGAAGAGGAACCAACTCGGGGCAGAGTGTGCCAGTGACCTTGTCTTCGTCAGCGCGAACTTGCGAATGCTTTGCAAGAGCATGACCAAGAAGGCAGATCCCTTCACTGTGTGGGAGATGAGTCAACAAGAAGATGAGGTGCAGCAACAGCATGCCAGTGAGGATGAGAATGAGGATGAGCTTGATGTTCCTTTGGCACAAGCTACCCATGACCATGAGGCGAGCACTTCACGTGGATGATCATTCATGGATCATGATTCATGGGCCTTACTACTTAGCTCTAGGGTTTAACACTTTTGAGTCTTTCCATGTTTTAGCCTTTTTAAGTTTTTTGTCCTTCCATGTATTGTGCCTCCTTAAGGCTTAGTCCCGACTCTTGAGTCATGACTCATTTTGTATCTACTTAATTATTAATACAATCAACCGTCAATGCCTTCACTCTTTGATAGGCGTATTTTGTTAATGTGACTCAAAAGCTTACCATTTTAGTGTAAATTTGTGCTCATTTTGATGTACTTCTAAAGTAGAATAAGTGTAGAGTAGAAAAACTTTAAAAAAAGTATTTTTTAAGTGTCGTTCCCTCCCCCGTTTCCTACTTATGGCCGTCCCCATTCCCGTTCCCGTTCCCATCCCCGTTACCGTCCCCCGCCCCTTGTGACTATGCCCATCTTCCGTCGTGCATTCCTTCATGGTATTAAAGCACTGGTGACTTGCAGCATTAGTTGCTCCCTCCTCTTTCTTGCGTTTTTTTTTTTCTCAGATCTGCTGTTGCTGGTCAGTTTGCCCTCTTCCAGGCGTGTCTTCCAGGCGTGTCACTGTTGCAGTTTTGTGGTCGATCTTCATCAGGATCCGTCCCTGGGACTCCTGTAGTGCTGTCGGCCTACTCTGTGTGCAGGGCAACGACAGTGTATTTGCTGCCTTTTTTCTCCTACAAACTCGTTTGCTGATGTTGTTTGGTTGATCTGAGGCTTGGTGGTACCTTCCAAGATCTGCATTTTCAGATTCTGCCTTATCTACTGCCCCTTTCACTTCTGCGTTTTTAGATTCTGTCTTATCTACTGCCCCCTTCACTTCTGTGTTTTCAGATTTGCAGCCCTGTTTTGCTGTGTTTCTGGACTGTTCCTGTTGGTAGCTCTACCTTCACCTGGGCTTCATCATTTGGACCTGAAGATACCTTCTCTTCAGCATTTTTTCCTCATATGAGGTGTGGAAGCTGGTTGGCCTGTATTTTCAGTTTTGCAGCCTCTCTGTTGGCTGTGTTTTCTTCTCCAGTGGACACATCACTTGCAGAGGGGGTTTTGTGTGGATTGTGGCTTTGATGACAGTTTGGTACCTGAGGAGGAACTGAATTTTCTGATTTCAGTCAGCCTTTTGCTGATTTTGGAGCATCTATACTTGCGTTTTGTTCCTGGCCTACACAGTTCCCTGGTTTCTTCATGTTCCTTGCCTTCTGTCGGCAGTGGAGTGCTGTTTTTTGCTGGACAGTAGTATTTTGGCCGCGTTTTTGCTTCCCAAAAGAGTTTTCTACACTCAGCGGAGGCCCATCTCCAGCTACTTCACTTGAGAATTAGTTTCGGGAGCTATTTTGTATTTGTAGAGACTTTCTTCTACGACTGGAGTTTGCAGATTTTGGAGGAGAGTACTTCTTTCTTGACGACAGTAGTGATCTTTTCAGAGATCCTGAGCAGAGTTTATTTTGTCCGAGCCTATGTTCTTTGCAGTGTTTGCAGAGAAAGGAGGGTGTTTTGCCTCTATTGCTAATTCTTGGGATCTGATTCTATGGAAGAGTCTTCTGCTCTCAATGATGCTTTTGAGGACTTTGTTGGCCTGCCATAGGCAAAGGCCTTAGTGTTTGGTTTCATATTTTTCTCTAGGGGAACTCCTGAGGGTATTTTATCTTCTTCTTTTTTTTTTTTTTGGGAAAAACGATCCTTCTATTAGTTAATGAGAAAACGCCATAAGGCTACAAAGCTCACCTCACAAGGAGGGATAATAAACACAGTGAACCCCGGAGCTCCACCCCCGTGGCTGGCCGCTCTCTGGGGGGGGCTACCTAGTAATACATGCGGGAGGTGAGAAGAGCCAAACTGGAGGCCTGCAGTGCCAAGTGACATCCTCGCCCCTCGCGATGAGGAAAGGGCCAGGCTGCCAAGTGCGGAGGAACGCCTTGCGGCGACCTCTCATGCGATCCGAGTCGCCTTGAAGTTTCCCCCAATGTCCTCTCAAGGTGTGAATGATGTCCACCCAGAGGGCCTGTATGACCTCCGCCGGTGGAGTCGCCTGGCAGTCTATGGCCTCCCTGCATCGGGCTCTCCATATGTGCCAAGCCGTCATGCTGCTGATCATTTCCCATCTGTGCCCGTCCCCCTCCTGGGAGACTGCCGAAGAGAAGTCTGGCGTTGGAACCACCGCCATCGCCCTGTCAAAGACCTGGATGGTCACACTGCCAGGGACGTCCTCGTATCCAAGGGCCGGGCCGCTGTCCGTGGCCCAAGCCACCGCACCCCACGTCACCATCATCTCACCTGGCGAGCCTGCAAAAACCATCTTGAGAGCGCGCTGCCAGACCTGCTGTGTCTGTGGGCAATCCCATAAGCAGTGCCGCTGCGACTCCTGTGCATGGCCGCACTGCGGGCAGGACGCTGGGTGTCTGCCAAAAGCTAGCCAAGCCCCCACATCCAATCCTCTATGCGCTGTAAGCCAGAGAAAAAGCGTCACCTTCCGGGGTCGGAAGCTGGCCTAAAGGCGCTGCCAGAAGTCCCTAAGGAAGGCAGGGGAGAGCCCCTGTCGCCGCCAATGCTCGGCCCCCGCCGGGGTGCCCGCTATCTTGTGCATCTGGATCCGCCGCCCCAGCCTCGCTGTGTACTGAAAAAAGGGGGTGCTTGGGCTGGTAGGGGCCGAGTAGGGATCTCGCCAAAGCCACTCGCCTGGATCCCACTGAAGGCGAATAAGAGGCCTGCTGTCCCAAGCCCATAATCTCCAAGAATAGTCCTCTCCTATCGAGGCCGGTGAGGGGTCTACATGCCATTGTCTCTGATGAAAGCCGACCACCCGCACCCTCTGAAAGATACAACCCTGGAACTCATCCAAATCTAGTCGGGTCCTCTGAAGCAGGCCTCCCTCTCCCACCTCGAAAGTGAGTGGGGCGACTCTCTCTGCTGAGCCGCAGACCGCTAGAAGGATCTCATGCCGAGTAAAGACGCCCATCCACTATGGAGGTGGAGGGTCCTGTACTGGAGTCCACCACTCCCGGGGGATGGCCGCCTCAATGTCCTGCCTCATCAACTCTCTGCTCCTCATCCCGCTGAGTCTCCTCTCTTGAACCTCTAGAGGCAGCTGCTGAAAACATATCCAGTCGTCTAGGGACTGGGCTGGGCCGGAGCTCAACGGGCCCCACGACACGTGAGATCGCGATCCAACCATATGACCACTGGGAAGTCGGATCAAGGGGTTCCAGATCAATGGCTGCCTCAGGCGCTCCTCATCGGTGTCCGGGGGAGTCTGGAAGAGTGACGGCCTCAGATGCTCCCAGGCCCTCAGAAGGCTAGCTGCAAAACGCTCCTCAAAGCCAAGGCCCACTCCTCTGGATCGCTGCTCTGTAAAGATCCACCTGATGCTGGGGGTCCAAGGGCCACTAAGAGAAGGAGTGCGGCTGAGAATCCTGGAAACAAGAAACTCCTTCCACGGCTCAGCGCCTGGTAGGAGGCCACGAACCACCAACTTGCCAAGCAAAGCTCGGCTCTGACAAATAGGATCAACTATGCCCAAGCCGCCTCTCTCCCTCGGCTGAGTGATCACAGCCCATGCCACCTTGGCCCTGGCGGGCCGCCCGTCGCCACCGGACCAAAGAAAGTTCCTGATGAGCCTCTACACCTGGACAATGCACGCCCGAGAGAAGGCCCAGCAAGAAGTGATGTACCACAAGGTAGCAAGCAGAACCTGGTTGGCCACAACCACTCGGCCAGCCAAAGATAAACGAGCGGTACTCCAATACAGAAGCTTCTTCCGAATGCTCAGAAGAAGGGGGGCTATCTGCTGCTCCGGAGATATGTCAATGCCCACATAGCATCCCAAATAGCGCACTGTAGTGCCGGGAGGCAGCCGCTGAAACCCATCAACTGGCCTCCAAGTCGGGGGGGCACAGAACTGACCCACAACCCACACGACTGAATGGGAGAATTAGGGTTTAGGTTAGAGATTCATGTGGGAGACATACACGGAGAGAACAAGGGAGAGAGAGAGAGAGAGTTGTGGGGATAAGTCAACTCACCAAGTGTGAGTGTGTGACTCCCCTATCACACATGTATATTGCACTAGTACACATAGTGCACTTAGTACATTAAAAGTACTAAGTGTACTATGTACTATAACTTATGGGCTTGTACACACTATAAGGGTGGGCATTATGCCTTTACTCCAACAACCTCCCACTTAAAGGCAAAGTGCCCTTAAGTAAAGGAAAAGAAAAAATCAGCATGTACATGATAATATACAAGGCCATATCAAGGCTGAAACTGGCCTCATCCAATGCCCATCAAGTGTCTGCAATGAGCAAACCGCTCCGGAGGCAAACTCTTTGTCAACAGATCAGCCGGGTTGTCATCCGTATGAATCTTAACAAGCTGAATTTGCTTGTTCTCTATCACCTCTCTGATGAAGTGATACTTCACATCCACATGCTTCGTCTTTGCATGAAAGACGGGGTTCTTTGCCAACTGGATGGCACTCTGACTGTCACAATGCAACAATGGAATATCCCCTGTATAACCCAAATCAACCACTAACTGAGATAGCCATAATGCCTCCTTGCAAGCCTCTGTGGCTGCAATATACTCGGCCTCTGTAGTAGATAAGGCAGTGCACTTCTGCATCCTGGATATCCATGACACAGCACCTCCTGTGAATGTAAACACATAACCGGTAGTAGACTTCCGGTTATCTGGATGACCGGCATAATCCGAATCCGTGTAACCATGCACTAATGCATCCTGTTTGCCAAAGCAAATGCACATATCCTGTGTGCCCTTCAGGTATCTCATGACACCTTTCACTGCTTCCCAATGCTTCTTGCCAGGGTTGGCCATGTATCTAGAAACCACTCCCACTGCAAATGCAATGTCCGGCCTAGTAGCAACCATGGCATACATGAGACTGCCACAAGCTGAAGCATACGAAACCTTGGCCATATCAGCCCTGTCTCTATCCGACTGTGGGCTGTCCATAGCACTGAGTTTCACATATGGAGGCAAAGGAGTACTAGTCTTCTTCCCCCCATCCATATTGAACCTCTGCAAGACTTTGCCAATGTATTCCTTCTGAGACAAATACAACACATGCTGATTTCTGTCCCGAAGTATCCGCATACCCAAAATGTGATTTGCATCAAGGCATCCATCTCTTTACGAGATTTCCCGGCAATCAACATATCATCAACATACAAGATGAGGATCAATAGACTGCCATCCAAAGCTTTCTTGGTGTATAAGCAGTGATCTATGTCACTTCTCCTGAATTTCTGAGATTTCATGAATGTATCAAATTTATGATACCATTCTCTTGGTGCCTGTTTGAGCCCATAAAGACTCTTTTTCAGCTTGCATACAAGCTTCTCCTTTCCACTCACTGCATAACCCTCTGGCTGCTGCATATATATCTCCTCATGGAGATCACCGTGAAGAAAAGCAGTCTTCACATCCATCTGAATCAAGTCCAGATCATCATGTGCAACCAAAGCTAACACAGCTCTAAGTGTGGTCATTTTGACCACTGGAGAGAAGATCTCCTCAAAGTCCACACCATATTCCTGCTTGAAGCCCTTAGCCACTAACCTGGCTTTGTATCTTGGCTTTGCATCAGGTGCAACTTTGAGCCTGTAAACCCATTTGCATGGCAAAACCTTCTTGCCTGCAGGCAAAGGCACCAACTTCCATGTTCCATTTTTGTGGAGAGAATCCATCTCTAACTTCATGGCACGCTCCCAAAGAGCCTTGTCTGCCCTCTGTAAAGCCTCCTTATAACATGAGGGCTCCCCACAGTCAGTAAGCATCAAGTAGTCAACCCCTGGAACAAACCTGTCAGGGGCTCTGGAGGGTCTAGTGGACCTCCGTACCCAATGACCATCATTTGCAGGTTGCTGTCCAGCCTGCATATCACCCATTGGTGGCTCCTGTTCCATGCCATAAGGCTGAAAAATCATGCCCGGTATCTCCTCTAACTGTGGTATATCCATAGGGATATCTTCTGCCATCTCTGGCTGTCCATTCGGACCATTTTCAGCACCATTTAAGGGCTGGTTTTCGTGCTGTAATGGCTGATTTACAGCCCTTGGTTGTTGTCCATGATGTCCATCATCATCAAAGATGACTCTGCCAGGCTCCTGTTGCCTTGCAGGCTCCTTATACATGCATGTTTCATCAAAAATGACATCATTGCTGCGTATGATCTTTCTATTCACGGGATCCCAAAGTCTATACCCCATTTCACCTCTGTCACCATATCCTAGGAATATGCATTTGTACTTAGGATCAAGTTTGGTGCGCATTTCCCTGTGTATGTGCACGTACGCAACGCAACCAAACACTCTCAAGTGCTTGTATGACGGAGGCTTCCCTGTCCATACTTCCTCTGGCACTTTCCCACCAAGCCTCGTGTTAGGTGACCTGTTTATAAGGTGAACGGCTGTCATAACAGCTTCAGCCCAAAAACCATGAGGTAACGCAGCATGTGACAACATAGAACGGACCTTTTCCTGAATGGTCCTGTTCATCCTCTCTGCTGTCCCATTTTGTGGAGGATCATAAGGAGTAGAGAGCTCCCTCTTGATGCCTTTAGCATCACAAAAGTCCTGAAACTGTTTGGACATATACTCTCCACCATTGTCGGAACGCAAAGCCTTCAGTGTTTTGCCAGTTTGATTCTCAACAAGAGCAACAAACTTCTCAAACACTGAGAATGTATCACTCTTCAAACGAAGAGGATAAACCCACACCTTACGTGTGGCATCATCAATAAAGGACACAAAATATTTTGCCCCTCCCAAAGAAAGCTGAGGCATCTCACATACATCTATATGCACAAGCTCTAACTGAGCATCTTTCTGTCCAAGAGCTTTCTTGTGGGGGCACTGCAGTTGCCTACCATATATACAATGCTCACAAAACTGAAAACTTGAAAACTTTAGAGAAGGCAAGTAACCCAAACGAGACAATTGCTCCATTCTCTTGACACTCATGTGTCCCAACCGGCTATGCCACATAGAGATTTCCGGCAGCTCGGTTGCATTTACATTAGCATGGTGACAAACACCTGCATGCATAAAGTAAAGAGTGTCCACCTTAGAGCCTCTGGCAACAACCAGTGAGCCCTTACTAATCTTCCACTTTCCACAACCAAATGTGGTAACATAATCAGCATCATCAAGCTGTCCAGTAGAAAGCAGGTTCTTCTTGATCTCAGGCACATGCCTGACATCATGGAGCATAAGCTGTGAGCCATCTGAAAACACAAGCCTCACATCACCTCTGCCAAGAATCTTGCATGCATGGTTATCACCCAAATAAACCACTCCTTCATTGCCAACAGTATACCTGACAAACAAGTCTCTGCAACCTGTGACATGAAAGGAGGCACCTGAATCAATGATCCATGAGTGCATACCATGACCACCTGTAAGAAGTGAATGGGCATGAGTGAAGACGTAAATAGAACCTCATCCTCACTGCCACCTGCATGTGACACATTGATTTCTTCAATCTTGACTCCACTTTTGCCCTTTGGCTTTACATCTTTGGCTTCATCTTTCTCTTTGTCTTTGCCTTTTCCCTTTTCCTTTTGATCATTTTTCCATTTGTAGCATTGCTTTTTAATGTGTCCCTTCTTGCCACAATAATGGCATTCCAAATCCTTTTTGGAGCGAGACTTGCTCCTTCCCCGTTCTTGGCTTTTTCCCCTTTGCTGGGATCTCCCACGTGCATTCATTGCATTGGACTTTCCAACAGAGTTGTTTTTCCTGTTCATCTCTTCTTGAAGAAGAGCACCCTCAACATCTGCATATGACAGCATAGCATGCGAATTGCTAGTGGCTGTCCTGAATGTGTCCCAACTCTCTCGCAAAGTGCATAACAGAAACGTGGCTTTGAACTCATCGTCCATTGCCAACTTTTGATTAATGACCTGGCTGACAATACCATTAAACTCATTTAGATGGGCTGTCATAGACGCCCCTTCCTTCATCTGAAGACCTATGAGTTTCTTCAACCAATACACTTTGCTTGAGGCACTTTGTTGGGCATACAAGTCCTGCAATCTCTGCCACATTCCCCAAGCTGTCTTCTCTTCACGAATGCTGAAAAGTAATGAGTCTGACACAGACAACATGATAGTAGATCTTGCCAGCTCATCCATATCTTCCCACTCTTCAGCAGTAAGAGAAGCGGGCATTACACCCTTTTCTTTGATAGGCTTGTGCTGCTTTTTCTGGAGCAACACATTGTAGCACTGGGTTTGCCAAATATCATAATTATGCGAGCCTTCAAGCTTCTTGATATGAAGCAATGAAGAGCTCTCACCTGTGGTTGCCATAGCAAAATGCAACCTGTCAATGCCTGACTCCCTGCAAAAATGTGCAAACACTGCACCAAAAGCACACAAAGTGCTCACAGGTGTTCTCCCAAGCTTTATCTCCCACTGCGGAAGCAAGAATGCAACTTTTCTCCCACTGTTTGTGATGAAATCACCAAAATCTGGTTGCTGCAGATTTTGGACAGCACCTTAAATGTGCTCTGTTGCCCTTCCAAAGTACTGTACAGCAGTACCAAGGGCTCACCAATGATGTACCAAACCTGTACCGGCAAGTACAGCAGCTGAAATTGAACCTTTTGGTTACTCAAAACAGTGTACAGCCATGCCAAAACTTGCACAAAGCTGTGCCAAATCTGTACCAGCAGGTACAATAGCAATAAATGCTATCCTGGCTGTCCAAATGAGTGAAAATCAGACTTTTACAGTCCCGTACACTGCATACAACAGTCCCGAACAGAAATTGGGCAAAAGCCCCTTGACTGCAAGCTGATTTTTGAGGATTCAAGGCATAAATGTCTTGCCTGCTGCTTTGCCAAGCTCAACAAGCATACGAACTTGAAAAGCCCCTTGATTTAAGATCAATTTCTGATCATACATGGTACATTGACGCACATGAAGGCATCGAGAGTGTTCGCGATGCTTCCCCCTGGCCACATATACATCAAATACATGAAACCCCCTTGATTTACAGGCACATTGAGTGCTTGTAAGGCATCAACACATTATCCACAGCATCAATTGCGAGTGCCTGCATGCAAATCAACCCAATCGGCACAAAAGCCCCTTGATTTGCACTGCAATTTGCTACAATTTTGCCCAAATGTGCGATTTCTCACATCATACAGCATGTATGAGTGCTTAATTGCACAACTACATCAAAAGCCCCAAATTTCAACATTCAATTTCCTGCAAATTGATCCTGATTGTGACCAATGTCACCCAATTTTGCCAATTTTGCTCAAAAATTGAGCAATTCGGCACCTGTACCTGCTCAATTGATGATTGTACCTGCTCAATTGCAAGTCCCAAAAAAAAAATTGAAGCAAGATACCTTGTAATTTCTGATTTTTTGTTGCAGAAAAAAAAAGTTGATGAATTTGGTGCTGATGCTGATGCTCCTGCAGCTGTGCAGGTAGGGACGGCTGGGTCAATTAAGTGCACCTGTAGACGGAGAATTCAGCGCTTTGGCTACCTTGTTATAGTCTTGCCCACGACTTAGCTATGCCAACAACTAGCGCTTGTATGAAGCACATGTACACGTGGGGTAGCAAGGTACACGCTCTGCATCTTCTTTTGCTGCAGGTAAGGTAGCCAAGCACAACGTGTAGGCTACATGTACAGATGTGCTTCATGGCTGAAGCAGAACGCTGCGAGAGCAACGAAGAGCAAGAGCAGCAGCGATGGCATCGAACAAGCCATGAGAGAGACAGAGATCCCTTCGCTAATCCTGCAACAATAGCCCGATTGCTGTGCGCTTAATAGCCTTACGCTACGTGTGTTTTCGCTCGGTGACCAGCGGTCGACTAAAGCCTTCGCCGCCTCCACCTAGTAGCGCTACGGGTGTTTTCGCTACAATGCGAATGCGCTCGCTCACGCCCAGTTGCCGCCTTCGCTCGAATGCGCTGGCCTCCTTCAGGCTTGCCTGCCTTCGCCTAGCGCCTAGTAGCCAGTTGAACGCCCAACGCTCGCCTTCGCTCACTTCAGTGGCTCGCTTGTTCGCCAACGCCTTTGCCAACGCTTCTTCGCTCGCCTGCCTTCGCCTAGCGCCTAGTAGCCAGTTGAACCCCAACGCTCGCCTTCGCTGATGTATGGACGTATGCTGCCCAGCGCTGACACCCCTGCATTTGCCTTCTTCTCCACCTGCGCCTGGGAGAGCAGCACTGCTTAAGCCAGCTGACAGCAGTCACAAGGTACGACCAGCTCTGATACCAGTTGAATGGGAGAATTAGGGTTTAGGTTAGAGATTCATGTGGGAGACATACACAGAGAGAACAAGGGAGAGAGAGAGAGAGAGTTGTGGGGATAAGTCAACTCACCAAGTGTGAGTGTGTGACTCCCCTATCACACATGTATATTGCACTAGTACACATAGTGCACTTAGTACATTAAAAGTACTAAGTGTACTATGTACTATAACTTATGGGCTTGTACACACTATAAGGGTGGGCATTATGCCTTTACCCCAACAACAACTTGTGCCAGTTGATCAAAGCACCCGAAGCTCTGCAAAACCTGTCCATGGCTGAGGCGAAGCGGCGGAGGTTCTCCTCCCCTCCCTTAAGATAGACAGCAGTGTCATCCGCAAACTCCGAGTCTAGGAGCTCCTCCGAGGTGCGGATGGGGAGTTGGAGGCCCCGCAAACCTGTATCTTGTGCCGTCAAGAAAGTGCTCATGGCCTCCGCCACAAAAAGAAAAAGAAAGGGCGCCAAGGGGCACCCCTGCCGTACCGAGCGCAAAGCTGGAACCTCTCTCCGCGCACGCCTTGTATCAGCACCTGGCTGTGAGCCGATGTGTAGAGTGCAGAGACCCACGGATCCACTGCGGGGGGGAGCCCTTCCTCTCCATAGTGCCTTCCAAGAAGGCCCAGTCCACCCGATCATATGCCTTCTCGAAGTCGAGAAGGAGCACTGCCAGATCCTCCTGCCGAAATCTAGCCAAGGCCGTAGCCTCCCAGAAAGAGAAGATGTTATCCAGGATGCTCCTATCCTGGATGAATCCTGTCTGCGTGGAGTGGATGATGTCCGGAAGGTGAGGCTGAAGCCGCCTGCTGATCGCCTTAGCTAGGACCTTGTAGGCCGTGCCTAGCAAGGTGATCGGTCTCCATTGTCTAATCTCCAGTCTGTCTCCTCCCTCTTTGGGGATCAAGTGGATCAACCCCTCTGCCATGCTGTCCGGCATGTCTCCCGACTCCATGATCTCCTGGAATGCCAATCTGAAACCCCTATGCAAGAGACCCCAGTACCTCTGGAAGAAAGCCACTGAAAGACCGTCCTCTCTTGGGCATTTGCCCGGAGGAAGTGCCTGAAGAGCCGCCTCCAGTTCCGTATCCGAGAAGGGGGAGAGAAGGGAGTGCTGCAAATGAGCCGGCACAACCGGTCTCGTGAAGCTCCAGACTGCCTCCCGAGCCTCTCTCACCCTGTCATCTACTGGCTCAGCAGAGAGCAGATTCTTGTAAAAATCTGTGGCGATCGCCCGAACCCTGGGGGGATCCACCACTACCTGGCCATCAACCTGCCGAAGACGCCTGAGACCCTCTCGTCTGAAGCGAGGCCCTATCACCTCAAAGAAATCTCGAGTCACTCTGTTTCCAGCCTGTGTCCAAAAAGAAGCCCGAGCATGGAATCGGATCTCCACCCTCCTCTCCTCGATGGATCTGATCTCTGTGCGAGCTGACTCCATCTGCTCTGAAATCCAAGGGCTCGTAGGATCCCTCTCCTGAAGTCTCTGAAGGGAAGCTAGACTCCTCCGCAGGCTCCTCTCCTGCTCTCTGAAAGCCTCCAGACGGTCCAAGGCAGCCTGTCTGAGCATCCTACTGATCTCCTGCAGACCCCTGTCAAGATCGCTGGCTGCCGATCCTCTCCTGAACTGAAGCTCCTGCCAGACCTGCTCAACTCTGGTCGTAATCTCGGGCTCCTCTATGAGACAATCTGGAATCCGGACGCTCTGGCCTCGCTCTCCTCTCGTAGGGTCCTCAATCTGGAGAAGCACTGGAAAGTGGTCTGAAAACGAGGAGCCTGCAAGTATACCCACAGTGCCACCTCTATCGTAAGCCCACTCATCAATGTAAAACCTGTCGATGCGGGAAAGGTTAACTCATGTGGCCCGTCTATCCGAGCGCGAGAAAGATAAACTCCCCTGCAACCTGCCAAACTCCGGAGAGTCCACGGATCCTGGCCTCTCACCTGCAGCACTAGTTCCTCCCAGGCAGCGAGCTCCGGCCCATGAATGGTCTCCTGGCTGCCCCCCATCCTGTCCTCTGCATCCTCCAGCATGTTGCAATCCCCCCCTAGGCACCAATGGTCTGCCATGGGGAGGGACTGCCTAATGGTGCTCCAGAACTCACCTCTCCCGGTCGCCCCATTAGGGGCGTAGAAGTTGAGGAAGCCAATGCGGTCTTCCCAAACCCGAAGGATGATCCACTGCGCTCGACCCTGGACCAGAGTGCCAGAATCCACAACCTCGGATAGAAGCTGCTCGCTGACTGAGATGCATACTCCACCCTGGTTCCCCTGGGAGCCATATGCCGGTGACCAAAAAGTGTGACTCTTGCCTGGCAAGATCTTCCCGCAGGTGCAGGTACGCCCGGCAGAAAGGTGGTGCTCCTGGATGAAAAGGATATCTATGGGTCCTCCAACGGGAGCCCTCTGGATCTCTTGGCGAAGTCTGCCCCGACCAATGTAGTAGCGAGGTCCACCAAGACCCTGGATGTTCCATGAGAGGATCCTCATGGATGAGCTATGGCAAGTGAAGTAGCCGCCACTGGCTCACCCCTCTCAGCCGGCCCGGATGAGCTGCCCTCCACTCTGTGAGTCTTGGGCCCCGGCTTGGAGGGAGAATAGTCACTGTCTGTCCGGGTGCGGAGTCTCTCCAAAAAGAGGGTGACCTATCTCTGTGTCCAGCCCCACTCCACCTTCGCCCTGTCCAGGGCATAGGCGTGAGACCAATCCTCTGCATATATGTATCTAAAGGTAGGCTGCATCCTCGGGGCGGCGTGGAGGAGAATCAGTAACACCGCCTCAACTGAGGTGTGGACCGGATCCGCCCGTCAATCTCCTATACCAAACAAGCTCATGCGGGCTGAGTGTAATCGGGTCTGCAATAAGTCCGTGAGCCCCAAGTCACTGAAGTGGTGAGAAAACTCCAGTATCTGATCACGCAAAACTTCCTCTACAGAGTTGCAATCCCATGCTGTGTCTGGGGCAACGCTGAGAGGAAATGAGAAGGCCATCATGCTGCTCACCACTGAAGGAGAACGAGAGGGATGGCACACCACGCAAACTCGCAAGGGCGCGACCAGTGTCTCGAACGGGCTAGCATCCAGCTGGAGACACCTGAAAAAACCGTAATCCACTGGGAGCCCCATCACTCGCGGGGGCCCCCAGGGGAGGCTGGAGAGAACTCTGTGGCGGGCGAAGCTAGGATCGCCATCTCCACTGGCCCGGAGTGGCGGTGGAAAAGGCGCTGAACTAAACTCTGGCCTACCCAGCTGCGCTGCCCCGGGGCAGTGGGTGGTCTGGAGGAGTATCTTGGAGAGGCCGAGGGAGGAATGGTGGCTCGCGGAGAGGAGGGGGGAGAGCGAGGAGAGGATGGATAGGCATCTCCCAGAGGAGAGGTGTCAGGGGGGGCCGCTGGGGGAGGCGGGAGGGGGGGGCTGGGGGGGGAGAGGGGGGGTGGAAGGAGTGCTCTCCGAGTGAGGGGAAGAGGGGCCGGGGGTCGCAGAGTGCGGCCCGGGATCCTCAGGAATCTGCTCCATGGAGGGGGCGGGCCCCCCCGCGGGGGGAGGCGGGAGCGGGGTCTCCACGTGGAGGGCTCCACCGGCGGCCTCAACGGGCACTGAGACTGAATCCTCGTCCATCGAGGTGGGACCTGCTGGCCGCCTATCCTTGACTGGAGCATAAGTGCGGGTAGGTGCCTGGACGCCAGCCGGAGTCGCCTGTCCGCCAGCCTGTGCTGCCTCCTGGCGTCTGCGACGGTCCCTGCGGGCCGGGCGTTTCCGTCGGCAAACCTCCTGCCATCTGCCAGCCTCCTGGGTCTACGCGGCATCCTCCGCCGGGGCCTGCTTGTCAGATGATGGCGTCTGCTGAGACGAGCCAGGGATGTCCGGTCTCTGAGGCGGATGGCCACCCCTCGGGCCTCCTGAAGGGGGTCCAGAGGCGGCAGAGCGTGAAGGATGAACCCCCTTGCGGGGACAGGCGCGTGCGAGGTGGCCCATCTCCCGACAGATGTAGCACTGGCCGGGGAGGCCCGAATACTCCACGCGCTGTATCAGATGTCCTCCAGAAAGACAAGGGAGGAGGATCGTCTTCGGGAGGGACTCCGGTGACGGAACCACAACACGAATGGCCGGGAGTCCTACTGTCCGAGCTATCACTGAAGCCGCTGTCTGAGGCGTCTCCACCACCTGCCCGAACGCCTTGCCAATGGATGACAAGAGGGGCAAGTACTCCCTGCGGAGTCCAAGAAAGCAGATAGTGATGGGGAAACCTGTCGCGCCTGCTCTAGCGGGTCAGAAGCAGGGTCGAAACCGTGAGTCCATCGCGCCAGGAACGCCCAAGATGAGCGGAGGGCAATGGGGCTCCGAGCCAGCACCGTCTGAGCTGCCTGGGGGGGACTCGAAATCCACCTGGTAGTAGCCATGTCCCAAAAAATCGACGCTGACGATCTTGGCAGGCACGCGAACGAGGCTGCCTTGCAGAAGGTCGCGAAGCTCTCTCCGCATCGGACGGCTACCCACTATCTTGCAGACCAAGGAGGAGGCCTCAAGAGCGGATACTGTGGAAACAAACAACTGATGATCTGCATCTGTGAACTCCAGACGGAGACCGGAATCGGCAGGGGTAGTCGGAGCGGCTTCCATGGAGTCCTCCAGAGGGAAAAGGCCAGATACCGGGGTCACCAACGGGAGGGACACAGCCCTACGAGGAAACGGAGAGGCGGAAGGAGAGAGGATAGCGGGGGCGGAGCGGGGGGGGGGGGGGGGGGGGGGGAGGGGGGAGCTGAGGCGGGGGAGCTAGCGGTGGGAGGAGGGGCGAGACGGAGGGAGAGGAGAGGGAGAAGGCGGGGGGAAGAGCCGCGAAGTGGAGGAGAAGGCGGGGGGGGGGGGAGATGGCGGGGGAGAGACGGCGGGGGAGGAAGCGAGGAAGGAGGCGGGGGGGGGGAGAGATGGCGGGGGAGAAAACGAGGAAGGAGGCGGGGGGGAGAGAGATGGCGGGGGAGAAAACGAGGAAGGAGGCGGAGGAGAGAGGCGGGGGAGATGGCGGGGGACAGGCGGGGGGGGGGGAGAGGGGGGCGCGCGATGGCGAGAAGCAGCAAGACGGGAGGAGGCGGAGCTCGCGGGAGCAGATCGACAGCGACAGCGAAGTCTTGAGATGGACAACTTAATAACAACTGCAAATTGAAATGAAATAGATGGACACCAGCACTGGGGCCGGAACGGGCCCTCCTGAGGGTATTTTATCATTGCAAGGAAGGGGGATTTATTGAGGGTTATCAATTATTTATTCTCTAGGAGAACTCCCGAGGGTATTTTATCATTGCAAGGAAGGATTTATTGAGAGTTATCAATTATTTATGTCCAATCTCTCTCTCTCTCTCTCTTTTCATTTCGTCATTTCATTTAGTTATTTAATTAATTTCTTTTCATTTCTCTCTCTCTTTAGTTATTTAGTTACTTTCTTTTCCTTTCTCTTTCTCTCTTTTCTTCAGAAACTAATATTAATACTTTCTTTCTTTTCATTTCTTTTTATGGCAGGCCATCTTAAATTGTTACCATTATAGTTCATATTCTTGCTTCCCTTCCTCATTGTGAGGAGTCTACCTCTGCCTCTCTTTGTGATGCTTCTGAGGATGCCCCTCCGTCTGCTAGTTCTGCATTTGATTTGATGCGGCATGCAGGATTGTTTTGGAGGATGGACTTTTGGACCCGGTGGGATACTTTGGATCTGTGGTTGCTAGCTGTGCCTAGGGCACAGTGGTACTTCCAGAGTTTTTTGGATTTGGATCAGAATCACGTAGGGCTTGTACCAGTCCGACGATGTCATTTTTCAGAGGGGCATGTGGAGTCCTTTCATCTGGTGATGCCCACCTCAGTGGAATGTGCTATTGGGCAACTCATGGTATGGAGTTTAAGCAGATGAACCCCATCTTTTCTACAGAGCCTTTACATCTTGCGATGCCGACCTTTCCATAGGATGCTCCTTTTCAGCCTTTGGCAACTCTTGTTACAGAGTTTGAGTAGATGGACTCAGAGGGTTCCAATGAGGAGCAGCCTACTTCTCCTAGGATTGATTATCTATAGGATCTAATCTTGGTTGGTTATGAGGTTTTACAAACCTTCTCCAAGCTCGAAACACGACATTCGACTTCGAGGAGTGTTCTTAGACTTGGGAGTCCTCGGGCAATTTGCCGGTCGACCTCCAATGGCCAACCACGTGCCATCAGCCAAAGAAAGAGGGTGATCTTTCAGGGCCGAAAATTGTCCCAAGCCTCTTCCAAAAATCTAAGAGAAAACACTCGGAGAGGCCTTGTGACTGCCAATGTACTGCTGCTACCGGGGTGCCATCAATCTCTAGCATCTGAATCTTGCGGCCTAGCCGCGCTGTGTATGCAAAAAAGGGGGCATCCAGAGTTTCCTCCCGATCAGCAAGATCACACCAAGTCCACTCTCACGGGTCCCACTGGAGGTGTGTGAGTGGTCAGCTCTCCCATATCCATAGTTGCCAGAATCTCTCCCTGGCCACGGTGGCCGGCGGGGGGTCTATGTGCCACTCACGTGCCTGAAATCCAATCACCCTTACCCTCTGTAAGGTGCAGCCACTGAAATCCTCCAAGGGGGGCTCAGATCTCTCTAATCTGCCATGGGGACCAATAGAAAAAGTGAGCAAACCGCTGCTGTCATCCGCTCCATGGATTGCCAATAGAATATCATTCCTAGTAAACACACCTAGCCACAATGGGGGGGTTGGGTCTGGGATAGGTGTCAGCCACTCTTGAGGAATAGCAGAGTCCATGTCGATGTTGAGCCTGTCTCTACCTTGGATCCCTGCCAGGCCTCTCTCCTGAACCTCTGGGGGTGCCTGTATGCAATCCAATTTGCAAGGGACCTGGCAGGTCCTATGCTCAATGCGCCCCATGATACATGAGGTCGGGCCCCCAACATATGGCCACTGAGTAAATAGATTAGGGGTTCCAGATCAGTGGCTGCCGAAGACGCTCCTCTGAGGCTACTGGAGCTAGCCGTCTTGAGTTGATCCCAAGCTCGACGTAAGCTGGCTGCAAATCTGTCCTCAAAAGCTGGGCTAAATCCGTTGGCCCACATCTCTGTGAAGATCCATCTAGTACTCTGCGGCGGCCAAGCGCCCCCTAGACTCGGGGTGTGGGCTAAAATCTAGGCCAAGAGGAAGTCCTTCCAAGGCTCACCACCGGGAAGGAGTCCTCTAAGCTTGCCCAGCAGGGCACAGCTCTGAATGGTAGGGTCAATGATGCCTAGGCTCCCTCCACGTCGTGGCTGAATGATCACTCTCCATGCCACGGTCCACCTTGGCCCGGGGAGGCCTCCCATCACTGCCGGCCCACAAGAAGTTCCGGATCAGCCACTGTACCTGACCAATACATGCTCGGGAGAAGGCCCAACAAGAAGTAATCTGGGGGGTAGTCGCTTGGTGAGCTCAGGTGTCCCATCCGTGCTTTCTGTCCCCTCAGATATTGCTTAGGTTGAGTATCCGTCACAATCACCTGGGGGACACCAAAAAAGTCTCTGACGAATGTCTGAGTGGTATCCAATTGATCTTGTCTCTTGTTGATGACGCAGCTCTGGTATGTAGAGGCCCAAACACCTCTGATCTCGGTAGTGCATCACCTGTCTCAGAGGGCCAAATCCCTCCTTGCAGAGACAATGAAATCTCCTCCATATCTCATCACATTGGGCATCTTAATAGGTAGTGCTCCTCAGTCTCTATCTCCCTGGTGTCATGCATAGTCTGCAAAACCTCACCTCTTGTAGTATGCCCTCTGCCCTCCCAGTCTCTACCCGAAGGTGGTGGGAGGACAGCCTCAGTTGACCAATGGCAATCCTCATGGCATGGGACACATGTCTGTATAAATATCCAGGTTTCCTAATGGAATCATCCTCCATGGAATCCGAGAAAGTGTTCTCTGTAAAACTATAGCTTTGTGGGAAGCTTTGGTGGGGACAGCCATGTCCTGCTCATGTGAAGGCGAGCCTGGTCAAGACAAATGATGCGGTTGATCTCCTCCCTGGAGAGATTCAAGAAAGGTGCATCTAAGCTATACTCAAACAGGGGAAGGCGATCCATCTGAAGACCGTGTGAGTCAAGCCAACCAGTGATGCTGGAATATCAACAGGTAATATGCATATGCCTCTCCTGTGCAAGCTTCCTGAGAGACTCAAGTACCAACAGTGGGAGACGGCTGCATCACCTCTGTACATGAAAGGTTATCTAAATGCAACCTGGGTTTTACCAAGATTCATTGTGAGGTCCCTCTCATTTTACGAAAACACTGAAGTGCATCGAGATGTCTCTGCACAGTGCAGCCCCTCTGCTGAATCTGATATGAGGACTATAGCATCATCCTCATATAAGAGGATAGGCACCACTATTTGAGCTACCTGGGAACCTCTGCCCCAAATCTGTCGAGAAAATCTAAGAGCCAATCGTTGTACAATCCATACAGTGTAGGGGATAGAGGGCATCCATGTTTGACCCCGATGGTGCTTAGGATCTGCCTGGATAGGCCTCCTGGTGCCTGGACCGGGAAAGGGGAAAGAGGGTATTCCATGAGCATGATGCTGCTGGCCCAATGGCTGGGGATCACAATGCTTCTAGTGCTGTCCATCATGGCATTTTGAGACCCAGCTGGATTCAGGCATGAGGGTGACCGTGCCGGGTGGCTGGTTGGGGGCAACTTGGTGACCATGCCGGGTTGCAAGTCTGTGTCTTACTTTCACCATCTTCTTCCCTCCTCTACCACGCACTCCAGAACCCCCATTTTCCACTTCACCCGCATTCATTTCTATCATGATCTTGACTCCATCTTTCTCTTGGGTTATATGATGGTTTTGTACCATGGGACCCATGGATATGCGTTGGATGATGATTTTGTGCTATGGGACCCATAGAATGGTTTTATGAGTTAGATGATGGTCAATGTACCATAGGACTCATGGAGGTACTGGGTTATATTATGGTTTCACACTAGGACTTATTTTGGCTATATGATGGTACTTGGGGCCCAATGTTAGTACAATCAATGTGAATGGGAGAGTGTCCAATGAAATGTGTACATGTGCATATGCATGTTTTGATGCGTGTGTGCATTTTACTGTTCTCCTGGAGTGTTAGCCGTCATTTTTCTTGCTGTGGTGGGATGGACGTCACCTGTAGAGAGGGCTCTTGCTAGATCTTGTTCATAGCCGAGCCTCTGCTTCTGCTCTGCCTCAAGGCTTTTGTTTGTGTGTGTGTGAGTCTCAGTGTGTGTACAGAGATGGGTCTTCTGAGCAGATTCATAATGTATATACTAGACGCCACTCTGATCCCAAGGTTACAGAAACGCAACGAGCCAAGCTTGCAGAGAATCAGGAAATTCTATTTCTCTATGATGAACTGCACAAAGATTATAACTTGGCCCAAAACAAGTGGAGCAAGGAAAAACTGTTGTTAGGTGAAATTGGCAAACCCCATAACCTTGTACAGAATTAACCAAGGCGGTGTGTGTTGAGCTCTGGTATACTCAAATGAATGTACTTTGTGTTTGTGATTGGAGTAGTAGTAGGATCCTCTGACGGGGATGTACTGATGATCAACTAGTATGCTTGCATTATGGTTTGAGTGATGCATCGATTCATCTTTGTATATATAACATGTTGCTTGTTGCACAATGTGTATGTTTGTAACAAGGCTCAAGCTTCTAAAGAAGCTCTTAATGACATTGCACTCTTGATCTCGGAGACTTTGATGGTATATGGTGCCATTGACTCACTTGGGCATTGGATTGATGATGAAGTTGTAGCTATCATATCTTGAGAAACTTGCTTTCGGGAGAGAGTGGTGGCCGCGGACAAGTGGATGTGGTGGTGTTGTGATGGACTTGTTAAGTGGGAGCCTAGCCATGTGAACAAGGGCTAAGGTTTTAAAAACTTTCGAAAATGGAGACTATGGGCAGTCATGTGGCCGACGACCACGCATTAGCGGCGTGTATGCAGCATGGCAGCTAGTTAATGTACGTGTGATGGCGGCATCAAGAGCTCTTGGAGAGAGAGAAGGATAATGGAGCAGGAGCCCACGTGGGCATGGCGTGGCAATGAGCCGACTGATCCTGGGGGTGTGGAGACTGATTGAGATGGGCATGGGGGGTCCTCTCTTTGGCATGAATGAAGGCGCAGTGTGGCAGCACACAGAAAGGTGATGATGGGGCGACACGGCAGCTGTCCAGCGGCGTTGGGACTGATCGAGAAGTAATGGCTAGCTCCTTGTACACGTGGAGTTATCAGGGATCATGCAGTGTCCCTTTGGAGAGCCAGACAGCCCTGCCCCTCCAGATTCGGGCCATTCTCTCGTCAGCTCCAGATCCGGAAGATACTCAAGCACCACCCCAGTCAGTGGACATTGCCTCCTTGTATGCTGTCACAGAGAAGGATGACCCATGATGAGCCCCATGATTCATTGGCCTTACTACTCTTTGACTATATGGGAACTGCATAGTACGCCGGCCTATTTTGTTTGGCATTTTTATGTTTCCATGTTTATGTTTATGATCTTCACCTTACACATGGAATATATGTAATGCTTTGGTCTCACAGACCCACTAGGTCTCTAGTAGACGTCACTAGAACTTTATTTCTTTCTTTTTCCATTTCCCCCCGTCTTTGGGGTTGCATCACATCCCGCTTCCATGCAGCACCTTGCATTGTACCGTTTGCCGAGCAGCATCGGGCCACAATAATGCATCCAGTCAGCGCCAAGTGCCTTGTGCCATCACACAATATTCTTAGTTTGGCATTGTTTGCATGCAGCTAGGTTTCCTGTGACTTTGAAAACTTCAAATAAGACAGAGGGACAATGGTACTTGCACAAGAGCTTGCTTACCAACAACATTATAATCATATGAAAGCTTGAAGTGCCACAGTTGCAGTTTCAAGTTTAGAGAATTGATACCCGACATTCACCAGACTTCATGAAATACATCTCCATTGCCTCCTCTCCTTGAAAGGCAATCACTGCAAAAATTAGACAGGTTATTCTATTCTTTGTGAACATATTCAAGTATCTGGATTGAACACACATAGCCTTCCAAAAGAGAAGCTAAAGGTGATACCTTAGAATCAGCATAAATTTTTATGCCAAATCAAGGGAATCCTTCATTGATGCGCATAACACGTGAGTGCACAGTATCGGTTCCTTTTTAGTTTTAACAAAAGGGGAATATACGATGCGTGATAGGGTTTCACAGAAGCCTTGTGTATGTAGTAAATAAGGGTATCCATTTGAGAGTTTCCACATATAAGAGGTGTTGTGATGTTTCTCGAGGGGTCGTGCATTAGATGGCATCATATATATACTGAATGAATCCTGTGGGTACCAAATTAATCCAACTACCATAAAGAGCTACATAATAAGTGTCCCTTGAGGTTAAACCTCGGTCAAATCTTGATCGAACCCATAATAAGTGACCCTTGAGGTTTAAACTCGGTCAAATCTTGATTGAACCCACAATAAGTGTCCCCTGAGTTTTAAACTCGGTCTAATCTTGATCAGGCCCCATAATAAGTGTCACTTGAGGTTTAAACTCGGTCAAATCTTGATCAGGCCCCACAATATATCCCGTGAGGTTAAAACTTGGCACATCTTGATCAGGCCCCATAATAAGTGTCCCTTGAGGTTTAAACTCGGTCAAATCTTGATCTGGTGCCGAATTGGGAAACCCTAACCCATTAAATGTAACAGATTTCTTGCTATAGTTGTTTGTGTATCATCATCATACACACAAACTCGTGACAACAAGCAACACCAGCCTTGTTTACCCACCACATCAAACAACACAGCACATAAGTTCAGCAAGGTCTCTTTATTTGTTGCTTACCTCTATTTTTAGCAAAAGTACGTGGAATAAGTAATCTAGCAAGTCGTTGGATACTTTCATCAGAAATGCCACGCAAAACTTTGATGCTCTGCTAGACCCCACCCAAGAAAAAACTGTTAAAACAGATAAAAATCCCATTATATCGTTTTGAAAAAGAAAGAAAAAACCCCATTTTCAAATATGAAAACTTAACATTTTGGCATTCTATTTCACCTTCAATGTTTCCACTTTTTCCTTCACTTCTTGTGAAAGTTCAGTTTTCAAAACATTGTCATAATCTTCCTTGGTCAAAACCACCAGCTCACACTAGGAAACAAAAACCATGCAACTTCAATATTGTGGCACACCTTACAGCTGATAGTTGATGTCAAAAAATCAGTAAGGCAGAGGGTTGAGAAAGAGAGAGTCTATGGAAGGCCAACTTATCCTATGAGAACAAAATATTACAATCTATGCAAACTATAAGAGAAAATGCCCAGAGCATCCCCTAAAAACTAATCACACACACACACACACACACACACACACACAGACACACTGGAATTGCATCCCCTAAAAGCTAAGGGAACACAATTTTCCTCTGTGAGTGTGTGTGCGCGCGCACACGCGCGCATTTGAGTGAATGCGTGTGTGTGTGTGTGTGTGTGTGTGAGAGAGAGAGAGAGAGAGAGAGAGAGAGAGAGAGAGAGAGAGAGAGAGAGAGAGAGAATGAAATGAAATGAAATGTTATATTAACGTCTTCAAAAGGCCATAATGACCTATGAGACCAAAAAGTTACATCATGGTGGATCTGATACAATGTCTGGATAAAAAACCAGAAAATGAAAAATAAAGATGATACTACTGGCACCTAGAAAATGAAACTGGAACTGGAAGGTAAAGAGAGAGAGAGAGAGAGAGAGAGAGAGATTCTAGCTTTTAGAGGGTGCAATTCACATAGCCAGAACATTATGGTACTGAATCATTTAGCCTGCATGATAGAAGTACTGAACCTTGGGCTACACACACACACACACCAGACAAAGGCAATGGATCCCAATGGCCAACCAGCACAGACATCAGACGCATGTGACCTGTCTACTAGAGGACACTAGAGGTAGGGTTTAACAGAGTATTTCAAACCTTTGTGGGCACTCTTGATTAAGATACAGAGGCCACGAGTGTATGTAGTGAGGATAGATTTGCAGAGGAATTCAGACTAGGTGCACACCTGTAAAGGGGTATCCAAGAGCCAGCGACATAAGATCACGTGATTCGAGACCATGTGAACCAAAGAGCAGGAAATGTGTGCACCGAGGGAAGGAGCAGGTTGAACAATCGCTTTGGAGGAGTTTTGGATATGTTTGTGGCAGCCAAAACAACTCCATCCAGGTGCCCAAAGCTCAGCCAAGAGCCATCCAAATTTGGCCGCCCAAAAAGGACATAAAGCCCGTTTTTCTGGTCATGGGCTAATGGGCTAGCCGACAGCAGGTCCACTGACCAGCATAAAATAGGGGATTGCTGACAATAAGTAGGGGGTTTCCCTCCCCACTTAGCCATTGATTTATTCTTCAGCCCAACGACAAAATCCAGAAGCAGAAGAAACTCAGAAATTGTAGCATACAAGTGGACTGCTCCCTTCCCAGTTTGGGAAGCACTGAGAGAGGACAGCGATCTAGTATATTCCAGCATATTGCCTTGTATATTTCTAAAAGCAATTACCCCGCCAAACATGTTGGCTGGTGTTGCGTTTGAGTGCCAGTGCCTTGTGTGAATGTATTCTCTCAAGCTTTTAGCACTTTTATCACACAATCTAAATGATTCAAAACCATGACCAAAGGTTGCTTCAGACGGATAAAGGACCTTTAAGATGAAACTAGCTTCTAACATAACATCCAACCTTCCATAGAGAGAAGATTAGGGAGTGATAACTGGAAGTTTGAACTAATCTCTCTCTTTCCTAGCTATGATCTGGATGCTTTCTGAGTTTTTTTAATTGTAAGTGTCAACCTCAAGCTTATTCTTACCTTTTCTTGAGCAGTTACAGTCTCTCTCCTGGAAGAAAAGGCACAAGTCAAAACCTTTGCCAACCAAAAACAACTGTTTTTTAACTTACCAACATCTTTATATTTGTGTTTGTGTTCATGTTCATAGACCTACTCGTGCTATGAAAGTGGTAGCACAGAAAGAAGTACAGTGGAAGACTTGCAGAAGCACAATCATACACAAGTAATCTACTCTAACTTGTATTGACCTTGAGAAACCAAGCTTAAATATACAATAAATAGAAGTACAAATGGCTATCTGAAAAAGTTGCAAAAGATCAATGCTCAGATTGAAGCCCAAGTGGATGGAATCAAAGTTGCTTTTCTTGCCCAAACATGATAATGAATATTGAGAAAATTCCGCCCTCCATGCATCTTTGGCGAACATATCCATTCACCTCTCAAGAGCCTAAGAACTTTCTTTGGATGGCTGGTTTTCCATAGGACTTCCATGATGGTTTAAGACATAAAAGAAGTGATATGTTTCTTTGTCCATACCAATAGAGGCAAGAAAAATTTTACATAAGCCATCAAGATGGACTGTACTATCCTCAGTTGCACATTGAAAGAACGCAGAGCGCGGAGCACCAAGCGAAATCGAGGCGCAGCACGCGGAAGACGGCCATCAACCGGCCGGGTCCCCCCCCCCCAACATCGTATGAGACCATCAATAAAGGTGGGGGATGAGGGGAGACCAAGGGGCATTTTGCCCTATATAGAGGGGTTAAGTTGACCCAAACCCAATATGTGGGATAATAGACTGCCACATGGCAGCGTGAGAAGCGGAGGGCAAAGCCCGAAGCCGAGCAGCAAGAGCGGAGGAGGCTTTGATACCATGAAAGAACGTAGAGCACACAGCACCAAGCGAAATAGAGGCACAGCACTCGGAAGATGGCCATCAACCGGCCGGCGGGTCCCCCGCCCCCCACCCAAACATCCCATGAGACCATCTATAAAGGTGGGGGATGAGGGGAGACCAAGGGGCATTTTGCCCTATATAGAGGGGTTAAGTTGACCCCAACCCACTATGTGGGATAATAGACTGCCACATGGCAGCCTGAGAAGCGGAGGGCAAGAATCCATTCCAACATATGTGACATCACTAATAGATACACTCCACCCCAATGGGTAACCTAAATGTCTAACAATATCTGTTGGTGGGAAAATCTTTCCAAGCCATAATATATTGTGCCAATCCAATGATGTTAGAGGTAGCTGTTTGGATTTACAAAAACCGATGAACAATCTTGCAACTTCCCCAAACAATTGGAGAGCCCTTACAAGTCTTGTAGAGTGTTTTTGGGGAAGAAAAAGGATTCATCAACATTAGCCTACACCACTAAGTTACGACCATCTAGCAATTGCAAACCATGCAAAAGTCCTTGATCTGTGAGTTTACAAGCGACGGGTGAGTGGCAATTGCATATAGTCATGCACTCAAAGAAAATGCACTAGACTGTCTTGATAGAGCTAGTAAATAACTCGCTACATTTTATGTCCCAAAAAAAGTTTTGTCATCACTATAGCTATGAAATCCCATTTGAACTATATCAAAAGCCTTTGCAACATCTATAGTACATCCTATTGTGAGTATTTGACATACTCAATGCCCACATAAGCTTTACAAATGTTATCTGTGATTTGTCTTCTGGGAACAAAGCCATATTGGGCTTGATGCAATCCTCTGTGCAGTATCTTTTTGACTCTCCGACTTATCATCTTAGTGATGATCTTATAAATAACATGCATAAGTAATTGGACGCCAATTCGAAAGATTCTGACAAGGATGCTTCTTCGGCACTAATCTAACTAGTCCTTTCCAGGATCATGGCATAACACCATTGATCATAAGTAATAATGGATCCTCAAGAAGATCCCAGAATTGCAAAAAGAATTCCATAGTCAACCCATCCCATGCAGGATATTTCCCTATGTCTAAAGCCTTGACTGCATTGTGTATCTCCATAGACATAAATAGGTTGTCTAGTTCAATGGCTTCCTGCACACCATTATTTCTAAGACATTCTAAAGCAATTCTATACGAGCATGTGTCATAGAAGGGTTTCAACAGGAGGCAAAGCAAAAGCTTGTTGAAAGTGAGTCACACATTCCTTCTCAAATTGCAGTACATTTTGCGTCCACTCTCCATTGCCCTGTTGCACTCATGAGATGCATAGTTTTTGTCTCGTTACATGTAAGCTTTTACATAAGGCTTTAGATGAGCAGCCCTTGTCGAGGATAGGCTTGTGTATAGACCTGACTTGCCACTTTTGCAACTTTCTATTCAATTCAAGCTGATGCTTGGCATAACATATCTGGTCCTCTTTTTGAGGAGACAAGGGACAAACATGGCTAGTTTCTTCAAGAGTTTGCAGCTGATTTTTCAGCTGCTGAATTTTCTCTCTCAATACCATTTGCCATAATCTGTAATCATCCCTTCCATTCGAGATGTAAAATGGTACCAACCAATCTCCATATCTTCATAAATTCAGTTGTGAAAGCAAGGACTACATCGGCAACCATGTCTCTGAAGTACTGATGCGTCAAAAAACTATTGTTAATCAGCAGTAATCTCTTAACTGAGAGCTGTAAATCATCTACTAGCATGTCAAAGTATAAACCCAGCCATAGAGGAGCATGATCAGAGAGCTACAAAGAGTAATCCTGTAACTCGTGGCGGTGCCCGGGGAACTAGGGCCTTTGACACACTTGTTGATACCATCAATGCATATTAAAACACTTAAACATGGCCACAGTCTTAACACATATCCATCATCACTTTGCATAAAACATAAAAGCTGGACAAAACATCCACAAATGCTGAAAATGGAGCTTGCATGTGTAACACCACATAGAGGCCGGAATGGGCCGACCCCCCCTCCTTGGAGTATTTTATTACCCAAGGAGAATAATATCATGTACAAGCTTTGAGGGCCTTACTCTCCCCACGGGAGATGCCGGATTATCCATATACAAATGCCATAACACAGCCCAACACGGGGCCACCAAGCCGGAACATAGCCTGTAGAAATGCCGAGCCAACAACATAATCCATATACCTCCGTGTGGGTACTCATTCTTCCCCAAAAACCACGGGTCTTCATGCAATAGAGCTGGTACAGCAAGTACAACTCTCCTATTAGGGGTGTATGCTCCAAATAATGCTCGTGCACCCATTTGCTGTGGAATGACTTGTGTGCTCTTTCAATCTCTCATCCTGGCTTTGTCATGGGAGACTTTAATATGTGTGTCTCCAGGGAGCAAGCCACGTCGCTGAATGGGAGAATGAATTAGGGTTAAGAGTTCATGTGGGAGACATACACAGAGAGAACAACAGGGGAGAGAGAGAGAGAGAGTTGTGGGGATAAGTCAACTCATGGGAATGAGTGTGTGACTCCCCTATCACACATGTATATTGCACTAGTATACATAGTGCACTTAGTACATTAAAAGTACTAAGTGTACTATGTACTATAACTTATGGGCTTGTACACACTATAAGGGTGGGCATTATGCTTTTACCCCAACAACCTCCCACTTAAAGGCAAAGTGCCCTTAAATGAAGGAAAAGAAAAATCATCATGTACATGATAATATACAAGGCCATATCAAGGTTGAAACTGGCCTCATCCAATGCCCATCAAGTGTCTGCAATGAGTAAACCGCTCCGAAGGCAAATTCTTTGTCAACAGATCAGCCGGGTTGTCATCCGTATGAATCTTAACAAGCTGAATTTGCTTGTTCTCTATCACCTCTCTGATGAAGTGATACTTCACATCCACATGCTTCGTCTTTGCATGAAAGACAGGGTTCTTTGCCAACTGGATGGCACTCTGACTGTCACAATGCAACAATGGAACATCCCCTGTATATCCCAAATCAACCACTAACCGAGATAGCCATAATGCCTCCTTGCAAGCCTCTGTGGCTGCAATATACTCGGCCTCTGTAGTAGATAAGGCAATGCACTTCTGCATCCTGGATATCCATGACACAGCACCTCCTGTGAATGTAAACACATAACCGGTAGTAGACTTCCGGTTATCTGGATGACCGGCATAATCCGAATCCGTGTAACCATGCACTAATGCATCCTGTTTGCCAAAACAAATGCACATATCCTGTGTGCCCTTCAGGTATCTCATGACACCTTTCACTGCTTCCCAATGCTTCTTGCCAGGTTTAGCCATGTATCTAGAAACTACTCCCACTGCAAATGCAATGTCCGGCCTAGTAGCAACCATGGCATACATGAGACTGCCACAAGCTGAAGCATACGGAACCTTGGCCATATCAGCCCTGCCTCTATCCGACTGTGGGCTGTCCATAGCACTAAGTTTCACATATGGAGGCAAAGGAGTACTAGTCTTCTTCCCCCCGTCCATATTGAACCTCTGCAAAACTTTGCCAATGTATTCCTTCTGAGACAAATACAACACATGCTGATTTCTGTCCCGAAGTATCCGCATACCCAAAATGTGATTTGCATCACCCAAATCCTTCATATTAAAGGTTTGATGCAGCCTCTGCTTCAAGGCATCCATCTCTTTACGAGATTTCCCGGCAATCAACATATCATCAACATACAAGATGAGGATCAATAGACTGCCATCCAAAGCTTTCTTGGTGTACAAGCAGTGATCTATGTCACTTCTCCTGAATTTCTGGGATTTCATGAATGTATCAAATTTATGATACCATTCCCTTGGTGCCTATTTGAGCCCATAAAGACTCTTTTTCAGCTTGCATACAAGCTTCTCCTTTCCACTCACTGCATAACCCTCTGGTTGTTGCATATATATCTCCTCATGGAGATCACCGTGAAGAAAAGCAGTCTTCACATCCATCTGAATCAAGTCCAGATCATCATGTGCAACCAAAGCTAACACAGCTCTAAGTGTGGTCATTTTGACCACTGGAGAGAAGATTTCCTCAAAGTCCACACCATATTCTTGCTTGAAGCCCTTAGCCACTAACCTGGCTTTGTATCTTGGCTTTGCATCTGGTGCAACTTTGAGCCTGTATACCCACTTGCATGGCAAAACCTTATTGCCTACAGGCAAAGGCACCAACTTCCATGTTCCATTTTTGTGGAGAGAATCCATCTCTAACTTCATGGCACGCTCCCAAAGAGCCTTGTCTGCCCTCTGTAAAGCCTCCTTATAACATGAGGGCTCCCCACAGTCAGTGAGCATCAAGTAGTCAACCCCTGGAACAAACCTGTCAGGGGCTCTGGAGGGTCTTGTGGACCTCCGTACCCAATGACCATCATTTGCAGGTTGCTGTCCAGCCTGCATATCACCCATTGGTGGCTCCTGTTCCATGCCATAAGGCTGAAAAATCATGCCCGGTATCTCCTCTAACTGTGGTACATCCATAGGGATATCTTCTGCCATCTCTGGCTGTCCATTTGGACCATTTTTAGCACCATTTAAGGGCTGGTTTTGCTGCTGTAATGGCTGATTTACAGCCCTTGGTTGTTGTCCATGATGTCCATCATCATCAAAGATGACTCTACCAGGCTCCTGTTGCCTTGCAGGCTCCTTATACATGCATGTTTCATCAAAAATGACATCATTGCTGCGTATGATCTTTCTATTCACGGGATCCCAAAGTCTATACCCCATTTCACCTCTGTCACCATATCCTAGGAATATGCATTTGTGAGACTTAGGATCAAGTTTGGTGCGCATTTCCCTGCGTATGTGCACGTACGCAACGCAACCAAACATTCTCAAGTGCTTGTATGACGGAGGCTTCCCTGTCCATACCTCTTCTGGCACTTTCCCACCAAGCCTCGTGTTAGGTGACCTGTTTATAAGGTGAACGGCGGTCATAACAGCTTCAGCCCAAAAACCATGAGGTAACACAGCATGTGACAACATAGAACGGACCTTCTCCTGTATGGTCCTGTTCATCCTCTCTGCTGTCCCGTTTTGTGGAGGATCATAAGGAGTAGAGAGCTCCCTCTTGATGCCTTTAGCATCACAAAAGTCCTGAAACTGTTTGGACATATACTCTCTGTAAGATTCCTCCCCCAACCCCCTTTTTTGATGTCTAGTATCTTTCCCTGTAATCAATCACTCTTCAGAAATATAAAGACCTTGTTTCTAACTGTTTTAACCTAGAGAGAGAAAATATTCTAGAGAGAGAATATTCAGATTTTGAATATTTTTGGATAGAAAAATATCTCATATAATTAAGATGAATTCACCTGAAACAGAAATTCAAAAAGAATTTTCAAATGTGCAATTGGAATTAATTGAAAATAGGTATAAAGAACCTTAGTCTAAGGGTCTAGATTTTCAGAAATCTTTAGACTATGGTCCAATTAAGGTTCCTATGGGCCAATAGCATCAATACATGTGTAGGGAGGAGATAAATCCAATTTGTAAAAAGAAGATACCCAAAAATGAGTAAATGCTCACATAAGATGAAGAGTTGAAAATGTACAAGGTTTATTAGTAAAAAAAAACTATGAGCATTATTAAAAAAATGAGATATTTTGGGTATCCAAAAAGGAGTAAATGCTCACATAAGATAAAGAGTTGAAAATGTACAAGGTTTATTAGTAAAAAAAAACTATGACACATATGTAAGGAAGAGGAGTTCTTTAAAGGAGGTGCATATTTCACATAAGATGAAGAGTTGAAAATGTACAAGGTTTATTAGTAAAAAAAAAACTATGACACATATGTAAGGAAGAGGAGTTCTTTAAAGGAGGTGCATATTTCACATAAGATGAAGAGTTGAAAATGTACAAGGTTTATTAGTAAAAAAACTATGAGCAATATTTAAAAAAATGAGATATTGTGGGTATCCAAAAAGGAGTAAATGCTCACATAAGATGAAGAGTTGAAAATGTACAAGGTTTATTAGTAAAAAAAACACATATGTAAGGAAGGGGAGTTCTTTAAAGGAGGTGCATATTTCACATAAGATGAAGAGTTGAAAATGTACAAGGTTTATTAATAAAAAAACTATGACACATATGTAAGGAAGGAGAGTTCTTTAAAGGAGGTGCATATTTCACATGCTTGAATGAGTTTTAAACTCATAAAAATTGAGATATTTCATCTCTCCTCTCTCCTCATTCAAGTCTAGTTCCAAAAAGTTAGCTTAACTGACCTAAAAATGGTCAAAAAGTGACCAAACTGACTTGGAAAATTCTAGAATCAGTTTGTTTGGTTAGGAGCTCAACTTTTCCTATAAATAGAAGCCTCCCCTTGTTGAAAAATATATAGTGTCTTATGCTTGTTACTCTACTCCACCTAAGCCAAGATATATAGTGTCTTATGCCTTGTTACTCTACTCCACCTAAGCCAAAATATATAGTGTCTTATGCTTGTTACTCTACTCCACCTAAGCCAAAATATATAGTGTCTTATGCTTTGTTACTCTACTCCACCTAAGCCAAAATATAGAGTGTCTTATGCATTGTTACTCTACTCTACCTAAGCCAAGAGCTGTGAATTCTTTAATAATTCACTAGTTTTTGATACTTCTCTCTTTCTTCAATCCCCATTGGTGGCTCCATCAACATACTAAACCAATTGATTGGTTGGGGGCCTCTACCGTGAATAAAGAGTCAAGCAAATTATAAGGTAAGTATATTGAATTTTGATCTTTTCTATAATTTCTCAATGATTCTCTCTTCTCAACCCCTCTCAAGCTTGAGAAGCTTAATTGGTATGGTTTTTTAAATGCTATTGAAGTTAAGTGGTGAATAGTAGTGAAGAGTTACATAATTTAATAAATGCTATTGAAGTTAATTTCCATTTATGTTTAAATTCTAATGGTTTTTATGTAATTTCTCTCTCTCACTCAAGAAATGGTCATACTCATGACCCATTCTCAATCCAAATGAAGCTTTTCATAAAGCTTTTCCTTAATCCAAGATTAAGCTATCCTTGAGGCCAAATTAATGGTTTTTTTTCTATGCTTTTAGTTTATGTATAATGATGATTCAATCCATTATGGATTGATGATCCAATTAGAGACCATTCTAATTATTTTCTTAATGATAAGCTTTATCCCTTAGAAAAAATTGAGATTTATCAGTCATAGTAGCGGAGCTATGGCAAAATTTTTATAGAAATTACGCATAAAATAAATTTATTCAAAGCATAAAAAGAGGACTTCCTACCATATTCTAGGAACTATCATCCTAGATTAAGTAAAAGAATTTTATTATGCATGGAGATGTGGATGTTTGCATGTAGATGTAGATGTATGGATGTGAGTGTGAATGTGGAGGTGGATGTATGCATGGAGATGTGGATGTATGCATGTAGAAGTAGATGTATAGATGAGGATGTAAATAGAGATGTGGATGGATGCATGTAGATGTAGATGTATAGATGTAGATGTGAATGGAGATGTAGATGTATGCATGTAGATGTAGATGTATAGATGTGGATGTGGATGTATGCATGTAGATGTAGATGTATAGATGTGGATGTGGATGTGGAGGTGGATGTATGCATGTAGATGTAGATGTGGATGTGGATGTGGAGGTGGATGTATGCATGTAGATGTAGATGTATAGATGTAGATGTGAATGTGGAGGTGGATGTATGCATGTAGATGTAGATGTATGGAGGAGAATGTGAATGTGGATGTGGATGTATACATAGAGATGTGGATGTATGCATGTAGATGTGAATGTACGCATATAGATGTGGATGTATGGATGTGAATGTGCATGTAGATGTGGATGTATGGATGTGGATGCATGAATGTACATGTAGATGTGGATGTGAAAATAGATGTATGGATGTAGATGTGGATGTATGGATGTGAATGTGGATGTGGATGTGGATGTATGAATGTGGATGTGGATGTGGATGTATGGATGTGGATGTGGATGTGGATGTATGGATGTGAATGTATGGATGTGGATGTGGATGTGGATATATGTATGGATGTGAATATATGATATGTGATGTGAAGGAATCTGAAGTGATGAGATGGAAAATGATGTGATGGGATGAGTACACATATAACTGGAATGTGGGATAAGCCATGTGGATTGATGAGGGATAATGTGAAAAAAATGAGAGTTAATATAGAAACTATATTTTGTGACTGTTTGTAAATGCTGTTTGTAAATGACTGTTTTATGTCAAGATTGCTGGGAAAGCATTGTGACCATCTTGTGATTAAGGTCGTGAAGACCTAACTGATAAAGTTGCAACTGCTGATGGAGAGTCAATGAAGGACGTCTCGCGTAGCAAGGTCGGCCGAGGTCTTGACCAGCCTCGGTGCGATTAAAATGGTGAGCTTCCGGTACGGTGGATGAGGGGCCAAGGAAGCGGCCTATGAGTGAAGCGCTAGGTCACCTGCGAAGGATCCTAGAGGGTGCTGACCATACAGTGCTCGGGCTCTGGGTCGCCTAGGATACCCACGCGTGCGTCGAGGAAGATATTGGAACAGAGTTGGAGTTGTTTTCTGAAATCGGGCATGGATCTGGTTGATTGACCTTGCTGGTCTTCAATGGATGAGTCCATGGCCCTTTATATGGATCTGTTGGTTGATCTTGCTGATCTTCAACGAGAGTCCATCTTGATAAGTGATTATATTGCCGAGTATTATGGGCTAGGGATTAGGAAACGGCCCCTGTGTGGACAGGTGGTGAGCGTCCTAGTTGCCAATGATGCCATAGATACTCTGATGAAGGAATGATGGGAAAATTAAGAATCAACTGGATAAATTGGAAGATGGTGATCAGTGATACTATGGTTTTATTAAAGGATTGTTTTAAACTGGTTGAATCTGTGAAAAGGCAATTTCATATTGGGTATGTGAGTGGTGTGACTAGTTTTATTTTTGCATGAACATCCGGCTAGGGGGCCTTGGAACTCTTTTCCTTGGTACCCGGGACAAAACCTAACCAAATTCTTAATTGGATCCCATCACTACAGTGGTTGGGCGGTTGGCTAACCCATGGGACTGGATGGGGTTAGGCTGGACTGATGGATCCGTAAATCGAGACTCAAACTTTTGTTTTTACGATAGAAAAAATAAATCCCGGACAATAACTGTTCTATGGATAGGAATCAACGGCTGTGCCTCTTGAATGGGGAAAAAAGCGTTGATCCCAATGATCCAAGTGCAAGTTTCTTCCTTGAACTGACTAAGTATCTTATAGATGTAATTGGATCATCTCGATCAGAAATGATCTTGACTACGTTAGAGTAAAAAGTTATCCTGGTGGAATCGTCCGTGCTTTCCGGTTAAGGAAGTTTTTCCGGGTTCGGTTTTGGAACAAATGACGGATTAGTCTCTTATCCGGATATCCGTGGGCGAGGCCCCGAGTGTGGGACCCCTGTCCCGCGCGAGAAGCGCTACTTCCGCTGCCAGTACCCCGAATCCGTTGCTCCGTGGGAACAGGGATCTTACACTCTCCACCATTGTCGGAACGCAAAGCCTTCAGTGTTTTGCCAGTTTGATTCTCAACATGAGCAACAAACTTCTCAAACACTGAGAATGTATCACTCTTCAAACGAAGAGGATAAACCCACACCTTGCGTGTGGCATCATCAATAAAAGACACAAAATATTTTGCCCCTCCCAAAGAAAGCTGAGGCATCTCACATACATCTGTATGCACAAGCTCTAACTGAGCATCTTTCTGTCCAAGAGCTTTCTTGTGGGGGCACTGTAGTTGCCTACCATATATACAATGCTCACAAAACTGAAAACTTGAAAACTTTAGAGAAGGCAAGTAACCCAAACGAGACATTGCTCCATTCCTTTGACACTCATGTGTCCCAACCGGCTATGCCACATAGAGATTTCCGGCAGCTCGGTTGCATTTACATTAGCATGGTGACAAACACCTGCATGCATAAAGTAAAGAGTGTCCACCTTAGAGCCTCTGGCAACAACCAGTGAGCCCTTACTAATCTTCCACTTTCCACAACCAAATGTGGTAACATAATCAGCATCATCAAGCTGTCCAGTAGAAAGCAGGTTCTTCTTGATCTCAGGCACATGCCTGACATCATGGAGCATAAGCTGTGAGCCATCTGAAAACACAAGCCTCACATCACCTCTGCCAAGAATCTTGCATGCATGGTTATCACCCAAATAAACCACTCCTTCATTGCCAACAGTATACCTGACAAACAAGTCTCTGCAACCTGTGACATGAAAGGAGGCACCTGAATCAATGATCCATGAGTGCATACCATGACCACCTGTAAGAAGTGAATGGGCATCAAGTGAAGACGTAAATAGGACCTCATCCTCACTGCCACCTGCATGTGACACATTGATTTCTTCAATCTTGACTCCACTTTTGCCCTTTGGCTTTACATCTTTGGCTTCATCTTTCTCTTTGTCTTTGCCTTTTCCCTTTTTCTTTTTGAGTTAGAGAAAGCTGAACAGGTCACTTATGCTCTGATGTCTCGTCGTGTTCGGGACATAGAACTTCCAGTAGTTGAGGATGTTCTTTCCACGGGGACCTTTCGGAAAGCCAGGCAGGTAGCAGGTGATTACTTGCAGAAGGAGGTGTTTTCTCCAGGCTTTGTGGTTCCGGATTCAGAGGGGGTGGTTGACAGGTTTCATCAGGTTTCCAGGACTTGCTTGTGCACCGTAACAGGTGTTGATCCTTGTGAGCAATGTGATGTCTCTAAGATTCAGAAGCTGTATGGTTCATGGATATGGTCGATGGACACCGGATTGGACGGGAGCTTCTTGATGAGGCAGTTGAGCTCATTGTTGCAGATGTCTCTTTGTGAGGCAGGATCGCGTTTCCTGTGGTTTCTGCGGCATGCGAAGGATCATGGACTCTTGTACACAGGAGGGGGATTGTTGGATGGAGTCCGACTCCACGGTTGGAGTGACTCGGTTTGGGGAGGAGATCCGGACACGAGGAGATCTACTTATGCCCCAGGAGCAGTTTTACGGAGCAAGAGGAGGTTACATTGCAGGTTTGGGCTTCCACTGGAGGAACCCTTGGTCATCCAGAGGCACTTTGTTCGTGAACAGATTGTTGCTGATGACACCTTGCTGGAGTTCTGTTCGACGGAGGACAGTACGGTGGACCTCTTCACGAAGTCGCTCTCTCAGGACTTGCTCAGGCGGCACCCCAGCTCCCAGTGGTTGGTTACACAGCCAGGAGCTGAGAGGGGGTGTTAGAAGTCATCTCCTGTCTAGATTTATACACCAAGGCCTTTGTTGTGGGTGTGCCCGCCCTTATGAGGTGTTTTCCCATTTTTCCCCACTCTCCGTATTTTTCCCCTATTTTTTCCATTTTTTCTGAGGCTTGGGAGGGCTGCCAGAGGGTGCCAAGAGCAGTACAGTGCTGGCCGACTGGGTGTTTATCAATCGTGGGCACTCTTGCTGCTGGCCGACTGGTTTTGATCAGTTTTGGGCACCAGATCGCTGGCCGACTGCATTCATGCAGTCGGCTGGACACCAGATCGCTGGCCGACTGCATTCATGCAGTCGTGGACCTTTTTATCAGTCGTGGGCTTTTCCTTATGCTGGCCGACTGCCCTCTAGGGGGGTATATATAGTTCCTCAGCCCCCATACCTCATTTGTATCATTCCTCGGGATCTTCTTGTGTATATAGAGCAGAGTTACACGCCTACATCTCTCTCTCTCTCGTGCTGTTTTTCCGCCTGCGTTTTCGCTCGTGTTCCCAGATTTGGTCATCATCTCCACTGCGTATTCTGACAGTGGGGGTGGCTGGGGCCGAAGCTCTCTCAAGAAGGTGTCCCTGTGTCTGCGGAGCTCAAGCAAGAAGAGGCCTAGGCAACGCTAGTCCTAGAAGTCAATGATCCTGGAGAGTGGACCAAATCCCTCACGAAATAGATAGTGAAACCTCCCACGGATCTCATAGTATACTGGGCAGCGGCATATGTAATGCTCCTCCATCTCAACCTCTGTGTGGCATAATCGGCAGATCCTCTCCTCTCTTGATCTGCGTATGAGCTTCCCGGCTCTGAAGATGCATTAGCTCCACCTGTCTCCACTCTGAGGCGATGGGATGAAACCTGTACCTGGCCAATCACAATCCGCATGGCATGGGACAAGTGAATACTCAAGTAGCCCGGCTGCTGGATGAATCCATCCTCAGTGAGTGTGAGGAAGTGATCTCTGTAGAAGTTCATCTTCGTGGTGGGGAGCTCCGAAGGTGTGATCCATGTGAGAGAGAGAGAGGAAATTGTGGAAACTTGCCCAATATCGAAACACCATTGACATCAAAAGCATTCAAAATGAGCTCAAAAATCTGTTTGCATTGCAAGAGTTTCAAAAAGTACATACCTCAAGCGGTCCTTTTTCAAAAGAGCAGCTTCGCCAAAGTGGTCACCAGGTTTTAGAAGAGAGAAATCATGTGCTCTTTTACCAACAGTTGTGACCTGATCAAGTGCAGTGAAAACCATCATTCCTTGTAAATTCATACTTAACTTCATTTTTGTCACATGGACAGAAAAACATATAAATATACATACATATATCATTGAGCTTTAAAGCTTCCAGTCGTTTCCATGTGTAATATTGTGTATTTTGAACATAATCAACTGTATAGCTATGTATAGTACCTTGACAGAACCTGTGAAGATTAAATACAAAGAAGTTGCCAGATCCCCCACTTTGTAAACTGTACAAGAGGGTGAGAGCCACCAGGATTTTAATACACAACCATCCTCATACCAGCGTTCTTACAAATGCATAACCATTATGAATACATTTAATCTTACCAACAGTGTTTGCTTCAGTTTGCTTGTATTTGAAGAGCTTGCAGACCTGTCATTAAAGGAAGCAATAAAGTTGGCCATGAAGTAACAGACGGATTGCATTTATTTTGTATCTTCAGCCTTTTACATGATAATAGTTGCTCAGTGTATGCAACTTGGACACACCCCTTAGAAGTCATCTCTTGTCTTTATCAGACACCAGGGCCTCTGTTGTGGGTGTGCCCGCCCTGTATAGGTGTTTTCTCATTTTTCCTCACTCCCCATATTTTTTCCCCATTTTTCCCATGGTGTGGGAGGCAGTTTTCTGCACCCCGGCTGATCCAGATGGTGGCCGACTGCTGGTCGGATGATCTGGATGCTGGCCGACTTCCCTGTGTGGTCCCCGACCTCTCCTGCATACTGGCCGACTATGCGCAGCTGGCCGACTGCTGGAGTGGGCTCTGGTCGTGGACATGTAGGCCAAGTCGGCTGTTTTTTCACAGGCCGACTGCATGTATGGGGCCATATAAAATGGCCCCATGGCCCCCACATCATTGTATCCAGTTTTTCAGATTCGGGATCTTGTGTATAGAGAAGAGTTACACGCCTATCTCTCTCCTTCTCTTGTGCTGTCTATTTTCTGTACTCTAATTGCTCTGGTGGTCTCAGATTTGGTTACCATCTCCGCTGCGTATTTTGACACACACTAGATGACATCATCTCCCTTTTTCCCCTCACTTCTCTAGCAACACCAAGGAATCCAAGTCTACAAAAGGTCTACCTCCCTCGTTTCTCGAGCAAGATCAGCAGTAGAGAGCTCAAATGCCACTGCTTCTATATTCCAGTTTTGAACTTGCTCATCAAACCTGGACTACATGAAGATATAGTTTGTCTTTACTGCATAATTTGTTGTAAATCTGATTGCTCTCCTTTTCGAAGACTTGGGCATCTGCAGCACTGGTAGAGCAGTGACAAACATTGGAGCTGAAATCAACACTACAGAGCTTCCTTGACCTTTCAACAAGAGAGATCCAGCCCAAGTAAACAATCCCAAACACACTAGATCTTCCATAGATTGAAACTACTTCATTTATCAACTAGTACTCAATTTCACACATTCTACCATGAGCACTAAGCTGCATGGTTTTTGTAGCGTTTAGTTGGTTTCATTGTATGATACATGTAAAATTGTTTTTATAATTGATCGTGCATATAATTTCTAGGTAGTTGGAGAAGAAACTTGTAAACTCAGCAACTGAGGAGCTCCCCGTACTGCAGCGCCCCCTCTTACCCACCATTCAGCCCACCCATCTCCTCCCTGCCTGCGCACCTGTGCGCCCCTTCTTACCCGCCTCCAGCACCACCATCTCCTGTCCACCATCCAGCCCTCCTCCATCCTCCCTGAGCACCTGTGCTCCCCCACCATTCAGCCCCCTCTCTGACTGCCCGCCCCCTCCCTCTCTGCAACCCACCGTCCTCTCCCCTCTCTTGCGTATCCAGCCCATTCTCCTGCCTCTCCTGCTTCTTTGTCTACATCAATTATTACTGTGTTCAAGTCGGCCATTCCGTTATGATTGGCATTATAGCCTCCACCAAAGCCAATACCTCTTCCTCCCCATCGGCCGGGAAAACTATCAACTTCTCCAAAGACGAACTCCAGGTCCTCCAGCAAGATATTGAACAGGAAACGCGACAAGCCCTTATCGGCTGGATTTATGGCTCTCATCCTGCCCGTTCTCAAGGATGGGATTGGCTTCTGGCAGCTCTCCTCACTGAGCTGACTGAGTATTTCCAGGATACTACTCTACGTCGTAGAGGCTTCTTCCATGTAGACTTCGATTCTCTGGAAACCACATCCCGGGCACTAGGCTGCAGCCCTCTTCCCCTTGGTCAGCCCTTTTATGCTGCTTTCCACCTCCTTTTCCCCTCCACCAATCGCCACCCTCATTCCTTCCCATCCGTCGTCCCCCTTTTCTCCTGCTTCCTTATCAGCACGTTTTTGCGCTCGGGCTGCTGTTCTTTCGGCAAGCGTCGGCTCCCTTTGGTCTTTACCCCTTCACGAGGACTCCATGGCAAACACTCAGTCATCCCCAACCGAGATTGTGGATAGCCGCAACCAGCTGCAAGACTTGCTCCAGCCCAACCTCTTTGGCGAGCAAGGCAAGAGAATAGATATCCATACCCTTGGGTGCGGCTACTACTAGGTGGGGTTGGACACCCCAGCAGCTTTAGATCGCGTGCTTCAGCTGAGCCCCGCTGCATTGTACATGGCCCAAGCATTTTCACATGCTGGCAGCACGGCTTTGTTCCCGCCTCCAACCCTCTTACTAGAGTATCCGGCTTCCCAGTCAGAGTCTGTTTTCCAGCAGGCCTCGTGAAGGAGTACCTTCCGCTTCTCCCTATCATTGCGAGAACGATAGGGCAAGTGTTGGAATCCCAGGCAACACCAGCCTCGATGTTGGCACGCGTGGCTGGGATCCCTTCACTTTTTATAAGCATTTCCTCATGGGAGACAGTACCGCACATCATCTCCCTTCAATGCCTCCGGGGGGAACCCATCCTTCACAGGTGTACTCAGGCCTTCCTGGCCAATGCTTCATTTGCCATCAGATGGGTCACCTCATCAGAGCTTGCCCTCGTGACCGGTCTAGGTGAGATCTGCATGCTGGTCCAGCCCCTTCCCCCCACACAATGGAGAGAGCGGACCGAGCACCCCAATGCCGCCTCCCCCCTCAAGCAAGACATAACCCCAACACCCTACTCCCGAGGACGATGATGGGGATAGGTGGCAGATGACGGGGTGGAGCCAGCGCCAATGCCTTGCCAGAACAGCACACCGCACTAGGCGAGCCAGCCCAATGCGACCCAGGCGGAAACGGTCATGTTAGAGAACTGATTCGAGCATTTACCTGAGGATCACCTGTCTGAAGTGGAGGCCCCACCCACCCCCCAATAGGGTCCCAACGCCAGCTTCAATCTGGAGACCAATCCCACAGAGTGTTCCAGTACCAGTCTTCCTGATTTTTGGAAAAAACCCCGCACACACATCCCCCCCCCGGCCCTCCCTCTTTTCCCCTTTCAGGAGGATCTGATCCCCCAGCGCCCTCTCAGGATTAGGAGCAATTTCCATCTTCCTCCTCTCCCCAGGAGCCTCTCCTACCCCCCTCCTCTCTCAGTGCTTCCCTCTTTTGAACGACGACCCCCCCCCCCCTCTCCCGCCCTCACCCCACCCCCACCCTCCCCTTCGGAGCCTCCTCTGCACACCCCCCACCCCCCCCCCCCCAAAAAAAAACCTATCCAAAGCACTCCCACTAACTGCCACCAGCCCCTAACCCTAGGAGGAATAATCATTTGGGTTCTGTCCGCCGCAAAGACTAGTGAGAGCCCTGCCCCCAGAGTCTACACGTGGTCCCCCTCAAGTCATGGGGAGCATGTGGACTACAGCTTCTCCATATGCCTACCAATGGATGTGGGTGCCTTTGGAGAGACTTCGGCCTTCAACCGAGTCTTTGTCATCTTTCACTGATCCAGACTGATCTCTCCTTAGAGTGGTGTAGTGATGTTCTTCCCACTGAGTGTAGCAGCAGAGCGAATCTCTCCTCCACTATTCATGGACATGTGATAGAGCTATCTCATCACCTAGGGAACCTCTGCCTCACCGACATTGTCACTCACTTTGCATGGAGCTTAGAGGATCACGCCACGGAAACCGGGATGGCGAGAGCTACAATTTGGAGGTGGTCCTTTTCGTCCACCTTCATGTATTTTTGGCGGTCCGCCTCCCCCCCTCCTACAAATACCTCTACTGTGATAGTTGGAGCCCAGTGTATGCATGCCACTGAGCCAAAGTGGAGTGCGCCTACATGGAGCACAAGATCAGGGAACAAATGCAGATCAGTTTGATGCCTTTACTTGCACTATGTCCATAGACTTCTTTATGCAAACTTCAGATCATTTCCCTTTATGGATGACTTTGTATTTTGGCATGACCACACAAGATGTACCCTTGCCTCACAAGAAATTGCTTATGGTCAATAACAGCTACATGACACATCAGCAATTCAACGTTTTGGTGGAGGCTGAAATTCAGCCTGTAAAGGTCCACATGCAAATAGATGTAGATTTGGCGTGGTAAAAATTTGCAATCAGACTCCAGGATGTTATTCAAAAATATGGGAAATGGTATATGGGCATGGAAAGGCAAAATGTGTTGAATGCAAAATCAACAATACAATTACTGGCAGAGTATAGTCAATATAGGAGATTCGATGCTTAGGATTAGGATGATCTTCTAGAGGCCCAAAATTGCCTGAAATGCAATGATGCCTGGAAACTTCAAAAATGGCAAATTAGGGCAAGACAAAAAACTCTCAAGGATAAAGGTTGCTCTTCAAAGGCTTTCTTTAAGAATCTGCATACTTCTAGGCAGAGTCAGTCCATTTATAGACTCAAAAAGGGCAATGGGCAATGGACTCAAAATAAACATCAGCTAGAGACAAAAGTAATGAACCATTTTACTGCCCTTTTTGCTGACCCTACACAGCCATCACAGCAAACCCTGCATGCGTGCTGCGTTTTTTTGTGGCAGGTTAACCAAATTGTTACACCTCAGAAAGCAATGGAAATGGAAGTGTCTTTTACAGAGGAAGACTTGCATGATGCCCTGTGGTTTAGGGAAATGGAAATCTCCTGGCTGGGATGGCTTTACAATAGAGTTCTTTCTTGAGTATTGGGATTTACTCAAAAATAAAGTGCTTTATGGATTAATATTTGTTGGCACTTTGGTGCGCTTCCAGCATCTTGGAAACACGGGCTGGTGCATTTGCTCCCTAAAAAACAGCTATGTGATAAACTGACAGATTGGAGACCTATCACCCTTATGCCTGTCATTTACAAGCTAGTTGCTAAAATGCTGGTCAACAGATTGAAAGATGTCCTCCATGATGGACTGCACCTTGCTCAATATGGTTTTGTGCCTAGGCGACAAATCATGGATAACATTGCAAATGCCTACATAGGCATTGAATATGCTAAATACACAAATCAAGATGTACTCATAATGGAAATAGATATTGAAAAGGTGCTTAACACAGTTCAATGGCAATTCATAGCTCACGTGATGGACAAAATGGGTTTTGGTCCAAAAATGAGGAATATCATATATTGGCTGTATGAGGCAGGTGCAGCCCAATGTGTTATTGGAAATGAACTCTCTGCTCCATGGAAGCTTGGACGATCCATGAGACAGGGATGTTCACTGAGTGGCTTGCTTTATGCGATAGCTACTCACCCAATGCTCTTGTACATGGACAATTTGATTGTAGAAGGAAGGTTACATGGAATTGACATTACAGGAGCCAAACAATTTGTTAGTCAAGCGTATGGAGATGATTCCTTCTTCTTTCCCAAGAACACACAACATGATGTCCATGCAATCATGGATGCGTTGAAGCTATATGGATTAGCTACTAGTCAAAGTTGTTATCTCTTAAAGAATGTGACTGGCATTCCATGCTTCAGCCAGGACTCATATTGCCTCTAGACCAGATAGCACGGCATCTTGGATATCTATTTCATATGCTTGCTGAAAATGTATGGAGGGCTTAACATTCTGAATATCCATTATCATGTTTTGGCATGCAAAGCCACTTTGCTTCTGACTTTTCTCGCGCAACAACCACCGAGGGACGCTTATGATTGCAGCTCTCTGCTCCAAATGCATTTGGCAAATGGCAGCTAACTCATTGGGAACTTTTAATTGGCTATGTGGAGGGTAAGATTTATGGATGCCCTTATGTCTCTTGCCTCCTTACAGACTGGAAGCTTACACTACAATATATTCAATGGTCAGGTAGACCTCTTGAGATTGGCAATATTTTGAGACAAGAAAGTATCTTTTGGAGCCGATCATTCCTTGCTCCTTTGGCTCTCCATTCGCCTTGGTGAGCTTACTTTCTTTCTACAAAATCATTCGGGTTTGCCAAGATGTTGTTGATGCTGAAGGAAATGTTGTCCTTTCCTCGAGCTCAAAGCCGTTGGCAGTTGGGTATGCACTACAAACCTTTAGGGCGCATGTTACAGGAACAATTGTAGCCTTTTACTCCTCTTACGGTTGTTCCGAATTGTGAAAGGATAGAGGATTGGATTTTCAATAGGGCAGATCCTGAACCTTATCCTAATTTCTTTCCTCAAGTTTCGGCTGCTTTGATCTACAAGTTGATTATTCTTGCACCTTGGTTTGTCGATCAAGTTAATAAGATTTGGCTCCTCACTAAGACAACCCGTTGGTGGAAACAAAACCTAAAGAAAATCTGACATAGTAAATTGCCACTCAAATCTAGACTGTTTTTATGGCGATGCTTGTTGGGAATGCTCCAGTTGGAGAATTTCTTGAAAAAAGACATATAGCTGCTGCAAAATGCCCTTCTTGTCGTTGCATAAAGAAAACAGTGATGCATCTTCTTTGGTCTTGTCCCCATAACAAACACATTCTCTTCGACTCATATTTCCAGGGTATTCCTTCTATAGAATTTTTTGGCTCTTTGGCAAGTGGCCTTCTAGATTGGATCATGCACAGCCCTTTCCAATCTGGACTAGATATTGGGCTTTGTGGACAATATGGCATGCAACAAATCAGTTGGTTTTTCATTCCGTAAGGATTGCATGCTATCACTACTTTCGTCAATCCTTGCTTCAATCTTTGTTTGACAGCATCCATCTGGATCAAATCAATGATGGCCAATTGGCTTTGTTTTTTCAATGCTTTTAACTTTTGTGACTGCTCTTTAAGAAGTTTGCCTCTTTTTTGAGGACTTCTTTCTTTGTACAGTGAAGCAATAGAACAAAGCTTTTTACCACAAAAAAAAGTGTGTGAGATTATTTTTTATTTATATTTAAATTTGTATCTAAATTTGATACCCCTACTGTAAGTCAAAATAAATTAAAAGCTAATAAAAAATGAATTATACACCTATAAACAAACGTGTGGGCCATAGGTAGACCTAACAGTCTCCAATGCATTCAAGTATACTCCCCAAGGTACAAATAGACAAAGGTGGTCAAAAGGAAAGAGTGGGTGTTGAGCAAAATAGTAGAAACCAAATTCTAATATTGTTTTAAGTTTCTAAAGGTGGTCAAAAGAAAAAGCATGTGGGTCTTGAGCAAAACAGTAGAACCAAATTCTAATATTGTTTTAAGACTTCAAAGTGAATTGCTCACTTTACAAGGAGAAACTCAATTTACCTCTAGACGTTTTGAGAATGGAAGGTTGCATATGAACTTGACATTTGAAGCGATCTCTTCAAGAATATAGAGCTCATTGAAGGTCCTCTCTTGAGAGCTTTCATCGGCACCAAGAAAAAATGTTAGAATATCTCTCTTAAAGGTTCTCTCTTGAGAGCTTTCATCAACACTAATAAAAAATGTAGATCTACACATTACTATGCATCACGCCAGTATTCAATGCATAAGTGATGAGGAAATTAAGATAGCCTGAAAGTTCTCTTTTTAACATCGTTCATAAATATGACTAAGAAAAAGCTACATGTTTTCACAAATAAAGGTTTGCTTTTTTGCATGTTTAGATGGTCATAAATCTGCACAACTCCAACCCAGAGTCTTCTATGTGACACACAACAAAGCCAAAAATGCTCTTTTCCAAAAATTGCTTTAACAGAGCATATCAGCTAACCACTTTTTGGCCCTCAGTATTTATTTTGACTCCAAGCAAAGCAAACGTGCTCTTTTTTTGCAAAAAAATGCTTTCTGATAGCACATGTTAGCTAATCACTTTTCGGTTTTGAGGGAAGTTTATGAAGGAATACGCATGGCATGTTACAAAGCCTATAGCACAGAAGCTTCCCACTAATAAATCAATTAAGAGATATAGACAGTAAAGTGGTATCTGGTAGCATTTGAAACAAAAACAAAATCCATTTCAGTTTTCAAATACATGGGTATTGCTTTACAAGAAGATATGCCAATGGAAAGTTTAGGTTCTTTTTCCAAACTTAACAAAAACCAAAGTGCATTTTTTACTCCATGAGAAAGCATAATAGACTACATGCTATGGCATCCCACTCACGTCATGAGTGCCCAATGTAGATGCAAGTTCATGTATAAGGATATGTCCACCCTACTGGACAAATCTTCATAAATAAACCACCAGGCTGAGTTTCTATCAATTATCCAGAGGTGAAGGGCAGACTTGGCCATGATGAAAGCTAGTACTAAAGAGAACACACATGCGTGCAAACACGCACAACTAAACAGCTTTGGATAGAAAGAATTAGCTAGCCGCAACTTGGACGGAGACTTCAATAGAAATCTGCATGTCCGATAATATGGCAAAAAGATATATCAATGGCTGAGTGAGCGACGGGAAAATCTGGCAGCTTCTACATCATAATCTTCACCAATGCATTTTCAAAGACTTGTACCCACAGTCTAATCCAATGAATAAAAGTAAAATTATGTTCTTGATTTTTATCTAAATCATGAAATGACTGGATCACTTTATGCAGAGTAATGTGAAACTCCACTAATGGTAACACGGTGAGGACTAGAGAAAGCATTTACAAGAGAAAAAGGCCTTACCACTTTCTCAAAACACTCCGCCGGCTTTCTAGTTGAAAATGTGCCAAACCACGCCATCCTTCTGGCAAGGCTAGTGCCTGCATTCAAAAAAATTGAGTGGTTTTAACCACCAAAGTTGCAAACTTTAGCTGTTCAGGCATAAGCAACAAAACATTATCCTAAGTAAGCATCTCCTTCAAAATCTGCATCCTTTGACATATCATAGAAAAAGAAAAAACAAGTTTCTCCTATTGCAAGAAAAAACCCAAAAAAATGAAGCAAAAGCAATCATATAACATGGCAGGTTGTAAGATGGTGTAGAAATAATTTGAATCAATAAAAAGTAATATTGGAGCTTGCTACTCCATAACACATGTATCACATGCACCCGCTCCACTAGGGTGCCACATGGCCATTCTCTAGAAGAGTGCACAATTAGGAACCTTTTCGATGAGCAAGATAGGTCTCCAATTGCCATCAAGTTGAAAAGGGTATTGCGTTGTCCCGCACATAAATACAATTGTCACCAACCCAAACATTTTAGGGGTCTAGTGGACTCCAGGACGTCTAAATATTTGGAAAGTACAAGCTTTGGGAATGGGAGATTCTGCAGTACAATTGTCACCAACCCAAACATTTTAGGGGTTTCTGGACTCTAGGACGTCTAAATATTTGGAAAGTACAAGCTTTGGGAATGAGAGATTATCCAATACAAAAGATATAGCACCTGAAGCTTGGTCTAGGCCCTTGAGATGGTTTCTTGGACACAAATGGGCATTGGAGCTCAAGTGTCAAGTGGAAAGCATGTATGGCAAGCTCCCGAGGATTTGGGAGAGATCTAGTATTGAAACATGGTTCTACATGGTGCTCACATTTCTAATTACAAAGGATCACACTCGACTCCCAATGGAAATTCCATTCGCGTCATTACATCTGTAACTAAGCAAATAAGGGGGACTTGCTAAAACACATTTGATAGAAGGTCTACAAGTTGAGATATTTTTAGAGATGAAGTTTATGGGTGGGAACCATCTCTTAAATAAGGACATGTGGCACAACAGTGGATCAAAGTAAGACAAGTGGCCTCACACTCCACCTCAGCTCTACACTTATCATTATAGCTTTTACTTGCTGCTCTAGCTCATGAGAGACCCAAATCTATAAATTGCAGCCCTCTTTCTTCATTTGAGTAGGCTCTATTGCTGCAAATAGCCTCTATCATGTTGGCAACTCTTCTCTATTCTTGTTGGTTCTCTACTCCAAGGTTATGACTCTCTACCACCGCTATAGGTTGCCCTAATGATGGTTGCTCTCTTTCTCTCTCTCTTGAAGGTTGCCCATGAAGTATACCGGCTGTTGGGGACTGTTTTGAAGGCTTCAATCACTAAGGAAATATTGAAGGCAAGGGTATTTAATCATTGTATTATGATTTCCAGCCATTGTACTTGTTGTACCAATCAATGTACCTATTGTACCACCACTATACTTGCTATACCAGCCATTGTACGTGCTATACCAGCCACTATACTTGCTATACCAGTTATTGTACTTACTGTACCGCCACTGTACCTACTGTACCAGTAACACGGTTTTCAACTCTCGTGCGTGGGTAAAGATAACGTGTGGTTTTTCCAATTTTCTCGGGTCTTTTCTTGCGTAAAAGCATGCTTTCCTCTCTTTACTTTCTGAAATTCAGAATTGGCACATAGTTTTCTTGGAGCAACATCCGCTTCATTATCTTCGCTTCATCTATGGAGCCCGAACTTCAGTTTGATGATAACCTATTGTCATGTGCAAGACATGCACTGGTTAATCCCAGGCTAATCCTAAAGAGGCAACAAGATAAAGAACCAAACTTGGAGCAAGTGTTGCTGATTTGGCAGAAATGCCTGATGGAGGACATGGGGTTACTGTCGGCCAGCGCTTGATATCACACGGGATCTCCAAAAAGCCTGAATTTTGTCCTGGACCTGGCCGACCAGCAGTTGGCCAGTCCATTAGTGCATTGAAAGCCTATAAAAGGCAATATTGCTCAACGATTTGAAGCATTCAGTCCTTGCTTGGGCTGAGTCATAGAACTAAGATTAGATTAGGGTTTTTCTACCTTTTCAAGAAGGCAGCCTATGGCTGCAAGAACACTTGTACCTTTTTGTACATTATGAATATAATGAATACTCAGCTATCTCTCTCTCTTCTGCATGCGTTTTGCATCAGCGTGTTCCCAGATGGTGTTTAGGGCTGAAAGAAGACTATAAGAGCTTCCGCACGTAACATTGGTATCAAAGCATCAGGCTCAGCAAGTGTCACGTGCATCCTGCACTTGGATGCCACGTAGACATTTCTCTACAGAAGGTGCAGGACCTGGGATGGTGAACTGGTCCCATGTGAGCCCAGTCCGGGACGAGTCAGCCAGGGATCCATCTCAGTCGTCCGAGGTCAGGTGTGCATTGTCCTGCACATGAGTCCAAGGTCAGGTGTGCACTGTCCTGCACATGAAACAGTGCCACTCCGTGCTGTGAGTCTCCCTCTAGAATGATGTCAGTGATTCTGTGTATCTGGTATGGTACCGGATGCCAGATCACTGAGTAGTTAGTGTTTAGGACAAGGGGCCAGCCCATAGGGCACCCCGGATCTTAGTGTGGGCATGGGAATGGTGTGGAACCACCCCCATGAGGGCCAGGAAGGCCCAAGCTGAACCCACCAGCCATGGAGGGGCTGTAGGACAGCCCTAGGGCAAGAATAAGGCAATTTCCAGGAGTTTACAGCCTTTATATGGCTGTAGGGCAAGTATGGGGCAGCCCATACAGGCTGCCCAGCCCTTGGATTGTGGGCAAAGGCTGTGCCCAGCACTCTGGAAGCAGGCGCATGATGCCCAGCACTCTAGGGAGTAATGCGCAGTATTTTAGGTGATTTTTCCAGCATTTATTGCTGAATTTTCACAAGTCGTGGGACATTTGTGCTGGCCGCCTGTTTATCTACTGGCCGACTGCTCTTGGGAAGTAGTATAAATAGTGGAGGCCACAATCCCATTCATTGATCTCATTCTCCACCAAGAGCTCAAGCATAAGAGGCTAGACAAAGCCAAGAGGGTGCTAAGCTAAGGGGTGAAGGATTCAGGTCAAGGGCAGGGTATTCCCAGCCAAGAAAAGGTCCAAGATTGCTGTATTTTCTTTCAGATTTTCTCATCATTCTAATAAAGCAAATACACCATCCGTGGTGGGGGCCCTACAGAGGGTAATTGGGACCCAATACTGTGTCCTCTCCATCTCTCCCTCTCTCTCTCTCTATTTTCAGCACATCTCCTTTCAGTTTGTGCGTTAATTTCCGTCGCGAAAAGAGTGCTGAATTCTGAGTATTGAAGTTACCGATTCTTCTCTGAAGCTTCCGCATATTACAGTGGTATCAGAGCCTACTTCAAGTACAAAGATTCAGCAAAGAAACCAGAATTTTTTCTCGCTCGTGTGGTTGGATTTTAGACACCGGTGGACTACCCCTTTCGGAGTGACTCCTGTCCCTCGAAGGACAGTTGGTTTTTAGCCTCCGGAAGTCTCCCACACAGATAGTGGATGGTCACATTGCGTTCCGGAAAGGAATTGCATTTTCCTGCTATGGCGAGCTTCGACGACGAGAGAGACCAAGAACCATGGGACCAGACTGCACCAGGCAGCCCAGCTAGGGCACCAGGCTTGAGTGTCACAGACATGTTCTAGCAGATGATGCGAGCAATCGCAAAACAGACAGCCAAGTTGGATGAGCAGAAGGCACAGAACTTGGCTCTGGAGGAGCGTACCCGCTCTCCAACGTCGCATTTTCCATCTCCTCCTCCCTCTCCTTCCGTATCCCAGATACCAGATCCTCCACATAGGGACCCTCTCGCGGGGTCACAGCCGCAGCCAAGCTCCTTGCTTGAGTTGCAGATGCGTGCATTGGAGATCCGACAACAAGAAGACGACACCATGCGACGCGTGGAACACGAGCGTTACCTCAAAGCATTGGACGCCAGATTGACACCGGCGGCGCCCTTGAATCATTTTCCCGAGAAAATGAACTTCAGTAAGTATAATGGTAAACTCGATCCCACAACTCTTTATTCATGGTTACATCAATTTGAAGCTTACTTTGCCGCAGTTAGAAAAAAAGATACTGACAAAGTGATCTTAGCCAGTTGGTACTTGGAAGGTGAGGCCATTCCTTGGTGGACTCAGTGGGCTCATGCCCACACCAGAGCAGGTATGGCAGTTTATGTGTGGGATGAGTTTATCCGCGACCTTAAGCAGCGGTTTCTACTGCCCCACTACCTTGAGCGACTCGAAGACGAGTTCAGGGGAGCGCATCAGAACGCGCAACCAGTCCTTCAGTTTGCCAATAGAATTTCGACTTTATGTCTGCAATTAGGCTTATTTGATACGGACAAGAAAGGGCAGTTTTTGTATGGCCTGGACACGCAAATCCAATGGGAGGTGCGTATGTTTAGGCCAGCCACCTTTGAGGACGCACTCTCGCTTGCGCAGAGTGCAGAAATGAAACATAATGGTGGCAAGCCCCCGACTTCCCAGCCGGCTTCTCCCAAGGCTAATACCTCAGGGGGTAAAAGCCAGAACCAAACGGGGTCTTCCCCAGGACAAAGCCCGGGAGCCTCTGGCTCCAAGAACTCGAACAATGCGTCTAAGCTTACTCCAGACCAGAAAGCAGAGGCAGGCAAGACAAGTGGCAAGTTGAGTGCTGACGAGTTTTCTCAGTACAAGAAGGAGGGTAGATGTTTCTTTTGTCATACAAAAGGACATACTTCTCGAGATTGACCTAAGAAGCCTCCAAAGCCCGTCGCCGCCGCCTCCACAGCTTCCGTGGTGAGCTCAGCTCCCACACAGACCCCAGTGGCTACCCCTAGTTCTTCAAACCCCGGTGCTTCAGTTGGAGCAATTATTAGCCGGGAGCTCAAAGATAAGCAGAAGGGTGCCCATGACCAGGAGTATGAGCGCAACGAATTGCTCAAGTCCTTTGGCTACATACGTGGCCAGAGAGTCGTCGTCTTATTTGACAGCGGCAGCACGGAGGATGTGGTCACGGAACAGGCCGCTAGGTGTGCCCGTTTCGAGCTGACTTCGGTGGACAAACAGGTTGAGGGTTTTAGCACAGGTATGACAACGAGCGTCAAGTATGAAGCTCTAGGTGCTAAGTTAGTGATTCAGGGCATAGAGTTTGTGCGTGACTTTATGGTTGCCCCTCTTGTAGGAGCAGACATAATTTTGGATATTCAGTGGTTTCACAAGTTTCTCCCTAATGTCAAGTGGGACAAGCACACATTCCAGATCAATCGGAATGTGTCAAACACCCCGGTGACCATTAAGTGTGAGCTAGGAATTCCGAACTTTCTGCTCATAAGCCACTTGCAGGCTAAGCGAGCAGTCAGGAAAGGCGCACAGTGTGCGATGATTTACATCCAGACAGCCCAGACGATGGCCAGTGCTTCCGAGAAGTACTCGGTTCTCCATGAAAAGTTCCAAAAGATTTTTCTTCGGAACAGCCTCTGTCACATGCATCCCGCACTTGGATGCCACGTAGACATTTCTGTACAGAAGGTGCAGGACCTGGGATGGCGAACTGGTCCCATGTGAGCCCAGTCCGGGACGAGTCAGCCAGGGATCCATCTCAGTCGTCCGAGGTCAGGTGTGCATCGTCCTGCACATGAGTCCAAGGTCAGGTGTGCATTGTCCTGCACATGAAGCAGTGCCAGTCCGCGCTGTGAGTCTCCCTCTGGAATGATGTCAGATGTTCTGTGTATCTGGTTTGCAACTGGATGCCAGGCCTCTGTAGGCATGTAGGTTTGCATGTAGAGATGGGGCCAGCCCATAGGGCTACCCCAAGTGAGAAGATCTTGCATTTGCACTCTTAGTGTGGGCATGGGGGAGGTATAGAACCACCCCCAAGGGGCCAGGAGGGCCCACATTGTGCCCACCAGCCATGGCTTGGGCTGGAAGGGCTGTCGGCCAGCCCTAGGGCTGCTGGACAGGCAGCCGACAGGGTTAGAAACCCTACCCAGCCAGTCGGCCAGGTGTGGGGGGCAGTCCCACACCCATGCGCATGGTGCCCAGCAGTCAGGATGCTGTCCCAGAATATATGCGCAGGCTGGACAGTATTTGGCATAGTGTGAAAGCATTAATTATAGTGTGCAAGCACTTTATTAACAAGACACAGTCGTGGAGCTCCCTGAAGCCAGCCGACTGCATATGGTAGAGGGTATAAATACCCAAGTCATAAATCATTTCACTCATCTCATAATTCACCAAGTGCTCCAAGCAACCAAGGGCCAGGACAGCCAAGAACATTGCTAAAGCAAAGGGGTGAAGGACTGAAGGTCAAGGGCAGGTTTTCCAACCAAGAAAAGGTCAAGTACTTTGTATTTGTTTTCAGATTTACATCATTCTAATAAAGCAAATACACCATCCGTGGTGGGGGCCCTACAGAGGGTAATTGGGACCCAATACTGTGTCCTCTCCATCTCCCCTTTCTCTCTCTATTTTCTGCACATCGTCTTTCAGTTTTGTGCGTTAATTCCGTCGCGAAAAGAGTGCTGATTTCTGAGTTTTGAAGTACCGATCCTTCTCCGAAGCTTCCGCATATTACAGTGGTATCAGAGCTCACTTCAAGGACAAAGATTCAGCAAAGAAAACCAGAAAATTTTTTTCGCTCGTGTGGTTGGTTTTTAGACGCCGGTGGACTACCCTTTTCGGAGTGACTCCTCTCCCTCGAAGGACGGTTGGTTTTTAGCCTCCGGAAGCCTCCGGAAGTCTCCCACACAGATAGTGGATGGTCAGATTGGGTTCCGGAAAGGAATTGCATTTTCCCGCTATGGCGAACTTTGGCGACGAGAGAGAACCAAAACCATGGGACCAGAGTGCACCAGGCAGCCCAGCGAGGGCACCCGGCTTGAGTGTACAAGACATGTTCCAGCAGATGATGCGAGCAATCGCAGACCAGACAACCAAGTTGGATGAGCAGAAGCGCGGATTTTGGCTCTAGAGGAGCGTTCTCGCTCTCCAGCGTCGCGTTTTCCATCTCCTCCTCCCTCTCCTTCCGTATCCCAGATACCAGATCCTCGTCACAGGGACCCCTTGCAGGGTCACAGCCGCAACCAAGCTCCTTGCTTGAGATGCAGATGCGCGCATTGGAGATTCGACAACGCGAAGACGACGCCATGCGACGAGTGGAACACGAGCGTTACCTCAGAGCTTTGGACGCCAGATTGACACCGGCGGCGCCCTCGAATCATTTTCCCGAGAAAATGAATTTCAGTAAGTATAATGGTAAACTCGATCCCACTACTCTGTATTCATGGTTACATCAATTTGAAGCTTACTTTGCCGCAGTTAGGAAATCAGATATTGACAAAGTGATCTTAGCCAGTTGGTACTTGGAAGGTGAGGCCATTCCTTGGTGGACTCAGTGGGCTCATGCCCACACCAGATCAGGTATGGCAGCTTATGGGTGGGACGAGTTCGTCCGTGACCTTAAGCAGCGGTTTTTACCGCCCCACTACCTTGAGCGACTCGAAGACGAGTTCAGGGGTGCGCGTCAGAATGCGCAACCAGTCCTTCAGTTTGCCAATAGAATTTCGACCTTGTGTCTCCAATTAGGCTTATCTGATGCGGACAAGAAAGGGCAGTTTTTGTATGGCTTGGACACGCAAATCCAATGGGAGGTGCGTATGTTTAGGCCAGCCACCTTTGAGGACGCACTCTCGCTTGCGCAGAGTGCAGAAATGAAACACAATGTGGCAAGCCCAAGACTTCCCAGCCGGCTTCTCCCAAGGCTAACGCCTCGGGGGGCAAAAGCCAGAACCAGACGGGGTCTTCCCCAGGACAGAGCCCGGGAGCCTCTGGCTCCAAGAACTCGAACAATGCGTCTAAGCTTACTCCAGACCAAAAAGCGGAGGCAGGCAAGACAGGTGGCAAGTTGAGTGCTGAGGAGCTTGCTCAGTACAGGAAGGAGGGTAGATGTTACTTTTGTCACACAAAAGGACATACTTCTCGGGATTGTCCGAAGAAGCCTCCAAAGGCCGCCGCCGCCTCCACAGCTTCCGTGGTGAGCACAGCTCCCACACAGACCCCAGTGGCTATCCCTAGTTCTTCAACCCCCGGTGCTTCAGTAGGAGCAATTATTAGCCGGGAGCTCGAAGATAAGCAGAAGGGCGCCCATGACCAGGAGTATGAGCGCAACGAATTGCTCAAGTCCTTTGGCTACATAGGTGGCCAGAGAGTCGTCGTCTTGTTTGACAGCGGCAGCACGGAGGATGTGATCACGGAAGAGGCCGCTAGGCGTGCCCGTTTCGAGCTAACTCCGGTGTACAAACAGGTTGAGGGTTTTAGCACAGGTATGACAACGAGCGTCAAGTATGAAGCTCTAGGTGCTAAATTAGTGATTCAGGGCATAGAGTTTGTGCGTGACTTTATGGTTGCCCCTCTTGTAGGAGCAGACATAATTTTGGGTATCCAGTGGTTTCACAAGTTTCTCCCTGATGTCAAGTGGGACAAGCACACGTTCCAGATTGATCGGAATGTGTCAAACACCCCGGTGACCATTAAGTGTGAGCCAGGTATTCCAAACTTTCCGCTCATAAGCCACTTATTGCAGGCTAAGCGAGCAGTCAGGAAAGGCGCACAGTGTGCGATGATTTACATCCAGACAGCCCAGAGGGTGGCCAGTGCTTCCGAGAAGTACTCGGTCCTCCATGAAAAGTTCCAGAAGATTTTTCTTCGGGACAGTCTCCCTCCCCAGCTTCCCCCGTCCAGACCGGAGGATCACAAGATTGACCTCCTCCCAGGCTCGAAACCCCCGAGCAAGTTTCCGTATCGCCTTTCTAAGGCAATGGAATCGGAGTTGGACCGCCAACTCCAAGAATTGTTGCAAGCTGGCTTCATCCGTCCCAGCGTGTCGCCATTTGCAGCACCGATCTTATTTGTCAAGAAGAAAGATGGGTCTTCTCGGTTGTGTGTCGATTATCGTGCACTCAACAAGCTGACTATCAAGAGCAGATTCCCGATGCCTCGAATTGACTATATTCTCGAGAGGCTGAATGGAGCTAAGGTGTTCTCTAAATTGGATTTAAAGAGTGGGTACTGTCAGAATACGCAGCGGAAATGATATCCAAACTTGGGTAGACAAGAGCAAGTAGACTGCAGAAAATAATCAGCACAAGAAACACTGAGAGATGTGTGTAAACTCTTCTCTATACACAAGATCCCGAAGAAACTGAAATGAGAAAGTGGAGGAGGATGGGGGGGAATATATACAAGCCCATGAGGGCAGTCGGCCAGCTCTGGAAGAGGCCCACGACTGACAAAATGTCCACGACTGCTGAAAAACAGCAGTCGGCCAGCATCTGGTCCCCACATCTGCACAGATCAAGTCGGCCAGCACTCAGATAGCCCAGGACTGCTACAGATGCAGTCGGCCAGCCTCAGAGTGGTCCTGGCATCACCTGGCAGCCCTCCAGCCACTAGGAAAAAATGGGAAAAATAGGGAAAAAATACGGGGAGTGTGGAAAAATGATATACGGGCGGGCACACCCACAACAGAGGCCCTGGTGTATACAAATAGACAGGAGATGACTTCTAACACCCCCTCTCAGCTCCTGGCTGTGTAACCAACCCCAGGGAGCTGGAGTGCCGCCTGAGCGTAGCCTGAGGTAGAGACTTCGTGAAGAGGTCCGCCGCATTGTCCTCCGTCGAACAATAAAGTAGCAAGATGTCACCCGCCAAGATCTTCTCACGAACAAAGTGATACTGTATCTCTATATGCTTGGTCCGGGCATGGAAAACCGGGTTCCGAGCAATAGCTATACAACTCTGGTTATCACACTGGATGACTGTGGGCTCCCTCTGTGGAAACCCCATCTCGCCAAGCAGCCTCCGCAGCCATACAACCTCACAAGCAGCACCACAAGCAGCCCGATACTCTGCCTCTGTCGAAGAAAGGGCAATAGTCGGCTGCTTCTTGCTGCTCCAAGAAACCGCTCCTGAGCCGAGGGTAAAAGTGTATCCTGAAGTAGATCTCCTCGTGTCTGGATCTCCTCCCCAATCTGAGTCACTCCAACCTTGGAGCTTGACTCCATTCCCTCCTGTGTAAAAGAGTCCCAGATCCTTCGTACTCTGCAGATACCGCAAGATCCGCAATCCTGCGTCCCAATGAGTCTTCAATGGCGTCTGCATAAAAGAGCTCAACAGCCCCACGGAGAAGCTCAAGTCCAATCTGGTGTTCAGCAACCAGATCAATGAACCAACCAGCTTCCGGTACTGCGAGGCATCAACTGGCTCACAAGGATCTGTAACGGTTAACTTTGTGTTCGGGTCCATCGGCGAAGTAATAGGCTTGCAGTTCTCCATCCCAAAGGCCTCAAGCAACTCATGAACATACCGCTGCTGAGAGACGAAAAACCCCCTCTGGGTCTGCCAGATCTCCAATCCCAAGAAGAAGTGGAGTAAGCCTAAGTCGGTCATCTCAAACTCCTGTGACAAGGCAGCCTTCGTCACTCCGATGTGCTCCACATGACCGCCGGTGAGAATGAGATCATCCACATAAAGGATGATGAGTGTGACCATGCCGCGTTCCCGAAAGAGATACAGGTTCGGATCTGCAACCGATCTCTGGAATCCAGTCCGAATAAAGAAGGAATCAATCTTCTGATTCCAAGCCCGCGGAGCCTGCTTAAGACCATACAAGGCCTTACGTAACCTGTAAACCATCCCTTCCGATCCTGGAACAATGAAGCCTCGAGGCTGCTCTACGTACACCTCCTCCTGCAGGTCACCATTAAGGAACGCCGATTTTACATCCATCTGGTACACGGGCCACCTCTGAGAAGAAGCAAGGGCAAGAACGGTCCGAATCGTGGTCATCCGCGCTGTCGGTGCAAAGGTATCCTCGTAGTCGATGCCTGGCCGCTGAGCATAACCCTTAGCCACGAGCCTGGCTTTGTGTTTGTCCACCGACCCATCAGCCGCGTACTTGGTCTTAAAGACCCATTTGACACCAATGACTGACCGCTTCGACGGCCTCGGTACCAACTCCCAAGTGTTGTTCTTCTCGATGGCGTCAAGTTCCACCTGCATGGCTTCCCTCCAAGTTTCCTGTGAAAGGGCTTCCTTTACGGAAGTGGGCTCCTTATCCCGCATGATACGAGACATAAGAGCATAGTTCACCTGAAGAAGCTCCGCCGTGTTGCTTTTATCTCGAACTCGATGTGATCTTCGAGGGCCGTCCTCTGTGGTCCACTCGGAGGGTAGCTCCGTGACACCTGACTCCCGTAGGGTGTCTATCAACCACCTAGGTACTCGAACAGATCGTGGAGCCTCCTGTGGTCGCGGGGGCTCAACTCCAGCTGCGGGCTCAACCTCCTGTGATGACTGAGGTGGATCAACTGGAGTGGTAGACTGGGAATCATCATCAGACTCTGGATCTCCAAGAAGTGGCGGCTCCTCGACAGTGGATGCTGGAACATGCTCGTCAAAGACCACATCCCGGCTGACAATAATCTCGTTCCTCTCTGGATCATACAACCTGTATCCCTTGGAAAGAGAGTTATACCCCACAAAAACCAGCTTGCGGGACTTGGAGTCAAGCTTCCCCCTCTGCTTCTTCGGAATATGTACATACGCGTCACTCCCAAAGACACGGAAGTGCGAGACATCGGGTTTCTTGCCAAAATATGCCTCAAATGGAGTCATATGGGGTACAGAAGTCGTCGGAGAGCGGTTAATGGTATGGACAGCTGTCGCCACAGCCTCACCCCAAAGTGGACGAGGAAGATCTCGATGCTCCAGCATGGTCCTCGCCATCTCCACCACAGTCCTGTTCTTACGTTCAACAACTCCATTCTCCGAAGGCGATCCGGTATTGGCCAATTCCCGCTTGATGCCATGATCTGCACAAAACCGAAAGAATACAGTCGAGGAGAATTCCCCTCCTTTGTCAGCCCTGAGAGTCTTGACCTGAAATCCAGACTCTTTCTCCACCATCACGTGCCAATCCTTGAACCGAGCAAAAGCCTGGTCCTTCTGTGAAAGAAAGTAGACCCACGTGAATCTGGTACAATCATCAACAAGCAGCATGAAGTAGAGAGATCCTCCCAAGGATGGTATCTGCTGTGGTCCACACAAGTCAGTGTGAATCAACTCCAAGGGTTTCGAAGCCCGCCTGGAAGCCTGCTTCGGAAAGGATTCCCTGTGCTGCTTACCACGTATGCAAGAACTGCAGCGTCCTTGCCTACTACCAACATCTGGCAAGCCAACCACCATCTGGTCCCGGAAGGCGCGCCGCAAAGCATCCACATTTAAGTGGCCAAAACGAAAGTGCCACAAGTCTCCGACCTGAGAGCCTGTCAGTGAGGAGAGTGCAGAGAGTTTGTAGATACCGTTCTCCACACCGCCTTCCCAAACAACTTTGCCTGTCTCACGGTCCCTTAGAGCAACTGAGTGCTCCTCAAATTCCACCCGAAAGCCAGTCTTGCATACCTCATGCACTGACAAAAGATGAAAGCCCAGAGCAGGGACATAAAGAACACGGGAAGCATGCTTGCCCACCTTGCCGTCGGGAATGATCTCCATCCGGCCCTCACTATGTATCGGAATAGTGGAGTTATCACCAATAAAGATACGACCTGACTGCCGCTTCAGATCCAGGAAGAAGTCACGGGATGGAGTCATGTGCCTGGAAGCACCACTGTCGAGAATCCATTCCCGAGTATCCTTTGCGGTGAAGCCAACTGCCTCCTCGCTTGAAGACGATGAATCATCGGAGTCCACCATCTCCAAGTGCACAAATGCCGGAGTCTTCGCAGCTGAGGCTGAGGACTCAGCACTCTTCCCTGTCCGCTTAGGGCACTTCCTCCAGTAGTGGCCTTTCTCGCCACAATCATTACAAGATCTTTCGGCCTTCAGCTTCTCTCGTTCTGGATCAGGCTTCTTCTCGGAAGACTTATCTGGTGAAGCCTTCCCTTTGCCCTTGTTGGTATTACGGCCTTTCGACCGTTGGCCAGTTAAGGCCTCCGAACCTCTGCCGTGAGGAGGGTTCGTGAAACGTTCCTCCTGGTCCAAGACCATTGGCACAAGCTCCTCCCAAGTAATGGTGCTGAGCCTGCCACTCGTGATCAACGAAGAATAGAAAGCAGAATACTGACCAGGCAAGTGGGAAAGTAACGTGATGGCCATATCTTCGGACGATATCTCTTTCCCAGCTTGAAGGACTTCCTGCTGAAGGGCCTGCAGCTTGTTAATGTGTTCCCGCATCGTCGAAGACTTTGCAGGGTTCATAACCCGCATCTGCACTTCCAAGGATATCCGCTTCATGGGTGATACCCTGTTGTACAAAGAAGCCAAGTGCTCCCATATGCCTCGTGCCAGCGTCATGTGCTTCACATGGTTGATCACCTGTGGTGTGCAATTGAGGAATATAAATGACCGGACCCTGGCGTTGACACGGTCCCACATTTGTGCCTGTGCCTCTCGGTCCTTCCTCGCTGATAAAACCTCCCCTTCCTCAGCTTCCGGCCTTGGCACCCCTTTGATAATAAAATCAGCAAGATCATATGACTCCAAAACTGACTCCATCATGACCTTCCAGATGCCATAATTGGACCCGTCCAACTGACGATCCACTGGGAACGTGGGGAGAGTCGGAATCTTCACGTGCTTCTCTGCCATCTCGAGTAAATCCGCCATCTCGGAGAGTAACCTGAAAGGGTGGGTGGGTGGGAAAAATCTGAAAATCAGAATATATGCAAGTGGCTGTCCAGCCCCTCTGCCCGCCTTCCTCTTGCACCTTCACTTCCCGTTCAGCCCGAAACAGTCCACCGATCAGCAACCTGTTGCTCCCCCTCTTGCTCAGAAAAACGCCCAAGATCTGCTAGAGCCTAGGGCTCTGATACCATGTCAGAATACGCAGCGGAAATGATATCCAAACTTGGGTAGACAAGAGCAAGTAGACTGCAGAAAATAATCAGCACAAGAAACACTGAGAGATGTGTGTAAACTCTTCTCTATACACAAGATCCCGAAGAAACTGAAATGAGAAAGTGGAGGAGGATGGGGGGGAATATATACAAGCCCATGAGGGCAGTCGGCCAGCTCTGGAAGAGGCCCACGACTGACAAAATGTCCACGACTGCTGAAAAACAGCAGTCGGCCAGCATCTGGTCCCCACATCTGCACAGATCAAGTCGGCCAGCACTCAGATAGCCCACGACTGCTACAGATGCAGTCGGCCAGCCTCAGAGTGGTCCTGGCATCACCTGGCAGCCCTCCAGCCACTAGGAAAAAATGGGAAAAATAGGGAAAAAATACGGGGAGTGTGGAAAAATGATATACGGGCGGGCACACCCACAACAGAGGCCCTGGTGTATACAAATAGACAGGAGATGACTTCTAACAGGTACCACCAGGTTCGGATTGTTGAGGGGGACATCCCCAAGACAGCTTTCCGTACAGAACGGGCCCACTATGAATTTGTGGTCATGCCATTTGGTTTGACGAACGTCCCAGCTACATTTAACCGCATGATGATGCGTATTTTCCGGGAGTTGATTGGAGTGTGTGTGTTCATATTTCTGGACGACATACTCATATTTTCAGCTACAGTTGAGCAGCATGACATTGATGTGGAGAAAGTCCTTAAGTTGCTGGAAAGCAACGAGCTCTATATCAATGAAAAGAAGTCAGAATTTTATCTGTTCCAGGTACATTACTTGGGATATATAATCAGTGCCGAAGGCATTCGACTTGATCCGGCTAAAGTGGCCGAGATTGTTAACTGGGAAGTACCTCAGACTGCTTATGACATTAGATCATTTGTGGGTATATGCCAGGCATATTCCACCCACATTGACAAGTTTTCTGATCTCTCGGCAGACCTCACCGATCTGCTAAAGGGAGTGAAAACCAGGAGGCAAAAGATTCGAATGACTCCACGAGCGTTGGAGGCATTCCAGAACCTCAAGGTGGCTTTGTCTGAAGCGCCTTGTTTAGCCCTTGCCTCGTGGGACGAACCATTTCAAGTGATCACCGATGCGAGTAACATCGCAATTGGAGGTGTATTACAACAGAATGGTCATCCAGTAGCTTACATGTCTCGTAAGTTACTGCCCGCCGAAAAGAACTACTCAGTCTATGATCGTGAACTCCTAGCAGTCATACAGGCCTTGAAACATTGGAAACATTTCCTGTATGGCCGTGACTTCGAGGTCCGCACTGACCATCAGGCATTGCGCTGGATTCAGACGATGCCAAGTGCACAGTGGAGTGATCGACAACACCGCTGGAGTCAGATTTTCCAGCAGTTTGGTGGCATGATTGAGTACCTTCCAGGAAAGGCCAATCCAGTGGCCGATGCTTTGAGCCGGAAGGGACAAGTATCTGCGATTCAGACCACTAGACTGGACCTTGTTGGTACAGGACTAGAAGACATGAAGCACACGTACGCGGATTCCGAGGAATTCGGTACTCAGTGGGAACAGGCATTGGATGCCACAGGACCATGCCATTTTCTGATACGCGATGGTTGGCTTTACTACAAAGGCCGACTATGTGTCATGAAATCATTCCGGGCAGCTCTTCTCCATGATGCCCATGACGCCATTACAGGTGGTCATAGGGGCATGAATTCGACTCTGGAGAAATTAGAACGGCAATACTACTGGCCAAAGATGAGGCGTGATGTGTTTACATATGTACAACGCTGTGACATTTGTCAAAAGGTGAAAGCTCCTCGTGGACAGAAGATAGGGTTGTTACAGCCTTTGCCAATTCCTGAGGGTCCTTTCCAGGACATTTCGATGGACTTTGTCACGAATCTGCCTCCCAGTCCGAGTAAGCGTAATACACAGTGTTTGACTATTGTTGACAGGTTCAGCAAATTTGTGATGCTTAATCCTTGCAGGGCCAATGTGACCGCCGAGGATGTTGCCCAGCTATTCATTCGGCATTGGTACCCGATTGGTGGGATTCCTAGGACCATAGTGTCAGACCGAGATGCCAAGTTTACCAGTCATTTTTGGAGGGCATTGTTTGATAATTTTGGTACTAAGTTGAATTTTTCCAGTGCATTCCACCCACAGACGGATGGCCAGACAGAGATATACAACCAATTGGCCTTTGATGTGCTGAAGTGTTATGTCCACGATCAGCAAGGTAAGTGGGAATCGTTTTTGCCTTTAGTTCAAGCTGTTTTGAATGACTCTTTTTCTTCAGCTATTGGCAGGACTCCATATGAGGCAGCGTTTGGAAGGCCTTTCCAGTCGTTGTTAACCAGGACTTCGTCTTCAGTACCGGAGGCAAACAGGGTGACGGAGTCTTACCAGGAGATCCTAGAGTCCGTTAAAGACAGATTGGCTAAAGCGCAAGAGGCCTACGCTCGACAGGCCAATAAAGACCGAAGGGACATGAAGTTTTCGGAAGGAGATTGGGTATATCTTCGGATTATGAAGCAAAGATTGAAGCAGGTGGGCAAGCGATGCCCAAAGTTGTCTTTCAGGAGCTTCGGACCATTTCCCATCCGGAAAAAGATTAATGAGGTGTCTATGCAGTTAAAGCTACCTCCGAGTTGGACTATGCACGATGTATTTCATGTCAGTTGGTTAAAGCCATATGCAGGTCCACCCCCTTCAGAGGTCAAAGACGAAGCGGAACCAGACATCATTGATGAAGCAGAAGTAATGGTTCCAGAACAGATCCTTCTGCACCGTTTCAAGCATGGCTCAAGCCGAAGACTACGACAGTTCCTCACGAAGTTTCAGGACCGAGGAACTCATGAAGCGGTATGGCTCGACAAGGAATTTTTCGAAGACTATCCGGCATTATTGACAGATTATTTGGAGGCTATGCAGCTTCCGTCAAGTTAAGCAGAAGGGGATGTCACGTGCATCCCGCACTTGGATGCCACGTAGACATTTCTGTACAGAAGGTGCAGGACCTGGGATGGCGAACTGGTCCCATGTGAGCCCAGTCCGGGACGAGTCAGCCAGGGATCCATCTCAGTCGTCCGAGGTCAGGTGTGCATCGTCCTGCACATGAGTCCAAGGTCAGGTGTGCATCGTCCTGCACATGAAGCAGTGCCAGTCCGCGCTGTGAGTCTCCCTCTGGAATGATGTCAGATGTTCTGTGTATCTGGTTTGCAACTGGATGCCAGGCCTCTGTAGGCATGTAGGTTTGCATGTAGAGATGGGGCCAGCCCATAGGGCTACCCCAAGTGAGAAGATCTTGCATTTGCACTCTTAGTGTGGGCATGGGGGAGGTATAGAACCACCCCCAAGGGGCCAGGAGGGCCCACATTGTGCCCACCAGCCATGGCTTGGGCTGGAAGGGCTGTCGGCCAGCCCTAGGGCTGCTGGACAGGCAGCCGACAGGGTTAGAAACCCTACCCAGCCAGTCGGCCAGGTGTGGGGGGCAGTCCCACACCCATGCGCATGGTGCCCAGCAGTCAGGATGCTGTCCCAGAATATATGCGCAGGCTGGACAGTATTTGGCATAGTGTGAAAGCATTAATTATAAGTGTGCAAGCACTTTATTAACAAGACACAGTCGTGGAGCTCCCTGAAGCCAGCCGACTGCATATGGTAGAGGGTATAAATACCCAAGTCATAAATCATTTCACTCATCTCATAATTCACCAAGTGCTCCAAGCAACCAAGGGCCAGGACAGCCAAGAACATTGCTAAAGCAAAGGGGTGAAGGACTGAAGGTCAAGGGCAGGTTTTCCAGCCAAGAAAAGGTCAAGTACTTTGTATTTGTTTTCAGATTTACATCATTCTAATAAAGCAAATACACCATCCGTGGTGGGGGCCCTACAGAGGGTAATTGGGACCCAATACTGTGTCCTCTCCATCTCCCCTTTCTCTCTCTATTTTCTGCACATCGTCTTTCAGTTTTGTGCGTTAATTCCGTCGCGAAAAGAGTGCTGATTTCTGAGTTTTGAAGTACCGATCCTTCTTCGAAGCTTCCGCATATTACAGCCTCCCTCCCCTGCTCCCCCCGTCCAAACCAGAGGACCACAAGATTGACCTCCTCCCAGGCTCGGAACCCCCAAGCAAGTTTCCGTATCGCCTTTCCAAGGCAATGGAATCGGAGTTGGACCACCAACTCCAAGAACTGTTGCAAGCTGGCTTCATCCGCCCCAGCGTGTCGCCATTTGCAGCACCGATCTTGTTTGTCAAGAAGAAAGATGGGTCTTCCCGTTTATGTGTCGATTATCGTGCACTCAACAAGCTGACTATCAAGAGCGAATTCCCAATGCCTCGAATTGACTATATTCTCGAGAGGCTGAATGGAGCAAAGGTGTTCTCAAAACTGGATTTAAAGAGTGGGTACCACCAGGTGCGGATTGACTCTATGTCAATGAAAAGAAGTCGGAATTTTATCTGTTCCAGGTGCATTACTTGGGATATACAATAAGTGCTAAAGGCATTCGACTTGATCCGGCTAAAGTGGCCGAGATTGTCAACTGGGACGTACCTCAGACAGCCTATGACATTAGATCTTTTGTAGGTATATGCCAGGTATACTCCACTCACATCGACAAGTTTTCTGACCTCTCGGCAGATCGGTGAACGATCTGCTAAAGGGAGTGAAAACAAGAAGGCAAAAGATTCGAATGACTCCATGAGCGTTGGAGGCATTCCAGAACCTCAAGGTGGCTTTATCAGAAGTGCCTTGTTTAGCTCTTGCCTCGTGGGACAAATCATTTCAAGTGATCACCGATGCAAGTAACATCGCAATTGGAGGTGTATTGCAACAGAATGGTCATCCAGTAGCTTACATGTCTCGTAAGTTACTGCCCGCCGAGAAGAACTACTCAGTCTATGATCGTGAACTCCTAGCAGTTATACAGGCCTTGAAACATTGGAAACATTTTCTGTATGGTCGTGACTTCGAGGTTCGCAGTGACCATCAGGCATTACGCTAGATCCAGACAATGCCAAGTGCACAGTGGAGTGATCAACAACACCGCTGGAGTCAGATATTCCAACAGTTCGGTGGTATGATTGAGTACCTTCCAAGAAAAGCCAATCCAGTGGCCGACGCTTTGAGCAGGAAGGGACAAGTGTCTACGATTCAGACCACTAGACTTAACCTTGTTGGTACAGGACTAGAGGACATGAAGCACACGTACACGGATTCCGAGGAATTCGGTACACAGTGGGAACAGGCATTGGATGCCACAGGACCATGCCACTTTCTAGTACACGATGGTTGGCTTTTCTACAAAGGCCGACTGTGTGTCATGAAGTCGTTCAGGGCAGCTCTTCTCCATGATGCCCATGACGCCATTACAGGTGGTCATAGGGGCATGAATTCGACTATGGAGAAATTAGAACGGCAATACTATTGGCCAAAGATGAGGCGTGATGTGTTTACCTATGTACAACGCTGTGACATTTGTCAAAAGGTGAAAGCTCCTCGTGGAAAGAAGATAGGCATTCAATCCCAGATGAAGGTGCACAAGTCCAAGGCACAGGAAGGTGCACAAGTACGAGGCCCAAGGCAAAGAACACAAGACAAGGAAGAATTCCTAGGAGGTTGGTTGGTGGTGTTCCACAGAGCCCAAGGGGATGTCAGTCCTATGAGTTAGGTGCCACTTGGGGCACACCAGGAAAGGCTTTCAAGCAACAGTTCCAGGGGAGGTTGATCCTCCAAGAGGTGGAGTGAGAGTGCCAGACTCATTTCTTAGGAAAGAAGACCAGAGACAGTGTTCAGGGACAGGGCAGGAACGGAATGGGGACTGGATGGAACAGATGCATAGATTTTCATCAGAGTTAGAGTGGATTTGGAGACCGGGTCGGGTGTTCAATGAAAAGGTTGCCAGAGAAGAAGGACGACAGGGGGACTCCGTGAATAGACAATGGAATGATTACAGTCATCCAAGAATACAGATTGAAATCCCATCATCAAGTTTGGATGTCATGTGCAAGACATGCCTAGGCTAATCCTGAAGAGGCAACAAGATAAAAAACCAGACTTGGGGCAGGTGTTGCTGATTTGGCAGAAATGTCTGATGGAGGACATGGGGTTGCTGTCGGCCAGCACTTGATATCACAGAGGATCTGTCGGCTGCAGCAAAAAGCCCACAACGATTTGAAGCATTCAATCCTTGCTTGGGCTGAGTCATAGAACTAGGATTAGATTAGGGTTTTTCTACCTTTTCAAGAAGGCAGTCTATGGCTGCAAGAACACTTGTACCTTTTTGTACATTATGAATATACTGAATACTCAGCTATCTCTCTCGCTCTTCTACATGCGTTTTGAATCAGCATGTTCCCAGATGGTGTTTAGGGCTGAAAGAAGACTATCAAAGCTTCCGCATGTAACACCTATCAGACCATGAGGAGCATCCTCAACCCGATGGGGAAGTCACAAAAACAGATGAGGTTTTGCTCGTCGATCAGATGTATCCATGAAGGGCAGAAAAAATCCCACCACCAAAAACACAACTGGCAAATTTGTTGGTAGCGCATGCACCTCCTTGCTAGAGATGCATAGGGGAAGTTGATTGGGTAGGTTGCTTTATTGTGTTAGGGAAAAGAGGCTTGCAATTTTCCAACTTGGTGTGGAAACTCAAAACAAACTTTCCCTTGCATCAAATTCCAAGCTATTAACTTGACAGATTGAAGCACACTCCCTCCAAATTACACACAGGCGTATGGCAAGTGATGTTGGCATGTAATGTTTGTCAAGAGTTGGCTTATGTGCATCCCTTGCAATGCAGAGCAAAAAGATTTCGCTTGGGTATGACAATTTAATTCAACATACATATGGCATTAGGCTCATCTGGTTCAGATGAATGGATGCATAAACACACATGTGATGAGACTAGTCATTCGTGGGGCCATGACTAGATTCCTTGCGGCCATGACATCAAACCTTATGTTGGGGAGGGAAGACAGTGCCTGCCAGCGAATCATCCCACGGCCGCATTGTGTTACCCTCTTTTGGAAAAGTTGCAGGCCATCTGACAGTTTGAAAAGAGGAGGAGGCCGGCCCTCCTGAATGGGGCTCAAGGTAAAAATGACATGTATGAGGTGGTGGCAGGGCATGAACTATCATGTTGAATTGCATGCCACCCTCTTGCAAGCCATGTGGAAGTGTCATAGAGGAGAAGGGCTGCCAGCGGCACCATGCGGCTGCTGGATTTGCTAGTCATGGCCTCGAGGAATCTAGGCATGCCCCCTCAAATGTGTTTTTAGACATCCATGCCATACATGTTAGCCTTAACATTGAAGATTGTTAGCTTGATCTAAAATGGTGACATAGAATTAAGGTTTAAATTTTGAGAAGAAAATAAGTGGTTTCTTTCTTCCAATGGAGCCCTGCGTACCATTTGGATGAATGTGAGAAATCGAAACGTATCTCCTCATGAGCAGCAGGGCGCATCAGTAGGGCATCTTCAGTGGCCGCCACCGCCACCACCACCACCACCACCGTGCACCTGAGATGGTGTGATGGAACCTCTCCGATCATCAGGCAATCGCAGATATGAGATGTACATCTGTTTTGGGTGCAAAAATCAATCAAAAACAGATGCTGTCTGCAAGGGTTATGGTAATGGCGTTAGGGTTTTTCTCTCTAAAACTGTTAGGGTTTTTTTTTATGGCTCGGTTTCGGGTTTCGTTCCAAAATGCAATCCTTCTGTGTTCAATTATTGAACGCTCGACGGATAAACTCTTCAAAAATGCATCACGCTGTTTCACAAGCAAATCAGGAAGGGTCGTCACGTAGGAAAAACCTACTAGCGTCATAAAATGTTTCATTCACAAATTTTGAATTAATTAAGGTTGCTTTTTTTAAAGACTAAGGAAAGGGGGTGGTTGTGTGTGTGTTGTTTGTGTTTTTATGGAGATTCAAGAGAGAGGGAGGGGGAGTTGTCCCCCACCAAAGGTCTTTATCCATTCATGATGTGTTTCCAAATTTAAGTATTTAGTTTTCATAAAGTTGTGGTCCCACATACACTCGTCTCTAAGAAACTCTCTCAGCGGCTTGACACATTGTGTCTATCCTTTCCACAATTCTTTAAGGGGCTCTCTGAGAGGATTGACACTCTCCCTATCCTTTGCACAAGTCACCTATTTTCACATCGAGCATAAGCTTACAAAACTTGTGTGACCCAACTTGTACACAAACCAAATCCAATCATATATGGACCAAATGATATTGTATGTATATGAATGCATGCGTATGGAATGATAATGTATGTGGACCGAATCAACCATACGTGGGCCCAATGATGTTATACTCATACGAAATGGATTTGTATGTGTGCCAACTGATACGCACATGCACTCGAACCAAATGAAATTGTATGTGCACTAAATGATATTATACATGGACCAAATCCAATGATGCGCCTTGGGTTTGTATGCCCTAGAATTATACATTATGAAATTGTACATTGTACTCCTTCTTACATTGAACAACTCCAATCATATACGTACAATTTAACTTGTACGCATTCAACTTGTACGACCTTTTAGATTTATTAAACCATTTTAGATTACTTTATTCTTATCATGTACAATTGTAATTATAATTGTATGGCTTTTTGGTTAGACCATTTTAGATTACTTTATTCTTATCACTCACGTACAATTGTAATTATAATTGTATGGCTTTTTGGCTAGATCGTTTTAGATTACTTTATTCTTATCATGCACAATTATAATTATAATTGTATGGCTTTTTGGTTGGACTATTTTAGATTACTTTATTCTTATCATGTACAATTGTAATTATAATTGTACATTGTGAAAGTGCAACTTTTAGCCATGTACAATTACGTTCCTATAGGTTTCTATCGTACATTACAGGTTTCACAACTTTTTGGCCTAAATTTTTAGTTTTTCCTTGTGGATTTTTGGGTTTCAAGAGATAGACCGAGGTTATATGCATCCAATTTATCAACCAATTAAAAGAATTAAGCCTCTTTTTTATAAATTTTTAAAACTTTTGTGGTGAAAATTATAAAATTATAAGATGAATGAAAAAATGGAACTTTAAGGAATACAATCCATTGACATGCCTTCTCTATGGTTTGCCATAGTCACAACCCTTAGTAATGCAATAAAAATAACACCAAAAAGCAAATAAAATAACCCCCAAAAAAAACCATTTTTACAAGCAAAAGAATGCCTTTTCTTCTTCACATGTACTTAAGAAATGATGGCCAAATTATCAAAGTTGATTTTAAGACTTGTCGAACTCATCCCATGGGTGGAGGATTGTTTGGAGATGAGTCTGACGCAACTAACCAAGTTTGCAAGGTGTGTCATCAGAGAAGTGATGTCAAAGAGAATGTCATCACTTTTTGCCACCATAGAAGTGATGCCAAAGAGAATGTCATGGCTTTTCACCACCATAGATGTGATGCCCAAGGTAGGCCACAAAGTATCTGAATGCCTATAACTTCAATCAACATAATGAGTGTAAAGAACAATTCCAATAGAACTCGTGGCACTCAAATTGTGGATTCAAGCCACAAAAGCTACTACCCAATTGTGCCACTTAACGTCTTGAGTGCAAGTGAGAATTCCTCACTATGAACCTCACCTACTATTAAGGTTTGGTTAAGCCAAAAAGTAAATACAAAGAAACTCTAAAGGTAGCCATGCTATTTTATCATGGGAAACACGGGTGTCCCTTGGTTGAATTGGCCAATGCTCATGTGCATGCTAAAAATAACAACAAAATCAAAAGCTTAGGGTGTTGTACACATAGTAGCTAACCCTTTACAATGTAGCACGAAGTACAATCAAGGAAGAAATCATGCTTAGAACCCCAGTGTCCTATCAGCATTGTTGATAACCTGGCTACCCCACTAGCAAAGTGACCATACTTCTCCAAGAAGAAAAGTCTAATCAAAGCCACCTTCTCTAACCCATTTATTAACACCTAAGCAAAACCAGTCAATCTCTTGTTAACTTCTCTCAAAACCACCTAAGGCCTGAGCATTGGTGGCAACCGATGAGACTCTTGTTAACTTCTATCAAACCCACCTAAGTCTTGAGCATTGGTGACAACCAGTGAGACTCTTGTTAACTTCTCTCAAACCCACCTAAGTCTCGAGCATTGGTGGCAACCTATGAGTCTCTTATTAACTTCTCTCAAAACCACTTAAGGCCTGAGCATTCGTGGCAACCGGTGAGTCTCTTATTAACTTCTCTCAAAGTGCAAATGATCATCAAGGTTGAGAGTATGGCTAGGATTTACCACACCAAGGAAGGTATGCAATTAAGTCAAGATATTATCCATCCAAATTTAGAATATGTCCTTGGGAAGCTTGCACTAACTTCTTCTAAATCTTACATTACTCTTAATCATGAAGTGAGAATACGTTGAGTTAGATTTTTTAAATAAATATAATACACACTCGCAATAATATATGGAGGTGTATATTTTTATGATTGATGCTAGTGTGATCCAAGACATAATAATGCTCGGACATGAGTGGATTAAAGCCACTAACTACCATCTCAACTGATGTTAGTGTGATCCGTAATGCTTTGACATGAGAGTGGATTAAAGCCACTAAATGACTTCTCAATGACTAAGAGCACACTATAGTTTGATTACTGTGACGATATGCCCTAAAATGGTAATCGTGCAGCAATGTTATCGCAAAGAAGAATCGTCTAACCTCATCATGCCCTCCCAAATCAAGTCCCATCTTCAACATTGATTATTCTCTCACAAAAAGATGAAGTTTTCCATGAACTTTGACAACATTCCCTCTCAACGCAAATTAAACCTCACTGGCAACAAATATCGTTGAATCAAGACCCTTAACCATCAAGATCCCTACTTTGACATCCAATGAGCAAACTAACCAAGCCTATTTATAAAATAAAACCCTAACCCTATACTGCTATCTACAAAACCCCAATGGTGGGTGCTAATAAATTTATTACCTAAGGCTATTATGATGGATACACAGAACTACGGTGTGTTCTCATGAACTTATTACCTAAGGCTGGATAACGGAACTGTGGATCCCTAAAGGTCGTGTCAAGTTGAAAGCTTACCTGAAACATGTGTTGTCCTTAAAGCCATGATGTAACTTCTTGATTGTGGGTATGCTAACCCATTGTCCGTTTTGGGATCCTCTCTCCATTGTCACATAAGAGAGCTCCATAGCCATGGGGGTGGAGGAAGAGCTTGATAAAGGTGAAAAGAAGGTGTATGGATCAATCCCACACGAGGTGAACAATTTAGATGTATTCAGAGCCTTCATCCACATGACTACTTCCATTAATAACTTTTCAGTAGCAAAAACCCTATTTTTCCTCTTTGCATAAATTCCCCCTTTCAATGCCAAATTGACACAAGCTCATGTAAAAATCTTCTAAATGCTAAAAAGGTTTATTGTATCAACTCTTATGTCATTCTGAGCACCCTAAGTCAGTCTACTAGTCTTAGATATTCTAAATGTTAGAAAGGTTATCAATGATTATTGTCATTAATCACTTCTCGTTAGCAAAAACCTTGTTTTTACTCTTTGCCTAAGCACCCCCTATCAATGTTTTTCTTTGTTCTCCCTCTAAAGCATCATTCTTTGAGATTTTTAGTGTGTTTTGAAGCTAATATTGAGCTCTATCATAACCTTAAGAGGGTTGGCCCAACTTGAAGAGAGGTGGCAAAAACATAACACAAATCGGCATAAAAATGCAAAAATTGGGAGCTACAGGTCAAATTTCTTTTAGATTCTTCTAATTAGTGTACAAGCTATCTAGAGATTAAGTAATCGCACCCACTGGCGGCATATCAACCATAATCGCACCAACCATGACATAAGTGCGAAAGTTATCACCTAGGCGGGTCATCAATGACCGTCATAGCACTAGTTGAGCTCCATATCTCAACACTCCCCCTCGAGCTCAACTCCACACATTACACTCCAAGTAAGCTCCTAAACGTGTGGAGCTTCTCTATGCCCAATGACTTCGTGAAGATATCAACCACCTGATCCTCTGTGTGCTGACATATACTAGATCTACATCACCTGCTAGAACCTTCTTCCTCTCCCAAAGTGATAATGCACCTCAATGTGCTGACATATACTAGATCTACATCACCTGCTAGAACCTTCTTCCTCCCAAAGTGATAATGCACCTCAATGTGCTTCGTTTTAGCATGGTATACTAGGTTACTAACCAACTGTATGCTACTCAAGTTGTCACAATAAATGACAACTTCCCTATCCACGGACTCACTCATAGAAAAGTCCATAATCAATTGTGGACTTTATGTACCTGAGAATCCATCTAGTCGCATCCAACCGTGGCTTCCTAGGGGCCTGCAAGCTGACTCGCAAGTCCAATAGCATAACTCAAGTCTGGCCTAGTAATGGTCATGTAGATCAAGCTACCCACTATGCGCCTGTATGTAGTGGGGTCCTCCAAAAGCTCACCTGTATCTGTGGAAAGCTTTGTGTTCTGCTCTAATGGCACTGAAATAAGCTTACAACCTATCATACCATACTTGGACAACATGTCCAACCCATATTGCCTATGCAACAATAACAAAATGCCATGAGGTGATCTCACCACCTCTATGCCCAAAAAATATCGCAGCTCACCCAAATCCTTCATCTCAAACTTTTGCTTCAAAAGCCTCCTGACATCCTGTATGTCAACATCACTATCATCAGTGATAATCAAGTCATCCACATAGATGACTAATAGCATGATCCCTTTATCTATCTTTTTCACATAAAGTGAAAAATCTACATTGGATATCTGAAATCCAATGGTAACAAGATACTCCCCGATCTTGTTTGACCATGCTGTGGGTTCCTACTTCAAGCCATACAAGGCTTTGTGTAACCTACACACAAAATTGGGTGTGCATCACTCTCATAACCTTGTGGCTGCACCATGTAAACTTTTTCTTGTATGACACTAATTGAAATCTAATATATGACTTTCCTTGTACCTTGGTTCCAATCCTTAAATGCCTTTATGTCTGCTGGAGTGGCATTCTCGTCAGACAACTCAGGAGGCTCCTCATTGTCTCATTCGACATAGTCCCAAAATCCTTTACCCATAAGGAAATTGGTCATTCTGAACTTCCAGGAATGGGAGTTGTTCTTGTCCATCTTCTCATTGGCAATTTGATTGATTCCATCAAACATGTTTTCTTACAACAATAAAAAATCTACAACAGAAAATTGTATGCAACTTGTAACACAGCAGTATCTTTTGTGACTACTGCACAGTACTTTAGCACAACCTGTTGGTAACCAGATCTGGCCAACATACACGTACATACACCCAATCTCAACAATACATGTGCAAACACTGTCTGCACTCCCAAAATGCACTGCTACACTACAAAAACTAGATTTCGACCAGAGAGAGTTTTCAACTAGAACCTCCCGAAAATGTCAAAAATACCTTGCAGTGATAGAACGGAGACCAGGACGTGCTTGAAAAGCTATTCTGGCTGCAAAATTATAGTACAAAGTACTGTGTAGTACATAAGCACCTCCAAGCCTGTGAAGACAACTCCTCAATTGGAGATGTGTAACTCCCAGAGCTGCCAAAGGGTTGTTGTACCTAAACCACAAAGGGAAAGAGATGGTGATGCTCTTACCTGTGTATCGCTTCCTTGCTTGCTTGTTTTTGTCTCATGCTTGCCTCCTTAGCTCTCACACGAATTGGAGCTTTGATACCATAAAGAGAATTTGGGGGAGAGAGAGAGCTTGAGTTCCAAACAAACACACACACACGAGAGTGCAAGACACAACCATATATCTAAAAGATAAGAGTATATACATAAAGGGAAAGTACTCTCCTACAACATACAAAGTGGTCAGCGGTCTATAATGTGAACCCGACTATATGAGTTGGCTCTATAACTATACCATAACTCTAGTACTCCAAAGTGGCTATCACATAGCTTGTCATCCACTAGCAGCATATCAACCATAATTGCACCAACCATGCCAGTGACATAAGTGCGGAAGCTATCACCCACGCGGGTCATCAATGTTCGTCGTAGCACTAGTTGAGCTCGATATCTCAACATGAGTTGTTGTTCCCATATATATTATCCTTATTTTGGAAACCCCCCTTCATTTGATGCTTCAATTGCTTCCTCCAATTTACATTTTTGCATATGCTTTTAGCAAAAGTTTGGGACTTTCCCCAAATATGAAAAAAATCAATAAATTGAAGCTCTTGGAGCCATAAGAAATTGGGGCTTCTCAAAAATAAAGGCAAAATTGGCCTAATTACAGCTTCTACCCCATAGATAATTTTAGGCTTTTCTCAAAAATGAGAGAATTTTAGGCTTTTCTCATATTTTAAGAAAATCATCACATTGAAACCCTTCATCAACAAGTTTTTGGGGCTTTTCCACAAGAAAGCCTTCTACACCACAATTGATCATGCTACATTAACAAAAAATTGGGATTCTTTATTACTAGCTTCTGAATCGAGCATTAAATGGGTACTCTGCCTCTTAGCCCCTAAGCCTAAAATGATAGCCCAAGTGTCAACCACTTGGAAACGGTGCCAAAAGAATATCTTCATTAACATTACACCAGCATGTGGAGTTTTTCAAATTTTCAAAATCATCTTCTACTTTGTATGAGTCAAGGGTTCTTTACCCAAGATGTTCCCTAAAATTTGAATATTTTGGATGTACTTTTTGTAATCCTTGTTTCTATAAAGGCCCTTTTTATATTGCTTTCCCTACTTAGAGCCAGGGGGTTGTCTATGGATAGACTAATGTAGGCATTATGTATGGTCAAGCTCTTGTATTAGGCTCGACATGAAAATTTGAAGTGTTGGCATCATTGTGTTCTTTTGTATCACTTGTATCAAGCCTAACATGAGAGTTTCATGTGTTGGCATCATTATGTTCTTTTGTATTACATGATTGCCATTTAGAGCCCAAATCATCACATTGAAGGTATCTCGCTTAGATGACACTCCTTCACTCTAAAGGGGGGTTTGTTGGATATTCTAGAGTCTAATAAGGGTCCATTGGTGTGTGAACATGAGAATATAAGATAGGGCCTTGGTGCCTATAAAGAGAATTGTACATGGTGGAAGTATTATCATAATACAATCATTATTGTGTTGTGCAATCTCTTTCTATTGGTTATCATCTCTCTCTCTCTCTCTCTCTCTCTCTCTCTCTCTCTCTCTCTCTCTCTCTCTCTCTCTCTTTGAGCACCATCTCCATGGCTTGAACCTCCATCTCTATCTCTCTTTGGATAAGATCTACTCCTACACTCACATCATGGAAATCTTCCACCCACCATAGCATGAGCTCGAATCTTGTGGATACAAACAAATAGAGCTCTTACTGTCCAAAACAATTTTAATGGTTATGAAATCATCATTATTGATGATCGAACACCCTCTTATTAAGAGAACATAAGATAGGGCCTTGGTGTGCTTGTAAAAAGCATTGTATATGGTGGAAGTATTATCATAATATAATCATTGTTGTGATGTGAAATCTCTCTCTATTGTTATCATTGTGCAAATATCATAATACAATCATTATTGTGATGTGACATCTCTCTCTATTGTTATCATTATGAAAATATTATCATAATACAATCATTGTTGTTATGTGAAATCTCTCTCTATTGTTGGCTATCACATCTCTCTCACACACATCATGGACAGTTTTGTATCACCCTAGTGAGATAGCTATGTTTATGTTTTCTTTCTATTTTATTTTCCATTCCATGATGAGATATGCCATGGACATTATTGTATCACTTTGATCTCTCTCTCTCTCTCTCTCTCTCTCTCTCTCTCTCTCTCACACACACACACACACACACACACACACACACACACAACACCATCTCCATAGCTTAAACCTCTATCTCTATCTCTCTTTGCATAAGATATGATTCTACACTCATATCATGCACATCTTCCACCCACCATAGTGTGAGCTCTAGATCATGTGGATAACAACACAGAGCTCTTATGTGAACCATTTTGTTTTTATGTCATCATTCTTGATCATGTGTTGTGCGTCTTGTGCTCTTTGACTTCTTCTTTTAGAACTTTGGTTCCAATCCTTTAGACTTTTCAAGGGCAACCTTAGCCTTTTGATTGTGTGTTAGGCCATGTGTGCTATTTTACGACATCTTCTTTTAGACCTTTGGTTCCAATCATTTAGACTTTTTAAGGGCTACCTTAGTCTTTTAGGATTATGCCTCAAGCTTCTTGGCCAATTTCTTTGAGGTCAAATCTTGAACTTTGCGCTTATTTACAACCTTGGATATTTCCTTGGCTCATGCTGCTATTTCAGCTTGGAGCCTTGTGATAGCATTTAGGGGGGATTGTATGAATAAGTCCTCCTTGTACACTTAATAGGTTAAGGTTTATCAAAGTGGCTAATGCTTCTGCCACTCTATTGGGACAATCGTTGTGAGCATGCTCAAATCCACACTTGTGACCTGTGCCACCATATGGAGTGACATTAGGATTTGGCACTAGATTAGACAATAGAGTTGGGGAGCTATATGAATAAGTCCTCCTTGTACACTTAATAGGTTAAGGCTTGTCAAAGTGGCCGATGCTTCTGCTACTCTGTTGGGACAATCCTTGTGAGCATGCTAAAATCCACACTTGTAACATGTGCCACCATATGGAGTGACATTAGGATTCGGCACTAGATTAGATAATATAGATGGGGTTTTTGGTGGAGTGGCTCTAGTATGAGGACACTCAACAGCACGGTGTGGTCCACTGCAATGCATGCATTGAAGAGGTGGCTTGCACTCTATTGGGACAATCGTTGTGAGCATGCTCAAATCCACACTTGTGACCTGTGCCACCATATGGAGTGACATTAGGATTTGGCACTAGATTAGACAATAGAGTTGGGGAGCTATATGAATAAGTCCTCCTTGTACACTTAATAGGTTAAGGCTTGTCAAAGTGGCCGATGCTTCTGCTACTCTGTTGGGACAATCCTTGTGAGCATGCTAAAATCCACACTTGTAACATGTGCCACCATATGGAGTGACATTAGGATTCGGCACTAGATTAGATAATATAGATGGGGTTTTTGGTGGAGTGGCTCTAGTATGAGGACACTCAACAGCACGGTGTGGTCCACTGCAATGCATGCATTGAAGAGGTGGCTTGCATCTTGTGTTATTAAACTCTCTAGCTGTATTGCTCCATAGCTTCAAACAAGGAGGCATAGTCTTGCTAAATATCCATATGGATAATCCATATGAATGTTCTTGCTAATTAGACTTAAATCTCTCATGTTCTTTGAATTCTCAAAGTTAACTAGCAAGACATGGATTTGATACATGAGGGTTGCATGACAGTGGTGTGGTTGAGATTAGCTACAAATCCCTAGTGATTAATTCCCCTCAATAAAGGTGACTTCTCTAGTCAAACCTAAAAAAGGCCATCACCTTTTCCCAACTTGTAGAATTTGCCTATAATCAATTAATAAGGGGTAGCTTCTTTGCTTAAGCAAGGATTAAGCACCGCATATGGGTCTATCATCAAGAAATTTTTAGGGTAGGAAATTGGAGATCTCCTCACTCCATTAAGAAAAAATCAAGTTTGAATAGAGGAGCATCAATAAATCATCCTCCACTCCAATGGTTGGTTCACTAGTTGGGTTTTTTAACAAGTATGTATTATAAACCTTCCCTCACTATGAGGGTCAAATCAAATTCTAAAAAGAGTAAGTGACCAGCACGTAATGCAACCTATTATGCATGGTTTGTTCATGTGATATAATAATGCTTGATGGTCAACAAAGAAGAACACAAGTTTTGGAGCTAATAGGTAATGATGATACTATTTCACCACATAAGCCATGACTAAGCCTAACCTTTCTATGGTGGTGTAGTTCATTGCTACATTATTCACAATTACCTTATTGTAAAGTCTACTTGAAAAAAATCTCATTACTTATATTCCCTAGATTATGCTATCACACATCCAATGAAAAATTTGATGCATTAAAATACACATGGAAAATGAGATCTCAATTGGGTACACTTAGGATGGGTGCAATAATATGCTCTTTGACATTCCTTAGTCCACCCAAATACTACAAGTAGTTAGTGGTCTAGCAACTTTTTGCATGGAACACATTTTATAGATAAAGCAATGTACTCCCTTGTATTTCATTGGACTTGGCAACCCTAGAATGAGTTTAACCTTGCTCTCATCTCAATAGAGATAATATTTTTGAACATAATGTGGCAAATAATTACCATATGCTTAGTCTAAAATTAGCACTTAAGAGGATTAATGATATATGATACAATCGATATATCTTAACATCATCTTCCTTAGAGAATATTTCTCCAATGAGTTCAGCAATTTCCTGTGACAAAGTAGGGAATCAAGATGCAGTTTACATGCAGGTACACTCTGCAACAACAGAATGGTATTGCAGGTACACTCTGCAATAGAATGGTGTTGCACAAAGGAAAAACAGGCACATTGCAGAAGTGGCACGTGCCTTGATGGCTGAAAAGAATATGCCACATTACTTTTGGGTAGAAGCAGTAGCAATTGATGTATACATTATGAAAAGGACACTCAATGCAACTGTTCATGGTATGACTCCTAAACAGAAGTTTACCGGCATAAGACCGGATGTGTCTCACTTGGGTGTATTACATATGTACATGTTCCTGATGAAGTGAGAACAAAGTTGGATCCAAAGGCAGAGAAATGCATCTTCATTGGTTATGCTATGGAGCAAAAAGGTTATAGTAGATGCTATAACCCTACCACTCGTGAGCGGAGATGTTATCTTCGATGAGATGAATAGCATGTATGCACAAGTAGTGAAGGCAACAGAAGATGCAGATATAAGAAGTGCTGATATTGCACCACATGTAGAGCAGCAATCACAGGTGCTTAGTGGACCTAGGGAGTCCTCGAGCAGTGGATCCAATGTTAGCCCATGGTCAGGCCCATGGTCAGGCAGGTTGAGGAATGATGCAGGTACACATGTATCATGGAAAGGGAAGGAAAAGGTAAATCAACCTTTTGTGCCTGATCTGTCAGCAAGTCACTCATATATGTGGATGGTGACTCTAGTGGCTCTGAGCAGAGCCTTGATGAGGAGCTTGGCATTTTGTCTATGGTTACTCCTAGTGTAAGGAGGACCAGGGCTATTTTGAGGACACCTGGCAGTGATCTAGGTGTGCGCAGGTCTACGAGGGTTAGATACCCTGTTGGACAGGTTGAGATATAATGGATATACAACCCAGAATTATGCTTACATGGTAAAAGAAATATAGGAGGTTGAGCCCACTTGGTTTGAGCAGGTAATTGGAAATAAGAAATGGGAAGATACCATGGATGAGGAGATGGCAGCATTGGATGCAAATGCAACATGGGAGTTAGTGCCTTTGCCTAAGGAAAAGAAGGCAATTGGATGTAAGTGGGTGTATAAAGTCAAGCACAATGCTGATGGTTCAGTGAGCAGGTACAAGGCCAGATTGGTTGCCAAGGGCTAGGCGTAGACTTATGGCATAGACTATGAGGAGAAATTCATCCCGGTTGCAAGAATGGCAATCGTGAGCTGTCTCATTGCTATGGCTACGCGAAGGGTTGGTCTTTACATCAAATGGATGTAAAGAATGCTTTCTTGCATGGTGATTTGCATGAAGAAGTGTACATAATGCTTTCTTGCATGGTGATTTGCAAGAAGAAGTGTACATAATGCATCCACCAGGTTATGAGAGTGATGCACTTCTAGATTTTGTGTGCAGGTTACACAAAGCCTTGTATGGCTTAAAGCAGGCACCTAGAGCATGGTCAAACAAGATCGAGGAGTATCTTGTTACCATTGGATTTCAGATATCCAATGTAGATTTTTCACTATATGTGAAAAAGAAAGAAAGAGGGATCATGCTATTAGTCATCTATGTGGATGACTTGATTACTGGTGATAGTGATGCAGACATACATGATGTGAGGATGCTTTTGAAGCAAAAGTTTGAGATGAAGGATTTAGGTGAGCTGCAGTATTTCTTGGGCATAGAGGTATATCACCTCATGGCATTTCGCTATTGCAAAGGCAGTATGGCTTGGACATGTTGTCCAAGTATGGCATGACAGGCTGTAAGCCTATTTCAGTGCCATTGGAGCAGAACACAAAGCTTTCCGTCGATACAAGTGAGATTTTGGAGGACCCCACTACATACAGGCACATAGTGAGTAGTTTGATCTACATGACCATTACAAGGCCAGGCTTGAGATATGTTGTTGGACTTGTGAGTCAGTTTATGCAAGCCCCTAGGAAGCCACACTTGGATGCGGCTAGACGGATCCTTAGGTACATAAAGTCCACAGTTGATTATGGACTTTTCTATGAGGCTGGTACAGAGATACAGTTGCATGGGTACACAGATGCTGATTGGGCTGGTAGTATTACAGACAGGAGATCTACCAGCAGTTTTATGTTCTCATTTGGGAGTGCTGCTGTGAGTTGGAGCAGTAAGAAGCAGCCAACAGTTGCCTTGTCGAGTACTACAAAGGCAGAGTACAGGGGTGCTCTATGGCAGCTTGTGAGGTAGCTTAGTTTCAAAAGCTACTTGGTGACATGGGAGAGCCCGTGGATAGGGTAGTTGTCATATATTGTGACAACATGAGCAGTATATAGTTGGCCAGTAACCCAGTATATCATGCTAGAATGAAGCACATTGAGGTGCATTATCACTTTATGAGGGAGAAGGTTCTAGCAGAGGAAATGTAGATTTGGTATATGTCAGCATAGAGGATTAGGTGGCTGACATCTCACGAAGGCATTGGGCACAGAGAAGCTCCACAAGTTTAGGAGCTCACTTGGAGTGCAGTGTGTAGAGTTGAGCTCAAGGAGGAGTGTTGAGATATCGAGCTCAACTAGTGCTACGGCAGCAGACATTGATGACCCGCCTGGGTGATAGCTTCCGCATCTACAGCACTGGCATGGTTGGTGAGATTATGGGTGATATGCATGTTGAGAGATATAATCGTGGTGTTGTGTGTATGTGGAAAAGCACCCTAGAGGTGCAAGATATTGTGGTGAGATAGGAATGCCACATGTAATATTGAATGGTGTGTGAGTGTTGACTAAAAGAGTGGAAAAGGAGTTCCACATGGATGATGATGTGTAAAGTGGGATAAGGCTAGAAAGCCTATATCATTGTATGGTTCACTTGAGATATGGAAAGAATTGAGTGTTGAGTGTGCAATCTCCCTCTTTCTCTCTCATGGAGTTTAGTGTGGTTTAATCCACCTAAATTATGTTAATCATTTTCTATCACCATGATCAATCCCATTTTTGGATTGTTAACATGGTATCAGAGCTTGGGTGGGCTCTTGGTTAGGTGATTATTATGTATATTAGCTCTTGTTTGTGTGTTTCTTTGATTAAGCATTATTTTTAGTTTATTATGAAAAAAATTAGCATGCTCATTGTCATAGTTTTGCATTTAGAGAGAGATTATGTTCATGGAGATTTGGAGATCATAGAAGCTGCCCAAGAGAGTTGCAAATGGGAGTTTTGAAACATGGAGAGCTTGCTCATCATTAAAGAATCTGAAAATGGAGATTTCAACAAGTATGAAGACTATGGAGTCTTCAATGTCGTCAAGGAGAAGCTGTCAAGAGAAGATATGCTGCTGATTATGCCCCTCAAGAAGGTTGGTTTTGTGAAGTTTTCCCTCAAAGTTTTGGCTTTGAGCATGGAAAAATGCTCAATGTTGAAGGGTTGCTGGTTGTTGGGATTTGTGAATTCTATGGTTCTTTGCACTTGGGCAAAGAGCATGTCTGGAGGTGTATGCTTGCCAAGATGATGGAAAGGGAGATGGTGGACTCAATGGAGTTCACATGTGTGTGCATCAAGAAGAGGATGCACTTGTGAATGTTTCTCAAGGAGATGAGCAAAGAGGTGGAAGTTGTGGGAACTTCATATGTGTATGCACCTATGATTTCTCATAGGGAAAAACTCAGAGAAAGCACCCTTGAAGATTTCCACATGCAAGGTAGACGCATGCATATGGATCGTGTGCTTAATATGGTAGCTTAATGTGGCCATGATGGTGGTAATTGTGTGAACCTTATTCAAGAGGTTTGAGGAGGCAAAAGCATCGGCAAATGAAGGAGCTACGTTGACAAGAATTGCAGCAAAAGAGAATTGCAAATTGAAGGCTTTGACAAGTAACCACCACTGAGATCTATAGCTCAAATGGGAGCTCATTAAGAGGCCATTTTGATGGTCTACATGGACACCTGGGTGAAGAACCAGCAAAGTGCCAGCACCATCAACAAAGGCTAAGCAATTATCAAGCAAGGAGCGTAGCTTAGGAGTCTTTATAGAAGATGATCTTAACCTCAAGTTGGAGGTTTATGAAAGCGTACGTGGCAGCAAGGAATGGTGAGCAGAAGATTAGAAGAAGTAACATCATGAAAGGGTCGTAAGGAGCTCAAACGATGGCGTGAAGTTAGGAGACAAAAAATAAAATAGGTTTTTGTTATAAATGAACCATTTAGTGTAAAATAAAATGGAGACAGTTATCAAGTATAAAGAACGTTTGGTAATGGGCTCAGTCAAGAGAGAAACAAAACTTAGTCTGTGATTGTGGTAAGCTTACAAAAGTAGAAAGTATGCGGTGATGCAAAATTGCAGTAAGAAGAAGAGCTCGTAGAGGAAAAGGATCTGCCAATTTTTGGCTTGCAAAATGTGAGTGGCTAAAATATTAAAAGGGCAGAGGAGAAAACAGACTTTGGAACTTGAGAGTTTTTCACTACCATGACAGTGCAAGATTGTTGCAATACTCGGCTATGGCAGACACGGCCCAGTAGCAAATTGGAAGCTTTTGGCTATGGTGGGCAATAGCGCAAGAAATGGGCCAAGAGTATAGAGCCATGGAGAGGAAGACTTGAAGCCTTAGCTATGGCAAATAGCTGCCAGCAGAGAGTCGAACCAGAAGAAAAGTCGGGAGGAAGGATGAAGAAGACGACTCTGTGTGAAGTGGGTCCGAAGCAGTAGACTGTTGGCGTTATGCATTTGATGCTCATAGAAACACCCAACAGAGCTACAGCATAGCAAGCATAAATTTATTTTCTTAAAGTTATAAAAGAACTTTAGTACACACTCCATATAAGGGTGGTTTTACACTCAAAATGTCAACATTGATATGGGTGATGGGTGATGGGTGAGTTATGGAATACCTCGCTTAAGAGGGGGTGTTGAGAGATGTAATCATGGTGATGTGTTTATGTGGGAAAGCACCCTAGAGGTGCAAGATATTGTGGTGAGATAGGAATGCCACATGTAATATTGAATGGTGTGTGAGTGTTCACCAAAAGAGTGGAAAAGGAGTTGACACATGAATGATGATGTGTAAAGTGGGATAAGGCTAGAAAGCCTATATCATTGTATGGTTCACTTGAGATATGGAAAGAATTGAGTGTTGAGTGTGCAATCTCCCTCTCTCTCTCTCTCATGGAGTTTTTAGTGTGGTTTAATCCACCTTAATTATGTTGCTTAATCAGTTTCTATCACCATGATCAATCCCATTTTTGGATTGTTAATAATGCGGCCAATGGGATGATAGGCTGTGTGACAGCCATTTTGGATTACTAGAGATTGGCATAGTTATAATGCCAGCTCATTTAGTCGGGTTCACATTATGGACCGACTGGTTGAGTAGAGAAGAAGAAGATAGAAGAAAATTCAGCTATCCATATCTCTCGTGTCTTGCTCTCTCTTGTGTGTGTGTGTGTTTGCTTGCTAGGGTTTGAAGCTCTCCCTCTCCCCTACATTCTCTTTAGGCTATATATCCAAAGAAGCCACTCAAGAAGAAGTATGCTTATATTCTTGAAACCCATATAGCACATGCATGTACATATATGATTGAAATACCTTTGATTCTTTAATTTTACATTTTTTTAAAAACAACACCCCCCCTTTTTAATACCCATATAGCACGTACTTATACATATATATACCCCTATTTCTTTAATTTTGCATTTCCTAAAACGTAAATGTTTACCCCTCCTTTTTATAAGTATACATGTCTAGATTTTGAATTGAAAACCTCCCTCAGTAAGTTTATGTGAATAAACTACATTAAATAACTATTTGTTTAATCCCCTCTTACACATCATGTAAATCTCCAAATTATTAAAAAAAACCTCCATGCGCTAAGGCAAGGTTGTTGTTTCACTAGATATGATCTCTTAATTATAGGTATTGTATATTATACCACCTCATGTATATTATATTTCCATGTAAAATAGTCGTTGAACTCCTTTAAAAGGTCAATCAGATAGTTTTCCTCCTTTGCAGTAAGATCCTTAAGAATGTAAATTGGTTTGGGATCCTCTTTAGGTTTTGCAATGTCAACCTCTTTGACTATTGGGCCATCATAGGGACCTTCATAGAACATTGAGCCTTGACACGAATAATAGTTCTCTCATCTACATTATAGACTTTAAAGTGATTTGGCACTTGTCTAACCTCAAGTTCTTGCCTAACTTCTCTTTCTCATAGGATTATTTTGGCTCTTTCTTTTTTGATTAAGCTAATGCTCTATTGTGGCATCTTTGCTCAAATTTAGATTGTCTTAGTAGTTGGTTAGATGGATCATCTTGGTTGTCTATTTTTTTCACTGATCTCTCTAGGTTTGATAACATTTAGAGTTCTTCTCCCTGTTCTTGGTGAATTCATCTCGTGAACCTTGGTTACCTCATGTAGCCGTTGAGAATCTATGTGTTCTCCTTAAAATATTATTTCTCTTAGCTTGGTTACACTTTTTCTTCCTCAAACATTTGAATCTCAATGAACTATTTGATGATGCATAAAAATATTTACTACCAAAGGTGCTAGCATATGCGTTGTATGTTGATTGTTTTTAACACTTACTATCTTGAGGGAAGTGCTAGACACCTTTACATTATCTTTTTTCCCCCCGAGAACCTTTACATCATCTTTACTTGGTACCTATCTTGCACATTACATCGATAGTTGGCAAATAAGTTCATCCAACTCACGTTTTAAAAGCGACTCATAAACAGACACCTTTACATCATCTTTATTTGGTACCTATCTTGCACATTACTTCGATGTTTGCCAATAAGTGCATCCAACTCACATTTTAAAATGTACTAGTGTACGTTTTTAGTATGAATAATTGCAAGTTATATTTTGTGCTTTTGGTAAAAAAATTTGAGTTTTAAGCTGTTTTTTTGGGTTTTGAAGGATAGATCGAGCACATACACACGTACACACCCAATTGAAAGTATTAAATTGAATCAAAAGAAGAAAACAAAAAAATTGATACAAAATGGACAAAGTTGAACCTATTGGAAAGGTTTGTGCAATGTTTCCAAAGGTTATAACCCTTCGTTGTAAAACAAAGGTCATAACCCTTCATTGCAAACAAAGGTCATAACCCAACAAACAATATTTTAAAAATGTTTACAAAGGCCATTAATATCATCTACACACATTTTTATATCTCTGATAAATACACTAAATAAGTTGAGCATGAGAGCATGACACAAGGTGTTTCCACTAAGTAAGGACATAGCGCTCTCTTGTATAATTCAAAAAGAAGATACAACAATATATAAGCTCAAAAAGAGCTCTCCCATGACCTAACTGATTTCTCCTAGCCCTATCTAGATCTATTCTAGGTTAACTCTCCTTTAGTAATTGGTCATTTAACCAAGGGAAACAACCTTAGCCTTCATCTCTATAGCAAATACTAATCAGGCCTAATCTCGCCTAGGCTAATGTGTATATGCACACATGGATGCTAGATCACAAAGCTTTTTCAACACCCTATCTTGATCTAAGCATTCATACCAATAACATATGCTTGATCAAGGACTCACAAAGAGAAAAATGTCCACTGGCTATAAAGCTTACATTATAGAAGTGTTGTATAATCTTTTTGTTCTAAGCACCCATACCAAAAAGGTATCCTTGATCAAGGACTCACAAAGAACAAAATGCCCATTGGCTATAAATGATTACATTATAAAAAGGTTGTGTAGGATCCATCTTAGTAAGCAATAAGTTTAATTATGAAAAATATTGTGTTCACATGTGCAAGGCCCCATAAATAAATATAGATTTTTTTGAAAGTGAAAGTAGCAAGATTTATATGCATAAATTAATGAGAAAACCCTTGTGTGCACACTTGCATTTTAATAATAGGTCAAAAAGGAAAAGTGATTATTTATTTAGGAAAAAATTAAAAAAATATTAAGATAAGTGCTATTATTTAATTAAAAATATTAAGGCCAAAATTACAAGGGTTCCCATGGAAAAATTAAGTGTTAGGTACAACTATGTGTGTGCCTATTAATTTAAATAAATGGGCAAAGGGACAAAAGCTTCACCACACACAAGCAGTTTAAATAGCTGAAACTTGAAGAAGAGAGAGAATCTAGACAGGGGGAGCTAGACTTCTCCTACACAAGAGAAGTGGTGGCCCCAAACTCCTTTGGCACCCCCACATGTATTTCTTTACTTAGTTTACCTAAGGTTTAGAAAACCATAGTTTGGCCAACACTAGGTAGATTTGGGTTGGTAGGTGGTAGTTAAATTACCCATTTGTATTCTATTTGTGGTATGTGGTTTATGCAAAACAAGAGTCATGTACTCACACCACCATTAGTTTGTGGTATGTGGTATGTGGTTTATGCAAAACAAGACTCATGTACTCACTACCCACCATTAGTTCAATTGTACATGCATGTAACTAAAGTTGAGTTTAGCCCACAAATTGTATGGTCTACATGGATTGTGGCTTGACATCAACTCAAGTAGACTATGTGTATGTAGAGGCTCTTAAGCACCTTATACAAGTATAAATATCCCCTCCCTCCTTTGTGAAATCCACAAATTTTCTTCTTCAGAGTAGAGAGGTTCATTTCATAGTTTTTAGTGCCTAGTACTTCTCCCAACCAAGTACAATCACTTTTTAGCACTTCTACTTGTCTTGTGTTAAGCAAAGCTTAACCAACATATTAAGACCTAATTAGCACATAATCTAAACACTAATCAAAGTGATAACACACCAAATGAGACAAAGCATTAGCTGATGATCTTGACATAAGATGTTTCCACTAAGTAAGAACATAGCTCTCTCTTTTTAATCTCATTAATAAATCACAAAGAATATAAAATAATATATAGTCTCACAAAGAGATTACCTAAGTGATGATGTCAAGGGAATTACATCTAGATCTATCCTAGTTAGCTTCCTTATAGTAATTGGCCTTCAGACCATGAGAAAGAACCTTAGACTTCATGTCTATAAGGCCTAGTGTCACCTAGACTAATGTGCATATACACAGATGAATGCTAGATTGCATAGATATTTCAAAACAATTCAATGTAAGGAATATTTAGTAATCATTTTATCTATTTAACTATTATGAACAATGAAGGATTTGCCAAAAAATCAATACACTCTACTTCAATGCAGTGGTGTTATCAAAGAAGATAGTGAAAGCAAGAAGAGGAAAACAAATCACAAACTTGGTGCTTCTAAAATTTGCATAGATCTTGAGGAAATAGATGAATGTGTCAAGTGAAGAACTTGGATTAATAAGTGGAGACGATTGTGGCAAGATTCTCCTTAGCTTATTTTTTATGAAGAAATTGTGAAATTGTTTTGTGAATATCACAAAAAGTCTCCCAATGCCATAAGGATACAAGGGATGCCATCTTGTTTGGAAAAAAAGCAATGAAAGAGGGAATAAAGAATTCGCATGAGTCCAAGGATGATATCTTGTTCACATTATTTAGAACTTCCTACTTTGTTTTTGCAAAGGAGAATTTGTCTTTCTCTAAATTTGCACCTTTACTTGGTTTGCTCAAGGGTGACATCTTTACAAAGGCTTGGGAGCTGAGAAGCTCCGCAATTTTCAAGAGGAGTTCATGAGCTGGAGTTGAGCTTGAGGGGGAGTGTTGAGATGTCAAGCTCAACACATGAGTTGACACTTACGAGGTGCCTGCATGACCGTTCGACATTTACATCACTGGCGGGTTTGATAGTTGGCACTGATATATCTCCGCCAGAGATTCTACAGCTGGACTACACCGACTAGTCCACACCTACCCACTCCACTTAGCGTGTTCACATTATGGTCCGCTTGTATATACTCTATTATGTGTGTTAGTCACTTTATCTCCTTTGTAGACCTCTTTTGTTATGTGAAGAAGAAAAAGAATTTTCAGCCTCTCACCTTGTGTGTTCTCTTCTAGGGTTTATATGAGTGTGTGTGTGCTTTTTGCAAGAGCTCAAACTCTCTTCTCCCCTGCATCTTTTCAATACGAGGGTTTAGCTAGTTGAACTAACCAAGCTTGTAACTTTTATCTACCAAAGCAAGAGGAAAATTAATTAAAATGTGAACTAGGATTGAGATGTAATCAGAAGGTGAACTGGTAAAAAGCAACCTGATCGCCCTTAAAGTTGTTGTGCGATAGGTACCATTTCTAAGGCTACCAAGAGCTTC